>NW_008360311.1:1131248-1167845 GCF_000622305.1 Nannospalax galili
GACTACTGGGCAATGCCTAATTATCATATAGAAAAAACCTGGGGATAGTTTTTACTCCAGGTAACTATGCCAAAGGTCATGTTCCAAATAAGGTCAGGTATCCAAGCTTGGCGGCACTTTCCAGGTAAGTCAGGCAGAGAACAGGAGGCCCCCGCTGAGAAAGGGAGTCCTTCCATATAGTGCTGAGCCCCTTAGAGCTATCCGGACATGGAGGACTACAACCCTAGCACCAGGGTCCCCCAACACACCCTATCTCCTGGAACACTTTTCTTCAATGTGAAAACTTCTCTTGTCCCATATTTTTACAGCTATGTTACACTAGTATTTGCTAGGATTCTATCACAAAGAAAATATTACCCAAGAGCTTCCTGTCTACTTAAGAAATGGCTCTTAAGACTGGAGAGTAGCCACATGTCCATCCCTGTTCTTCACTTTCTCCTTTGAATAAATTTCTTTGGCTCCTTCAGCTGAAGCTACAGTTTGTTTTCCAAATTCTTCAACTTCTCCAGTCTTCATGAAGTGCATACTCACCTAGACCATCTATTCTCAGTGTAAGAAATGTGATTACACTTCAATAAAAAGGCAGGTTGGAAAGTATGTAATGAATTTTTGTTTGTGTTCCTGAGAAAGGGCATGGCCTGTAGAAGTCAATTCTTGCCTCAAAGGTCTGTGATATTGAATCACAGTCATCTCAGAAGAGATTCTAGAGAAGGGTTTCCTGGTCATAAACACCTTCCCTCCTTGGGCTTTATTCCTGATCTCAGCCTTCACTGTTTGCACTGATTGCTTTCATATCAGTCTGACAAAATGTGGGACAGGAAAAGCTTAAAAGAGGAAAGATTTATCTGTTTCCTGTTTTAGAGAGTTTAGTCCATCATGGTGGGGAGGGCATGGCAGAGTTGATGCCAGGAGCCAAGTGTGGTGGAAGCTGTGGGCATCATGGCTGACCAGAAAGCAGAGAGAGCATGTTGGGCTGAGTGGCACCTTCAATGTCGCACCTTGAGTGACCTACTTCCTCCAGCTAGGCCCCACCTCCTGTAGGTTCCACAGTCTCCCAAATCGTGCCACCCTCTGGGGAACAGGCACATAAAACATGAGCCTGTAGAAGGCACTGAAGACTCAACCCCAACCAGATTGCTGTGAGTGATCCTTTCTATGAACCTCAGATGAACCTATTGTTTTCAGCTCATTCCAGAAACACAGGATGCGTATTCTCACATCCGAGACAGTAAGACACCTTTATCCCTCAAGCTGGCCTCTCTCACACTGCAGGCACTGAAGGGTTTATGCACATGCCCCAGCCAACCTTGCCTCTGAGGTGCTCCATAATGTACTCTGAGTAAAGAAATGATTGACCCCTCCTTCCACATTGTATCTTTGATGATATTGGGGGATTCAGTCTATTTACACATCTATGCATGTTTTCAGTGGGGGCTGCCTTCCTACCTGTGTCCGACTTCTTCTGGCATGCCCCCCAGTGGATGCTTCACATAGATATGATGCCACACACATTTTTTATGAGCTCTGGTGACTTGGGTTGTACCTCGAAACTGCAAAAGTGAAGGTTTAATGATTTTTAATTAATTTTAATTACTTACATTTTGAATGGTGGCTTAGGATTCTGCATCCCAGCCCCTCAGATCACTCTGGGATGCCTGCCAATTTCCTCATTACATACCCTCTCCCCTAACACTATTTTATAATGAAAGGCCTTAAAGCAACCCCCCCGCCCCCGCCAAATAGTCTCCGCTAGGGAACTGTTGCGATGCAGGAGTGGATTACAGTGTGGGCTAAGGATAATGTAGCTTATTGTACTGGAATTTATGAAAAGATACTTTTCACCTAGGCAGCATCTGCCTTGGTAGTGATGCTGATTTCTTCCTCCTCTTCCCCAGGTCCCAACCTTAAGGCAACCCTCATCAATGCCCAGAGTGATGAGATGGCATGACCATAGTCCCAAAGGGATTAAATGATAGTTGTCCTAAATTTGGAGTGCCATCCATTTTAAGACTGGAAATAAATCAAAGGCAAAAGAGACACTGGAGGCACCCCCTCATCAACACAGAGTGCAGGTGGTTTACATTTGGTTTTAGATGGTAAGATACCTCCTAGGTTCCCTAGTAAGGTTGAATACTACTTGGGGAAGAGGCTGTAGGATTTAGAAAGCGCCTGGACTTTGACATGCCACCAGTCAGCTTCCAGACAGAGACTTTCCAACTGTGAGATCAGGGCAAATCATTCTGCCTCAGAAATTAGGCTCCTTACATCTACCACAACACCTATTTCTGTGGAGAACCCTATCACATAGGGCAACCTACAGTCCTCCTTTCCTGGGGATCCTGAAAATACAAATAATTGTGGCTCATAACCAGGCAGGGTAATGCATGCTGGAGTCCAAGTTCTTAGAAGGCAGCGGGAGGAGGATCATGAGTTTGGGGCCAGTTTGGGCTAGATAGTGAGACTGTCTCAAAAACAAACACACAAAACAAATCTTGTTTGGAATGTTCATGTAGGTGGTATGGCCTGAGCCAGGTGCTTGACGTTGGATGTCATCAGCCTGTGCTAGATGAAGGGTACAGGTTGTGGTCAGCTCTGGATTCTGTTGCAATCCACCGTAATGACAGCAGACACCAAGATGTGGTCAGACTCCAGTATTTTTGTGGAAGGTACGGCTCATAGTAGAGTGTACCTGGGGTGCACCCCCATGTTTATTCAAAGGATTAGTAATACTTTTTGCAGTGACAGCTACATTTTGCTTCAACTTCAGATACTTATCAGAAACACTCACTGGTCCCCACCCAAGGCATTTCCATTTCTCTGTATCTACCCACTACTTTTCTAAACTGGCTGGTTTTCCATTTTCCATATTTTTTTCCCTTGGTTACCAATTGGAATTTGCAATGTCAAGTCTATGCCAGGAGTTTTGAAATGGAGATTAGGTAATTTGAAATTGGTATCAAGGGAAAGGAATTTTGAGAATTATATGAGTTCACCAAAGTCAAGGATCTTAGCAGGACCTCTTTTCCTGGGCCTTCTTCTTAAAGACTGAAGGATCTATGATGAGACAGCCAGCCAGGACGGGAGGAGTGAAGGTCAATGCAGTGGCGGTGAGTCCAGGGGGAAGTGGCCTCTTTTCTGTCCACAGGCCCTGCATAATTCATAGCACAGAGATTATATACAATCTCTTATTCATGAACCTTCACAGAGACTGGCTATTCCTGTTGGTCAATTGAAAGGAGATGGTTCCCTCCACATTGTCTCCTCCTGCATCCAAAATCTCAGGCACAGTAAGAAGCAGAAACCTTCTCAGACCCTTAAGATGAAAGTCCTTTCTTTCCTAAGTTCCTTCAAAGTGCTTAACTCTGAACTTCCACAAGGCTGTTGCATCCACTCTGCAAAGAACCTCTTGTACCCAAGACTCCACTGTTGACAGGAGCTGATACACACGTCACTCCTGGGGTTTGGAGGACTGAGGAGGGGCCCTGAAGAGGGAATGGGAAGCACACTGGATAGAGAGAAGGGTGCAATTGAAGGAGTGAAGTCTCTTCATTTTCTCCCTCTTGGCGGTTGAAATTAAATAAAAATTGAGCCGGCAGCCGTACCTTAAATAGGTTTCAATTCTTCTCCCTCTCAGTCCCATTTCTCCTGTGTCCTCATCCACATCAGAAGATGGCCCAAGTGTCTGGAATCTTGAGATGAATCATAATTGGTAGTTGAAGTAAGGGCTTGGAGTGCTTCTTCTACTCCAGTGTCTCCCACGCAGTAAAGAGAGAGAGAGAAGTGCAGCCAGGAAGGGGGCTCAGAGAGGAGATTGTGCAGCAAGCCTGTGGGATGGGGGTTCACACCCGCGGGTGACTCATTGGCCCACAGAAGTATGTGCTGGAGGGCGCTGAGACTTGCCTGCTCAGTTTACCCACTGATGTAGCAGACCAGCAAAATCCTTCCCATGTCACCTGTCCAGGGACTCTGGAAGTAGCCTTGTGCTAGAGCCGAAAAGTCAAAGCTATGGAGCATACTTCCTGCCTTGCAGTTTAGCACATTTCTGTGGGCGTTTCATCTCTGACAGCCATTTCAAGCTTCTTCCTAACACTTTAGAGGAGCTGAAGCCAGCCAGAAGAGAATTGCACTTCTCTGAAATTTAGAGCAAAATCTTTACAGCTCCGGCTCCTGTTTGCTCCTCAGTGCCTGCGCCTGACGCATGTCGGACTGCTTCTGCACCTTGTCAGTGTCTAGGAGTCTTTGATGGATTGTCAGTGTGTCTCTCCAGCCCCAGGGACTTGCTTTTGTTTCTTCATCGACTGAGTTTGTTCTCTTTTTTTTCATTTCACATAAATAAAAAAAATACATATGGCAAAAGGTGTTATAAATGAACGAGGCACAGAGCTGTGACTTCCGTACCTTGGTGAGCAGGAATGGGATTGAAACATCTTTGAACGTTCCATCCAGTTACCACCCAGGAACCACAGCAGGGAGGAAAGTAACAAAAACCACAGCAGAGTGCAGAGCTCTGCTCACAGCATCTCTGGCACCTCCTCTCTTCCTCTCCAGATCCCCAGGGGCCGGGACAGTCAGGATGAAAGAGCCTTTCATAGCGTGAAAGCCAAGAAAGCCACATAATTGTAAGTGTCCGGGAGACAACAGCAATAGAGCGTGACACTGTTAATTAAGCAGTGAAGTCTACAGAGCTTTTCCCCACTGGTGGCTCTGCATTCTTTAGAGGAGGGGACATGTGTATGAGTGTTTTACGTGCATGTATGTAGGTACACCCATGTTGTGGAAAGCCCACGGAAGCCAAAAGAGGGTGTCGGATCCCCTGGAACTGGAGTTACAGACGGTTGTTAGCTGCCATGTGGATGTTGTGGTTGTATACTGACTTATTGATCTTGTTCCTTAGATCAGAGCATAATACATACCCTTTCTCTTTCTGGAGGTTTCTATCTTGTCCCACAGAGCTTTGACCTATTTGGCTGTTATAATGGGTGAGCTAGTCCAAAGTCATGTCTACCCAGAACTTCAGGCCTCACTTGGAAATAGAAGTAGTGCTAGTTCATTTTGCGTGTCAACTTGCCTGGACTGTGGGATGCCTGTATAGCTAATAAAACATTGTTTTTGGTTGTGTATATGGGTTTCTAGTAGAAATTTGAATGAATGAATTCTCCCTTACCAGTGTAGGTGGACACACTCTGATATGCTCAGGTCCAGACAGAACACCAAGAAAAGGAAGTGTGAGTTCACTCTGGGCCTGGGGCTTCCATCTGCTCCTGGCCTGAAACACTGGTGCTCTGGATTCATTGATTCAAACTCAGATATACATAAATATATATATATATATATAAGGAGAATATACAGGCACCCACATAGATAAGGATAAGACAGTTGTAGGTGAGCTGACAGAGATAGAAACGATAGGCATATAGATGACATACATATATACAGTGCAGATATGGACAGGTCTAGATCCTGTCAGTTATTTTCTCAGGCAAACCCTGACAATGTAGGGACTTAGTAGATGCAATTCATTAAACCAAGATGAGATCCTACTGAGTTGGTCTTGGCCCGACTCCAATGGCCATTGTTTTCATAAGAAGCAAAAACAGATTCAGACTCATCAAGAGGCCATATGCCAATAGATGCAGATGGGAGGGAGGTAGGTGCAAACCCAGCCAAGAACTGCAGCGCCCCCAGAAGCCAGGTGAGACCCTTAAAGCAGAGTCGCCCTCAGAGCCCTAGAGACACCTTGATGGTAAACTTCTGTGGGAGAACAAACTTCTGTTTTTTTAAGCCACCCAGTTCATGGCTCTTTGTTACAGTACCCTAAGAAACTAGCACAGCATCCTACTTAACAAGGTGCCGTTCCTCTAGTCAGTTCTCCAATCTCCGCTGTTACCTAGGACATCAGTGCCAACCTCAGGCTTACTCTGTGACATCGACAGGACTTTTAGTCTCAGTGGTGTGGTCAGGCCCCCAATCCTCATCACCTCATTGCTTTCCAGCAGACGAGGCCTAGATGCTCGAACCTCACATTGGAGCCGGCTCAGAGCAAGACACCATGGCTCTACTGCAGACACGTGGTGCTTTCTTGCTTCTTTCACTGATACTATCTCTGCCCCCAGGCTTTTACCTGCTGTTTGCCATGGTGCCCTCTGACCAGAAGGCATCATCCACTGGGCACAGCAGGTTCTACCCAATATCCCTGCATTGGGGTGCTTTTCCCAGCCCTAATCCCACTGCAGTTAGAAAACATTTCATGCCTAACTGTGCTACTGAGGCAGGAAAATCAGCATTCAGATGTCATAACGTCTTGCCATTCACACAAAAGGCATTGTTCAACCTGGGCAGCTAACTCCAGTACATTCTCTTAACTGCAGTGAGGAGAGGCCCTCTCTCTGCTTGGCACTTGGCACCACATAGACTTAAATGTTCTGGCAAGGATCCTGCCATGCTACGGGAGCTCCTTTTGTTCTTTTATCCTGTTGACTTTCTTCTTTCTTCCTTTTTCTTCTGAAAATGAAAACAAAGGAATTTTAAATGAGCCAAACTGTTTCTTTAAAAAAATGGTCTTAGCCATATCTTCATGAGTAATTAGTAGCATTAGAATCCTACTTGAGGACAATAGATTTCACCTCCTGTCCCACTCCATATAGCTGGAAAGCTATAGCATCCACAATCAGAGAAAGCAGATATGTGGGCTGTTTCTTAATGAACAAGTTATGTCATGTATGTGTATACATAGATATGTACAAATACATACACTTATATGTATTTATATGAATAGAGAGAGAGGGTAGAGGAGGGGGAGGAAGGGAGAGAGAGAGAGAGAGAGAGAGAGAGAGAGAGAGAGAGAGAGGTGCATTTCAGGCAACAAAGCTGGAGGGGACAGAGCAGTCTAAGTGCTTAGAAACTAAAGTCACAGACACAAGACGGAGCTACAAGATTTGGTATTTGCCTTACTGGCTTTCAGTCTTTTGTTCTACAGGAAGCCAGCTGGCTGAGTACAGTATATGTCTGCAGAGGAAAGATGAAACGGACAGAAAGTCAGTATCTCTGGCATCATTTTGTGGAGGACGTAGGGTATATCTTACTTGGGGATGAGTGACTATGCAGAATTTGGCTTAGCATCTATGGAGCATTTATGGTCAGATTTCTCCACACTACTATGAATTAATTCAGACATCTGGATCCCAAGCCAGTTCATTATGTATTCAGTGGTTATCAAACATAAACTTAGAGCTAGAAAACCTGTCCCCTTAAAGATGAGGAAATGGCACTCAGAGTGGCCATCCAGCCCATAATCCACAGTAGTGAAGGATGGTCACTCGTGTCTAAGAACACACATCCTAGGCTGAATCCAAGTCCCACCATTCCTGAACCAAAGGGAGCATTCATGATACTGCCTTTTCATCAACATCAGCAAGTGGGTCTCAGGCTTGCTGGTCATTTAGGTCATGTACTAACTGGATTTCAGGTTCTTACCGATGTGTTACATCTGTGCAGTCTGTCAGGAGACCATCTGTGCCTGCTTGGCGCCATTGTTCAGTGTTCCAGGGACAGCCGCCTCATCTTCCCCTGGTCTTCTTCTTAGATGACGCCATATCTTCTGTGTACACACAAGGGAGACTTTATCAATGACTTATGACTGCCAGCAGCTGTGCCAAACTCTTTCTGATGCAGCAGGTGCTGTCCAAGTATCTACCACAGCCTTCCGTCCCTCTGCTGGCTACCACTGTGCACAAAGATCGTGCAGCTGTCTATATTCCTTACTTCCTGTCTTACTATGCCCCACTTCCTCCTCCTCTCCCAGTTATGCCTAGGAGCCTAGGTAATAAATCTCTTTCATTGGCTCGGGGCCTGTTTCTAAAGCATGGCCTAAAACATTGAGCTATCTTATTTAGGGCTCCTAGAAACCTGTAAACAAGCTTTCACATAGAAAAACAAAGGCCAGGGCTGGAGAGATGGCTGCTCTTGCAGAAAACCCAGGTTCAATTCCCAGCACCCACACGATGGCTAACAACTGTCAGTAACTCCAGACAGTTCTGATGCCGTCTTTTGACCTCCTCAAGCATTGTATGACACAGGCTCACTTACATACATACAGGCGATACACTCATACACATAAAAAATAAAAATAATAAAATATTTTTATAAAGAAAAGGAAAGGCTCAGGTGATGGAGCTATGTTTCTTATCAGGTTTTCTGACAGTTGAGTCTATCTTAGGTTCTACATATGGCCTGTCAGGATAACTCACACATCTGCCTTGGTGTGGGGGCTAGAAACCCCTGTCAAGTTCTTCTCAGATAACTCCACCATCTCCACTAGAGAATGTGACCATTTTCCTTGGGTTTTTGTAGCTCCTTTCATGAGTCTGGGCTCTGGGATTCCTCTGGTCATCAACCTCTATGAACACTGATGAATAGTTTAGAGACTGAGTGGCAATATATTAGATACACTGTACTCAAAGTCTTGAACCCACACACCTTTGGATCCTAGAGTCAGGTGATTTACACCCTTGATAGATGGTGTGTGATCTGTGGATTAACAGCACAGCCATCAGCTGGGAGCTGGCCAGACATGCAGGATCTCAAAGCCTACCTGGATCAGACTCTGCTTAAACAAAATGCCTAAGGAGACACGCCAGACTTAGACATCAAGTTTGAGGGGATGGGACCTGATATCTCCACACTTCTGTGAGTTAATTTAGACATCTGGATCCCAGTCAGTCCCTCCACTCACCCCTTCTCCCTGACAGGTGCTCCCAGCCTTCCATTCATTTAGGGCTATGCAACTGACTTATTCATCTCTGTGAGAGCCAAGGAATTCTTCTCACACCAACTGCCTTCTGAATCAATTTAAAGTGATTTTTCCTGAACTAAAATGGACTCTTGCTCTGGCGGGAACACGGCAGCGATTTGCTCAGAAGACAGATAAGCTCCCATACTCTTAACGTGGAAGATGCAGGCTTCAGGAGAAAGCACATCAAAATGCTCACTGTTAGTCCTTAACTACAGCTTGAACAAAAGATACGTGTACCTCGACTAGAGGCATGCATTCTGAGCAAGCAGCCAAAATTAAGAGCACTTCAAGGTCAAGGCATCTGTGCAAAGCTGATCTCTGGGGCTAGGCTTACTGAGGGCAGAGGTCTCTGTGTCCAGTTGTTCTTTATGAGTGCCCACGAGGGGACACCTGGCTAGAAGCACAAACTGCTGTGTGAAGGGAAGAGAAATTCACAGGAAAACTAGGAAGCAGTGATGAGGTTGCTCCATGGATTTTCTTCACAGTCTTATGAACAGTTTTATTAAAAAGCCCCCCGGCCATAATAGGCTCAAAGTAAAGTTTGTTGAAAGAGGAAATAATTTTGTAGATTGTGAGCTCACTGTTCAGAGCCCAAACTCGTGCTGCTACAGAGAGATCTGAAGGTGTGGATATTATTTCAGATGATTTCTATGGAAAAATCCCAGCGGCATGACTTTTCTTTTAAGTCAGCCACTCCTTCAACACCAGCCCAGCATGGCTGGTCTTCCCAGTCATCCACTGTCTCATGGGTCATTGGACTTTCTTCTAGATCCTGTTGGTCCTAAGCTGATGAGAGGAAAAGATTTCCCCTGCATATCAAAGAAAAGGTTTCAAAAAAACTAGATAAATGGAAGAGAGATGGTTTGACCAGCTGACACAATACATTGTCTGTCTTTTGAGGCTATTGTGTAGAGTACACACCACAGAATGGTTTCCATAAAGGGCCAGAAAGTAAATAACTACTGTGGGCCATATGGTCTTTGTCACAACTATTTGTTGTTTCTATTCAAGAGAAAGAAGCCATACACAATATGGGACTGGCTGGGACTAGTTCAGTAAAACTTTACAAAGCAAAAACAGAGGGTGACTCTGCCCATGTCCTGGTCCAGAGAGACTGTAGGGTCTTTCCATTTCCTCTCCACCCTGAATCAAGCTACCTTTGTTTCTAGGTAAGGGTTTTTGTTTCTAGGCATAATAGAGATTTTTTAATAAGTCTCTTGCTTCCATATGATTCTCTCCATCTTGTCTCCATCCTGGACCAAGTTACCTTTGTTTCTTAGAAACACAAAATGGGTTTTCTAATCAGTACACTGATTCCTTCCTTGCCATACTCTAACCCATTATTTCCACAGAAAGATGAACTTTAAAACATTGATTACAATATATCTCACCAATCCAAACCTTATCCCACCCTGCCCCACCCCCTCCCTTCATCTGCAGTCTCTTTCATCCCCCAAGTTCCTGCTCCTCTTCTCTATCCCAGGGCTTTCCATGAAAGGACTCTCTCTGCAAGGCCATTCTCTTTGTCCTCCTTTAGGGCTCAGATTTCATAGCATGTCACCAGATTGATGAAAAAAATTTCTCAAGGACTTTATACAAGTAAAGTAAAATTTAGTGCAATTTTAGTACCTTTTTCTACCAGCAAGAGTGAGCTTATAACAGGAGAAACCACTCAGTTTACCACCATTCCTCAGTGCGGGAACAGTATCACACACAGTTGGCATTGCCTGGAATTTGGATGAGTGAAGAGTTGTGTAAAAGTAAAGATCAAGTGGTGATTTTTGTAAGAAAGAGTCTCTTTGCATCAAAACAGTTGAAGACAGTTTGGGGAAGATTAATAAGTCAGAAATAAGAACCAAATAAGGACCCATATAAGACTTGGGTGACTCTCATGTTGAAATCCTAACCCCAAAGATGACAGAATTAGGTGGGCCACTGGAAGGTAATTAGGTCACAAGGGTGGAGCCTATAGAAAGATACAGTAGAGGGCTTCTCCTACCCTTTCCCCCACCCTTTAACTATGTGTCCATCCGTAAGCCAAGAAGTAGAGCATAAAGAACCCAACCAAGCTGGCACTTTGGCCTAGACCCCCAGCTTTCAGAACTCTCGGAGATAAATGCTGTTTAAGCTACCTGGTCCCCAGGATTCTGTTATACCAGAAACGATGAGACAGTAGAAGGGACATCTGTTTCTTGGCTCCCTTTTGTACCACACATGAGAGGGCCCAGTAAACCCAGCATGGGAAATGTTGCTTGATTGAAAGGTGTAAAGTTAGGAAGAGTTTTGAGGCTTTTGTTATAATCGTAAGATTCAAATACAAATGCATTAGAAGCGAGGGGACAGTCTATTTGGTTCAGGACCAAGGACAGTGGGAAATCAGCAGGGAAAAGAACGGAGACTGCTCAGTCAGAGAGGGTTTTCGTTGATGGAATATAGTGGGATGTTATGGAAGAGAGAGTGAGTTTTCTCCCACGTTCCTTCTCCAGCTTTTCCTTTGAGTAATAGAACTTCTGATGGTTAACTGGTATAGTCAGCTTTATTAGATTCAGAAACACTTAAAAGATTGGTAAAGCACAGCTTTAGAAGTACCTGTGAGGGCCTTCTAACAGAGTGAACTGAGGGTGGAAGACTCACCTTGAATGTGAGCAGCACAGTCCCATAGGTGAGTGCATATCTCACCCAGAACTTTGTAATGCCACTTTTCTGTCCTCCATCCTCCTTCCCCCGCCCAATTCTTGAGACTTGGCATCAGGGCCAACACAGAAGCCGTGTGTGGGTGGTCAAAACACTCAGAGACAAGGCTAGGTCCCTGCATAACTCTATGGAGCAGAGGAGATGCTGTCTACATAACACCACCCACATAATTAACCATCAACCCAGTGCATTTAAGATTAGAGCAGATTAACCAACCAAAGCAGCATAGAGAACCAGAAAGCTAAGAGTGGTCCCAGGAGCCAGGCAACAAATTGCCTTTTCTTAGGAAAAACTGAGCCTGTGAGCATAGCCTTAAGCTGCTCTGTCCAGCTGGCAATGTAGTTATGCAAAGGGTGCAATTTGTAGTCCTATAAGTGAACAGATCTTCCCAGTAAGTCTTTTAGGCTACAAAGCTAATCAAAATGGATTAGTCTCCTGGTTGACTCATTTTCTAGGTGGATGTAGGACCAGGAATGAGCTGATTATGAAATGATAGCCCAGAAGTTTCTTCAGGGACCAAGGCCACCAATGGCCTGATATTTCTGGATTATTCTATAGTGTGTCTTCTATCTGCCCATCTAGATGTTGAGTCTTTGAGGCATGTTTAGGGCATGTTTATAGGGAAGTGTTTTGTGTCACAGAGCCCCATGTTCTGCACATGATAAGTGCTTAGCAAAATAACATTTTAGTTGAAGAATTAGCCAAGTTATTCAGTTCTGTCACTACCACTTCTGTGCCCCCTTTGCTAATCCATCTTTCTTTTCAATAAACTGCTCTGGGATAGTAACCACAAAAGTAGCAAAGACCAACAATGCACTGTTTACATGGTTTCAGTAATTTCCTACAAGCTAAAAGCTGAGGTAGATGAGGGGTTATGAACTTGAATGTTGAAGGTTTTAGAAATAGGAATGGTTTGAACTGACCCCAGTATAGTCCCCTATGGTTCCTTCTTGGGAGAGGGAGGGAAGGATCAGAGTAGGTTGGACAAGGCCCAGAGACGAAGAGATCAAGAGACGGTGACGACCAGGCAGGCACAGCAGTGAGCCCCAGTCCCCGGGCTGTCAATCCACACCCTCCATTCCACATCACATTCTCTTCCAATTTTCCCTCTTAAATTGCAATCCAAAACACACCGCAGATACAATATCATTTTTCCTGATAACTGGACCCTCCGAGTTAATGACTTTCCTTCCTTCCAGCGGGAAACAATTTCGTTTGCTTAATATAATAATCTATTGTAGTCTTTTCTGTTCACCCGGCTGACCCCAGACCCAGTCTCAGAGTGTTGGGCCTCTTCCATCCAGCTGCCCATTTTGTACTGTGCTCCATTCTGAATTGTGCATCAATAACCTATGAACCCCAGACCCTACCAGCAACCTCCACTGACAATCCAGGGGTGGCAGGAAACAAGATTGACAAGAAGTTTAGCACAGAAACTGGTTGTTGCTGTTTTAACGGGGCCTGCCTGATCTGGGACAGAACCTGAGAAATAGGAATGGCTTGTGTCTATCCTTTTCCATTCTCTGACCTGCAAGTGGGCTCTGGGACCTCCTTTTCCTCCAGGTGCTCATGCTTCTAGACAGAGTAAGTTTCAAGCAATGTGAGCTGGTCACCCATGGGGAACAGCAGCCTCAAAGGGATTTGAGAGGAATCAGTTGAGCTGAAGGGTGTACTCTGCCATGATGTAGGGAGCTCCTGTGAAGAGCTTCCTGAAGCCGGAGGCAGACTCCTAAGTTTACCCACTGCTGAGTCAGGCAAAGGCTGAGGCCTTCAGCACATGGTTGACAAACGGGAGCTAGGCTAATTTGATGCCATTTGTTTCCCATTTCCAAACCCTCATTAAAATAATCTGCTCTGATTGTCTAGGGAAGTTATTTTTTGCGCTTCCTTTCTCTTCGCTGTATCCGTACAATTTCATGGGCAGCAGATTTCCATGTGGAGGGTCCCAGCAGCTCTGTGGAGCGATGGGGGAGGGGAGGAGGGCTTATGCATTGCTGGGAGCCCAGCCAGACCTCTTGGCAGCTAGTGAGGTGGGAATTCCAGGCCCTCCACTACCCATGGACTAGGTCCCTGAAAAGTGATTCCTGGTGCTAAGGGACTCCATCTCCCTGGGAAAGGTGACAGTCAGAGAGTGAATGTGACGGGAATTCTTGGTTCTAGGTATTGTAAATGGAAGGGTTCTCCAGTGAGAAAGTGAAGAAATTCAAAATAGAATTTAGGATTGTGATTCTCTCAGACATCCATACGTAGGATCTGGTTCAGGCTGAAACCATAGACGTAAGGACTGTTCATTCATTCAGCTGCTCTATGCTGGACAGTGCTCATGGTGATAGGGTGCAGAGTCGCTAGGGGCAAGGTCTATCATCTGTGTCGGACTGCTTTCTCCCTAGACTGAGACTCTTAGCTCGGAACACTGGCCACTGCACTGAGGCCACCACTGCTGCCCAAGGTCCTTCTCACCTCCTTATGGAGCCTTGTTCTACCCCACAGCCTTGGCCTGGTCTGGCTCCTCTGACTCTTCTTATTACCTAGCACCTTAAAGAGAAGTTTTTAGGTTTAGATTTTGCTATTTAAGTTCCTAACCCTGCTTTGACTGGTGCCTAGCTGGGGCAACCTCAGCCCCAGCCCCATTGTGCATGGCTTTGGGAAGTAGTTCAGCAGGAGGGACACTATGCCCACACTGGCACACATTATTGAAGTTTCTGGGAGTCTGACCTGAGGCAATTCTATTGGGTTCGTGTGTGTATTTGTGTGTGTGTGTATGTGTGTGTGTGTGTGTGTGTGTGTGTGTGTGTGTTGTTTTGAGGTAGGGTCTCACTATGTAGCTTTGGCTGACCTAGAATTCACTATGTAGATCAGGATGACCTTAAACTCACAGAGCTCTACCTTCCTCTGCCTCAGAGTACTGGGATTAAAGCTGTGCCCCACTATGCCTGGCAACTTAGGGCAATTCTTACACTCTATTCTATTCAGTGCAGGTTGACTCCTGAGCCTGTCTGGTTCACAGGGGAAGCCAGGTTCTGCCGCCGTCAGACAGCCCATGACCACAGCAGTCAGATAATGAGATTATTACTTGTGTTTAAACCCATGGTATGATTTGTTTTTGGTTTGTCTACTAGAACAGAGAATTCTATTTTCCTACCCATTGTAACTTATGATGACAAAGATTATTACTTTAAACTTTTGTTTTGTTTTGAGACAAGTCCTCAAACTTTCAATCCTCCTGCTTCAGCCCCTGGAGAAGCAGAATGGCAGATGTAGGAAATCACACTCGGCTGGACTACTTTTTTCCTCACTATAAATTACAATCTATTGAATACTATGCAGACAGTATGCCAGGCGTTGGGAGCACCCAATAAGATAGGGTACTGTCTTCAAGGAACCCACCAAAAAGCAAACCCAGAACCACAGGTTTCCAAAGCAAACCCAGAACCATTCTGTTTCCAAACAACAGAAAATCCTGCCAAAAAAACCCCCAACCCTGTAGTTTCTGGCTGCAGGTGGGCCGGCTTCGCTGTGGTAGAAACACCACCCTCTCCCACGATCCTTCCATTCTGTGTCCCCACCTCACTGACCCACGCCTTTCCTCTTCTCCCGAAGCAGAGTGCCTTTAGCACTCAGGTGCATCTGCAGGCAGCTCGTGTTTCTTGTCAACAAATTCGAGCCTTGGAAAGGATTTTAATTGGTTGGGATGCTGATAGATATAACAACTGGCTAATGGACTGCCTGGGAACACGCGTAATATTTATTTATGAATTAGGTGGTCATGCACTGCGAAGTCTTACTTCCTCTCAAGGACAACTTGCATCTACCTTCGGAATGTGTGAGTTCTCTGCAGGTGGTTGCCCAGTAGGTCCCCGCAAGGGCCAGAGAAGGGAGCTGATATTCCATTCCAGGGCAGGTGTGCACTGGCATCACAGTCCTAAGCAATGGGCAGGGTTGCCTAGAGAGACGGGCAGGGCAGGGTTCCAAGGCTTTGCCCTCCTTACACACTGTGCCTGAAGTCAGGACTTCCAGCAGGCATTTACTAGTCAGAGGAATTTGTTTTTCCTGAATCTAACCAAATTTCACAGTCTGCAGTGATACTGTAAGTCAGAATTTACAGATGCTGAAAATGTGAGGCAATAATAACTGTCATTTAAGGGAAGATAGCTGATCTTGACCTTCTTCCCAAACTGGTGCTGGTCACTATGATTGCCAAGGTAGTGGGTTATATCAAAGATCCTGTGAGGGCCTGTTACATCTATGTATTCTCTCTCTCTCTCTCTCTCTCTCTCTCTCTCTCTCTCTCTCTACTCTCTCTCTCTCTCTATCTCCTCTCCTCTCCTCTCCTCTCCTCTCCTGTCCTCTCCTCTCCTCTCCTCTCCTCTCCAGTGACAGTTCCAGGGCTCATACTCATAGGCCTAGACTCCAACTTCAGGCTTTGAAAATTCCACACTTAGATCTTAGCACATCATTCCTATAAGTTTTTAAGAATTCACAGATGGTTGAATTGCAAGGCCAGCACTTTCACACAGCCACACATCCACAGAGACACATACCTCCCTCCCCACACACAGACACACACATACACACAGGCACATATACACACACAGACACACAGACATACACAGAGACACACTCACACATCTGCACACTCACATTCAATAGAAGAAATTACCTAAGGGAAAGTTATCAAGTGTAAAACTGTTATACCCTGACTGGACCCCAAGAGATCCAGCACAGGTTAACACTGAAAGTTGATGGGACACAATGGGCAGTGCTTCTTTTTAGCCTGATTTTAAAGCAGTAGGACAGACTAGAGAAAGGACGTGGAGTCTGTAGTAGTTCGTTTTCCATTGCTGTGATAAAATACCAAAACTAACTTGGGGAAGAAATGGTTTATTGCACCTTACACTTCCCTTCTTTTTAAGGGAAGTCAGGCAGGAACTGGAGGCAGGAACTGAAGAGGTGACCATGGAGGATCTCTGCGTACTGGCTTGTTCCCCTGGCCTGTGCTCAGCCTGCCTTCTTATACAACCCAAGACCACCTGCCAACAGGGGAATGGGCCCTTCAGTATCACTCAACATCAAGAGAATGCCTGACAGACATGCCCACAGGCCAACCTGTTAGTGGAAATTCCCCAGTTGAGGTTCCCTCTTCCTAGGTGTGTCAAGTTGACAACTGAAGCCAACTGTGACAGAGTCCAAAACGCCAACTTTGCTATTTGTTAATAGAATCAGAAACTATAAGGTAGGCCTCCTGACTGCACCTCAGAATTAAGTCCAGAGTACTGAGGACGCAGTTCAGGGATAGAGCACTTGCCTAGCATGCACGAAGTCCTTCCTAAGCACCAAAGAAAGAAAAAGGAACTACAGAGATTTATCCATGTCTGGAAAGAGCTTGGTCCCCCCATGGCTGAACTTCTGTAACATACACCCTACAGGCTGGAAGGCCAAGGGGAAGGGACAGAGATCACACTGTGCCATGTTTAATGATATCACCCTGAATAAAGGAGCTGTCAGGACTGATGGATGGTTTCCTGCATTCTGCTGCCTTTGTCCAGTTTTCCTTCCCTTTCCTGGAATCAAGGGAAATAAAAAATAATGTTTTTCCTTACAGAAAGTAGGAACTTTTTCCTTAATAGAAGTGGGCTCTAGAAGGTGAGAAGTCAAAGCTATGGGGAGTGTGGGAGTCGAATGGACAGAGCTCAGCCCTACCTCTGACTGACACTGTGACCTTGAGCAATGTTGTCTTGGCCTTGAGAGTTTTTTTTTTAATCATTATTACATTTGTTCTTTAACATTTTCATACATGTATACAAGGCAGTTTGATTACTCACCCCACCCTTCCTTTATCCCTCCTACCCCCTCCTCCCTTTTCCATATTTATATGTTTTTGCTTTGTTGTGAACCCAGTGAGTTTAACCAGGGCTGCCAGTGTGAAGATGGATTTGGAACTCTCCTTTGGAGCCTGATGGGCTCATAAGTGGTTACTCAACTCATAGCAGTGCCTCCCCAGTTTCCAGAATGTATCAGTGGCTGCTAGTTCAGTAGGGGGAGCAGGACCTCTTGAGCCCCCCCCATCCATGCTTGGCTGTTGATAAGCCCACACTCATGCAGGATTGGCGTAGACAAAGGGTTGCTCTGAGTTCCTGATTGGAATGGCTGTATCCTTCCCAAAGGATGGCATTGCACAGCACTGCGTCCTGTTTTCCCGTGATGACATTTTTCTCTTCCTCTTCCTTTGCGCTCTGGGGGCCTCCTGGGGGTGATACAAATGTCTTGTTTATAGTTAAACACCCAATCTTCACTTATTCTCAGCACCTTGAGCAGTTTTGTGTCGGGCATTCACTGTCTTTCTTTGTAAAGAGAAGCTTCTGTTACACCTTGAGTTTTTCATAGGCAAATTCTGTGCAGACAAAAATCAGTCCACATTTTTGTGAAAGCTGGTGCTTCTCTTCAGACCTTTCTCAGATGTGTTGGGCGCTGCAGGGATTGAGGGAACAGGGGGCATGATGTACAACAAAGCATTTACACAGGGACAGACCTAAGTAAAGAGGAAGCAGGATCAGGAACCTCTGGAACCCTGAGCAGGCTCAGGGAAAAGGAGAGTACCAGGCTGGAGGCTGGGAGCTGACTGAAGAGATTCTTCACAGTAGGAAAGTGACTGAGGGAAAACAAAGACCAAAAGAACCACAAACAGAAGCCAATGTACGGAGGAGAGGGCAGCGGCTAGACCGGCCACTGCGACCCTCCCTCTGTTCTGTGGTGGCGGCTCACCATGTGCTGCTTTCTGAGTGGTTTGTTCTTTGGCTCCCAGGCCAGCTTGCTCTAGGCAACACTTCAAAAGCATATACACAAAAGGGAAAGAAAATGTATCTGCTGGTGCCTTAACACCATGCCCAGGCTTTCACCAAGCTGGTTGTCACTGCCTCTGGCTCTCTCTTTTCTGCCTCCTCCGTCCCTCCGTCCCTCCCTCCCTCCCTCACCCATCTTTTTCTTTCCCTCTCTTCTTGCTCTTCCCCCCACCCCACATCCCCCTCTCTCTCCAGTCCTTTTCACCCTCCTCCTTTCTTCCTTCTTTCTCTCTCTCTCTTTCCTTCTTCTTTCTCATCTCTCTCTCTACTTCTCCCCCTCCTCTTCCCCTTCCTCTACCTCCTCCCTCTCTCTTCTCTGTCTGTCTCTTCTGTCCCCAGCTGGTTACCATGAAAAAGAACTCGTGTAAATAAGATGTCCCTCTGCCTCAGGGAGGGGGCCAACCTCTTGTTCTATATAATCTGCTATTTTCTGTCATCAAAAATCCTTGAAGATTCACACAGCTCACATAACTATATAACTACTGCAGTGTCTTTATTAATAAGTAATTTCTTACAGAGAGCCCTGGACATCTGTGGATATTAGTAGGGAAATGGCTCCTTGAGTTGGTTGGAAGAAGCCTCCCTTTCATGGGCATCAGATACATTCTTAGTTTGTGTTGGGGGAAGGGTAACGAGGGGTAACCAGAGGAGAATAGTGAAAACCCAACCCCATTTCATTAAATCCCCATGAATATGCAAAAGAGGACTAATTGCCCTCTTCAAAAACTAATCATTCTGAATTTTACAAGTTGAATTATAAAACCTGACACACTTATTTTCCTCTTTTATTATATTTGTAAGCATTACTCCTTCTGCAAAGAAAATCAGATCCTATTTTTGTCAGCTGCCATGGTCCCCCCTCTTTCTGCTGCGACCTCGTTCTCCCTCCCTTTGCAGAACACAGCAGCCTGGCCATGTGTATTAATTGCCCTGTGAGACACGCTTGAAGTCATTAGAATTCCTCGTTCAGAACTATTATCTTGTGCCATTGTGCCTTTGCATTATATTTATTTGAATGCGCCTCTTCTGAATTAGCTCATTTTTAACAGCTAGCCATGCCTGAAATATCGTTCCCGTCCAAGCCACTTGTATCATTTTTCTCTCCTCTGTGGAAGAGATGTCTGCACCCAGCCTTCCATTCCAACAGGCAGCTTTGTTAGGAGGCAGGCGCTGCTTCTGTGTGGTAGCTTCTTGTGGAAGAACTCCAGGCTTAGTCCTGCTGGCAAGGAGGGAACCTGCTGGTCTGGGGTCTCTGTCAGAATGTCCTCCAGAAGCCCACTGTCCTACTGTGTGTGATTTTCACTGAAGAAAGGAAGAAGTCAAAGGAACTTTCTGGTATTTTCTTGGCCTTTTACATTGAAGATTTCCATGGTGATGCCAAATTGTCACTGGCTGCTACCCAGGAACCATCAGCTGTCTCCAGGGTCACCTTGACTTGGGGCAGAGGGATGAATTAAATATTCACAGACGTTTTCTCCCAGGCCTGGACTTCCCAGGAAGTTCTGACTGGCACGGAAATTTCCGTTTCTCTAAGACTAAACATAACTCTGTGTATCAGACTGCTTTTCCCATTTTCCCCTTATCTCCCCCACATTCCCACCTTCCCATTCATAAAAGAAGACACACTTTATCAACAGCTAAGCCAAGACTTTATTATTCTAACAGCTCCAGACACCAGATAAAATTCTGCTGGATTGCATTTGCTACCTGGCTCACAGGCTCTCGGGGCCACATCTTTGTCAAGGTATGCCACCAAGGACACGGTACCCCCTGAGTGGGGGCTTGAAGACCACTCATGCTGCCTTCATTTTACCCCTTGGCTTACAAAGAAGTTGGAATAAAGGGGCTTGACCAAGGTTAGCAATCCAGCGCTGGCGGAGAATGGATTTGAGCTCAGGTCCGCATTGGATCTTTTCTCTTCCACAACGCCAAGCTGCCAGCACTGAAAATAAGGAAATGTGTTGGCATGAACATTTGGCTTGGGAAAGGCCTCATGGACAGGGTGGGCCAGACATCTGACTTAGAGCTGGAGAGCAGTGCTTTGTGATCTGAGGGGAGCAGGGTAAAAAGACTCTTTGTAAAAAGAGCAAGTCCAGGCTTCAGCACTCTTGGGGTTCCAGCAAATCTTCAGTAAGTTACATTTAGGAAAAAGCCTTTGGGAACTACAGTAAAAGTTCTTTGAGTACAGAAATATTTACTGTTATGCCACAAATCTCAAGACCCAGAAGTCTGGCTCAAAACGAATTCCTTAAAAGGTTTTTTGAGTGAACGTGAGACCTTATTGCTTGCTGCGCTCTTGGAGTCGCAAGGCAGCTCCAGTTTCCAGGTCTGAGGTGCAGCACCAACACGACATATCATCTGAGGATCGACTCTGAACACGTCTCCACAAAGTGCAGGGGGCGGGGGATCACAGTGTGTTGAAGACTGTGAGGATGGATGGGCAAGATGAAGCTTAGACCGGCCTTTTATTCCCCTCAAAATCTCCTTGTCAGTCTGATCCTCCACAGTGAAGATTTTCCTTGACTTCCTGAATCATGAGGATGAAAGGGCAGTAGCTCCAGGAATTCTCCCAGGAGAAAGGGACTCAACACATTGACTGAACTTTCACACCTGGCTCTGGGGTAGGACTGACCCAGGAAGTGGGTCTCTACTGTCCCCCTGGGGGTGATGATCAGGCTGAAGCACAGAAAGATGAGACTGAGCTGAAGCTGTACCTGTGGCCAGTGTACCTCATCCCCTCACATTGATGGACACTCGGGAAACAATCGGCTCCCATCTTCGCTTAGATTCCTGGTTCTTGATAAAGGATAATCACAGAAAGAAGACAGTGCCACGGTATCGTAACAGCTTAGACCTGGCTTGATTTCCCCTTGGAGACTTGCTTGACACCACTGGCAGATGCTTTCTCGAAGGAAGGACCATCTTTTTCCCACCTGCAGGCAAAAGAGCTCAGGATATGACTTCGGAGAGTCCCGCAGAGAGGCCGTGTGTGCAGCGGAGAGGCCGTGTGTGTGGCAGAGAGGCTGTGTGTGCAGCAGAGGAGAGGCCGTGTGTGCAGCGGAGAGGCCATGTGTGTGGCAGAGAGGCCGTGTGTGCAGCAGAGAGGCCGTGTGTGCAGCGGAGAGGCCGTGTGTGCAGAGACTTGCACCCTTGTCTGCATTTGTTCTCAGGAACCTCCTTTCAGTCCAAAGAACATAGAGGTGGCTTTCTCCTTTATAAATATGTATTTTTTTCTTAAACAAGTAACAATCTGGAAAAAGCAAACACACCCCTCACTTGCTATTTCTGCACACAAGTCAAAGCCTTCCTTTCTGAAACCCAGAATGACATCTCTCCAAGATTATCCTGAGATGGGACAAGCTGCTGACGACTCTGCTCTGGTGCCTCTGATGGAATGAGGTGGATGACAGGCAGGTTGGGCCTGGATGAAAGTAGGTGAGGGGACTGGGGAGGTGGCTCAGTTGGTAAAGTGCTTACCAAGCAAGCCTGAAGACCTGAGTTCAATCCCCGGAGCCCATGAAAGTAAAATCTGAACATGGGTGTTCAGGCCTGTGCTCCTAGTGCTGGGGAGGCAGAAGCCAGAGCATCCCCGGGGTTGCCGGTCTACAGTCTAGCCAAATTGCTGCTCTCCAGGTTCAGTGAGAGACACTGTCTCAGAAACACAAAGGACAGCCACTGAGGAAAACCTGGAGGTTGGCCTCTGACCTCCACATACACATATGCACACGTGCACACACAGCGCTTCCCACGTACCTTCCCATGCACACAGACATGCACAAACATGTACCCAGAAGAGTAGGTGAGAGGCGGCACACACCCTATCCCTGTGAGAAACTAGATCTTCTACAGGAAGTTGAGTGACTGGATGGTAGATTATTTTTCTGACTTTTCAAACACTTTTCCTTTCATTCTGTCAGATGACCCCATTCGCTAATTCATTTTCTCCCTGAAGACTACTGAATATTTAAAGCAGGGACCTGAGGTGTGCCCCGTGATTTCACATCAGGGTTATATCTGGCATAATTTCGTCTTACAAGATCTTGCTTGGTATAAGCAGCAGGTCCCTCTTGGATTCCCAGGCACCCCACTAACCTAGCTGCCTGGGTTCGCACTAACCCCCAACTCCCCACAGCTGGTCCGGGCCAGTTCTACATCACTTCCTCAACGAGACACTTCGATTTGTTCATTCCTTGAGAGGGAATTTGTACATAAATTTGTGGGTGGAAGAAACTCTCCCAACTCAAAACTATTTAATATAAAATCCACTCCAAACACTGGCCTGAGCTTTGTGGAAGAATTGGGATGTCAGATGTGGACAGCCCAACCTCTTTTAAATATACACATATTTTCCTGAGGTCACAAAACCGTTGGCTTTAAGTGGGAAGATGTGTGACTTTTGTGCAAGAAACTTAAATTATAACGGATCATCACCTCATTTTTAAAATGGAGATAAGGATTACATCAAAACTCACAGGGCTGGTGTAAGAGTGAAAAGTGGTACTATTCGTAACAGCATTTTATACACTATAAACATAAGACATATTGTTCGTGCTGTTTGGAGGCAGATGTCTTGACAAGAAATCTCTGGAGGTCGTTCTCAATGTAAACACCCCATGATTCTCTGCCTCAGAGATGAGCCGCTCAGCTGCAGCCCTTAGCAACCGGCCTGCTGAGCGTCAGACTGCAGTTCTCAGTAGCGGCCGCTAGATGGCACCTCCCTTGGCAAACCTCTCCAGTTTTCAGAGTGCATCTGGATCCTTCTGGGATAGCAATGTCCAGGAAACCTGAGAACTGTCTCCTCCGTGCCTACAGAAGTCCCTTGTGATGATCAAAAGGCTCTGACGTTGAGGAAATACACGTAAAGGAAGCAAGCCGCAGCTTCCTGCTTGACTCCGTACTTAGCTGGACTTTCTTCATTGCAGGGCCCAGACTGCGGAACCGTCTTAAGGCACCTGGGAGAACAAAGATAACCACTTGATCCGAACGCCTCGGACGCAGAGCAGTGTGAGGAAAAATCTCTGCCACCCACGTCTTTTCCCACAACGAGGTCAGTATCTATCGCCCCAGCCAGCGACCTCTCTAGGGCAACCAGCTCCTCCTTGAAGCCCTTCACAAGAGGAGCCAGTCAGCCCTGAACACAGTCCAGCAAACACAGATTTAGTTCCCAGAGTTTCCACTCAGACAAGAGCTGACTACAAAGCATGGAAAGAGCCATGTGGGGGTGAGACAGAGGCTCTGTCCGGGTGGTGCCCCCATCAGCTGTGGCCTCTGGGCCAGTCAGGTCCCCTTTGCTTAGAGATGGTGTGCACCAGTCACATCACATGGGCCATAGATACAGCATGAACATGCCTGCTGTCACCTTGTCCTGAGAGGACAACCAGTCCATATAAAGAGCATAAGTCCTTTATTTGTTCAACTCCACTGATATCAAGCAGCAAGTAGAGCAGCGACTCTCCTGACCCCTCAGAACCATTTGTGGTTTATACACAGAGAGCAACAGTGATAAAAATCCATCTATCGACACAGGGAGGTGCCTAGAACAAGGAGGGGTGCTGTGTCTGAGGTGCACACATCTCAGGGTCCTTTAACCCCAGCCAGCCTTTGCACCTGCCCTGTAACAATTTGAAGGTGAAGGCCAAGTCCTCAGTCAATCTTCCTTCCTCCTTCCCTCTCCACAGCCAGACTCAGGACTCTGTACTGTGTGGTCACTCAGTAAATACAATTGCCACTTCTTGGGACTGGAGAGAGGACTCAGTGGTTAAGAGCACTGACTGCTCTTGCAGAGAACCCAGGTTCAATTCCCAGCACCCACATGGCTGCTAATAACCATCTGTAACTCCAGTTCCAAGGCTACAGCCTCTTCTGACCAATGCATGCATTGTATGACACGGGTGGGCTTATGTACATGAGAACAATACACTCACACACACACACACATACACACACACACACACACACACACATAAAAGATATTTTAAAAGAAAATGATTTTAAAATTGCCACGTCTCTGACATCATTTAATGGAAAAAAAAAGGGGGGGACTTTGCTCTAGGTAAAACTCCCGGAATGCTTGTGTTTGGCATACTAGACTAATGTTTATTGGCCATAAAAAAGGAAGTGAGATATGGACAGAGATTTTCATCTGCTTTGTTAACTTTTGCAATTTTGGGGTGTGTGTTAGTCACTTTTCTGTTGCCGTGATAGAAACACTGACCAAAGCAATTTATAGAAGGAAGAGTTTATTTGAGCTTACGGTTCCAGGGGAATTCCAGTCCGTCATGGTGGGGAGGTGTGGTGACTGGAGGTGGCTGGAGCAGGAGCAGCAGAAGCTAAGTGCTCACATCATCACACAGGCACAGGAAGCAAGAGAGTGACTGGAGATCCTGCAAGGCTTAAGAACTCCCTAAGCCCACCCCCAGTGATGTGCTTCCTCCAGGACAGCCACACCTTCTAGAACTTCCCAAAACAGCGCCACCATCTGGGGACAGAATGTCCAAATACTTGGAGCCTATGGGGAACATTTTCATTCAAACCATCACATTCCACCCCCTGGCCCCCATAAGCTCATGACCATATAAAATTCAAAATGCATTTAGTACAACTTTAAACGTTCCCACATTCATTATCAGTCTCAATACTATTCAAACGTCCACAGTCCACGGGTAAATATCTTAACTATAAGCCTCTCTAGCTTTGCTGCGTGCAACACACATCTCTCTCTTGTGCTGGTACCACTCCCTGTGTGCAGGTCTTCTTGGCAGATGCCTCACAGCTCTGGCATCACGAACTTCTTGGGGTCTCCATGGCCAACCAGGCTTCACCATCACAGCTTCAAGCAATGGCCTATCAGGGCCTTCTCTAGGCAGGAACACCCCTACTTCACACTGCCTGGCCTCCGAGGCTCTGTG
Source organism: Nannospalax galili (assembly GCF_000622305.1). Taxonomy (NCBI): domain Eukaryota; kingdom Metazoa; phylum Chordata; class Mammalia; order Rodentia; family Spalacidae; genus Nannospalax; species Nannospalax galili. The sequence continues at coordinate 1,156,481 of NW_008360311.1, forward strand.
AAACCACGGAGGAAGAACTGACGACCCCTTCACTCTTCCATCTTTCATGCCTCTAAAGTCAGCACCAGGTGACTGACACTGCCAAGTTTGACTGCAAGTTTGGGAAGAATTCCAGCCTCCTTTATCCATTTTAGAAGCTTTTCTCTTCAGTGGCCCCTGCAGCATTTTCCTTTCACAAGTTGGAGGCTTAGCTGGGTGTGGTCTTGCCCTGGAGGCACTCTCTCCATTGTTTAAGTTTGAATCTCTAGGCCCCTCCTTAATCACTTTAATCTCCTTATCAATGGGATCCTCTCCATCACTTGCCAGGGCTCTAACATTAGTCTTCCTAGTGCTTTTGATCAATCCATCCTGTACATTCTGTATTTCTTTCTGCCCCATTTGCTCTTTTTCTCTGTAAATCTGTATAATATTCACTATTAATAGCCATGCCACCATTTCTACATTAGGCTGTCTTGAAATTTCTTCTGCCAAAGAAATTAGTCCATTACTTTTCAACTTAGCCTCAGGAAAGCTTTTTGATCTAGGGCAGACTCCAGCCAGACTCTTTGCCAAAACATCCCAAGTGCTGCTTTAAGTCCTTATTTCCCTCTGGAACTACATTGTTCTCAGCATTGCTTTCTTCCAGGTGTTTACTAGAAAGGCCTGTTAAGCTCCACTTGCAGCAATCAACCACTTTTCTAGCCCACCCTTCCAAAGTGTTCCACATCCTCCAAAACCCCACATGGTCAGGTTCTTCACAGCCAACACCCCACTCCTGGTACCAATTACTGTATTTGTCACTTTCCTGTTGCTGTGATAGAAACACTGACCCAAGCAATTTATAGAAGGGAGAGTTTATTTGAGCTTACAGTTCCATGGGAATTCCAGTCCGTAATGGCAGGGAGGCTTAGTAACTGGTGGTGACTGGAGCAGGAGCAGCAGAAGCTAAGCTCTCACATCATCACACAGGCACAGGAAGCAAGAGGGCAACTGGAGATCCTGCGAGGCTTAAGAACTCTCTAAGCCCACCCCCAGTGTTGTGCTTCCTCCAGGACAGCCACACCTTCTAGAACCTCCCAAAATAGCACCATCATCTGGGACAAAATGTCCAAACCCTTGGAGCCTATGGGGGACATTTTCATTCAAACCACCACAGGGTGTCAATGTGGGCAGCTGTGGATAAATATTTGTTTATAACAGACTGAGAGAATACTGACCACAGGCTTTGCTCTGTAGAACACCTTGAGAAGCTTGCTGTCATTTCCACCAGCCAGACTCTGAAAGGCCCTTGCCATTTCTTTTGATAATCCACTGTAGATGGGAATGTGTACTTCTTTTATGACCTTCTAATTATTTTTCTCAACAAAAGAAATCAGAGAAAGATGCCTTTCTAGTGCCCCAGTTCAAACCCAGATAGGGTTGATAAGACCAAACCTTCCTGTGTTTCTCTGGAGAGGACCCCTCTCAGGAGTCAGCCTTCCAGTCTGGACACTATGTGGGAAAAATACAGGTTATCACAGTCTTGGGGAGTCCTGTGTTAGGATTCACCTACAAGAGCTAGGTTAGGGTGGCCACAAATGGAGGCCCAAGTTGTGTAACTTCCCCTCTACAGGGGTCTACAGACATTCACGCAGCATGTGCTTAGGTCATTCATGTTTCTTGGTGCTGGTGACCCTGCCTGCAACATGGAACAGGCTGTTACTGGTAACCATGGCTTTCAAGCAAACTCAAACCTCCCTCTTAGTCCCCACTCACCAAGGTTGACTGGAGCCCTCTGAGGGGCTTAAGAGGATCTTACAGACCTCAAAATGCAAAGTAGGAAATGAGTTCCCCTCTTAATTATTTCAAATACAATACAATAACTCCAATGAGGTACATATTTTCTAATTTTATTCTCCTTTTTCCTTTCCACTTTAATCCTGTCAGACACAAGAATGCACAGACTGAATGCAAAAGTTGAGTAGAGAAAATGAGCTTGAACCCAAGGAGACAACTGCTTACGGCCAATGTTCTTCAGGAAGCCCTAACCCTGGTGCAGAAAGAGACCTTAGAGGTGATGGACTGGAATGTTTCCGTTTTACAAACGAGTATACTGAATTCTAGAGAGAGATGAAGGCATCATCAAGGTCATAGACACAGTGTAACCAGCCTAGATGTGGGGTCTAGTGTTACTCCATCCAGAACAGCACAATTGCAAAGCTGCCCCTGGACACCGAGGTGCAAAGGAAGCTTTTAGGGGAAGGAAGCAGTGGTGACAGCATATTCCCTGGATGCCTCAGGGTGAGTGGACAGCACGCTCACTGGACGCCCCACTGTGAGTGGACAGCATGCTCACTGGCTGCTCACTGGATGCCCCATTGTGAGTGGACAGCAAGCTCACTGGACGCCCCACTGTGAGTGGACAGCAAGCTCACTGGACGCCCCACTGTGAGTGGACAGCAAGCTCACTGGACGCCCCACTGTGAGTGGACAGCACGCTCACTGGACGTTCACTGGATGCCCCACCGTGAGTGGACAGCACGCTCACTGGATGCCCCATGAGTGATTTTTCATGACAGCAGGTAATCAGGCTTCACTGGACCTCTCCCTAGGTCTTCTCTTCTATCCAGAACTGCAAGATTCCATGTGGGTCTGTGGACACCCATTAGCCCCATAGCCACTTCTGTAAACATTCTCCACACCTCCCCAACTCTTCACACTGGGCATTATCTTAAAAGCCCACTGCCTAGTCACACCATCACACCTACTGTGACACATTGTCTCCCAGATCAAATCCAGCCCTTGGAGCCTGACAGCAGAGGACTGAGGAAAAGCCAGAAGACGTTGTAGAATGATTTCCCTCTGAGTCTGGGTCACCAAGCTTCACATTAACATACTCCTTTTAATTCACTCCAAGCCCTGTGAGAATTAGCAGTGCGGCTCGTTAACTATAGTTCTCCTCCTGAACACAGTGTAAGGTCATACTTCCTGAACAGTTTGACGTAAAGCATGCCCTGTTTGAGAGGAAGAGCAAGCATATGACACACAGAGCCCCGACTCCTTGATCCAGGACGGACAAGAAGCGTTAGAGGGAAATGAAGCCTTTTTTAACCCAGCATAGTGTGCACCTCTATAATCCCAGTTGAGGCAGGAGATCACGAGGATGTGATCCCACCCCTCCACCGTGCACCCCAGTTGGGATGTGATCCCACCACTTGTCATGCTTCTGGGTTCTGACCTGATTCTACCGCTCTACAACACACCCTAGCTAGATTCTGAATCTACCATCTGACCGCATTCCCCAGTGATGTTCTGATTTCCCAGGGCACCTGCCTGCTCCCTCCAACAATTTCTCAGCACTGATATTTACAGAAAAATAATAAACATAATCCACATCGGTGCCCATATTGATCCCCAGATTCCACTGACATTTACGAATAAGTGATGGATTGCCTTTTTGGCGAGGCTAGCTGAGCTGACCTGCGTGGCCTGTGTATAATTTACTTTTGATTAAAGAAGTGCTTCAACATCTAGATTCTGTTTGGGAGCAGGAGGCAGGATCAATACATTTATGACACAAACTTTCAAACAATGGACTGTGAGAAGTCTCTACAGCCCATTCAGCTTGGAGTCAGCGGGAGGACGCAGGGGAGGAAGGCCTGGCTCTCTGAGTCAGACATGGGATGTGGTAGTCTGAGAAGATTTGGGCTTGTGCTGCGGTTGAGGGAGACTTGAGTGTTAAGGGCCGAGACTGCTTTGCTCCCCAGCACCTGTAGAGGAAGCAGTTTTAGGGATGTAGGCAGCTAATGAGGAAGGGCCAGTCTTCAAGGACAGTGTCTTCAGCATTTTGCCCCTTGGTGTCCATCCTGCCAGTAGCAGCACTTAATCCTTTAGACCATTCATCACTTGTTTTCAAATGCTTGATACTGAGTGCTCTTAGATAAAAGGAACTCCATGCTCCACTTGGCCACATTTCCTCCCAGCACAGCACCTCACACTGGCCTGTGTGGGTACTGCTGGCTCCTGTGTCTTCTCTAGGTCACTGAACTCTGGCTTTCCTACTTGTTACCCAGCTGTGAAGAGGCATTTGCAGGACATACTTGTCCAAAAGGACTTTCACTCTTCTCCTTGGTAATCTCTCTGACTGGCTGCAGGATACAAATAGCCAGCAGATATGAGACATATACCTCCATCTTCATTCACTGTTCACATAGGCCTCTGAATGAGTCATGCCACTGTCTCTGTTTTAAGTTGAGAAATCTGAGGAGAGATGGTTTAGTCTAAATAAAGTGCTTGCCTCCCAAGCACGAGAACCTGAGTTCAATTCTCAGAGCCTAAGTAAGAAGCCAAATGTGGTGGCACGTACTTGGGGAGTAGAGACAGGTGGCTCCTTGGGGGCTCACTGGCCACCAGCTTGGTTGAGTTGGTGAGCTCCAATCCAATGAAAGACCTTATCTCAAAATATGAGTGGGGAGCAAAGGAGAAAGACAGCCAAGGTTTATCTCTGACCCACATGCAGTTATCACTTCCTTCGTTGGAGAACAAGCTCTAGGCGCGATCCCTTGCCAGACACTGCGGCAGCCTTCCTGTCTTCTCCTTGTAGATAAGCACGTGCACTCAGTGTCTGTGTACTGCTGTGACTGAAGTTCACGAAAGCCTTGTGCAGTGTGGTGCAGCTTATATCTCATAGGTCATCTCTGCTTCTATAGGACTTGCACCCCTCTGTTGGGTCGGGGATGATGGGAGGAGGGGTTGGAAGGGGATGAACTCTAGCCCATGCTCCAGTCCACAAGCAGAGCCTCCTAGCTGTGGCTCCATTTTCCTGGAGGAATGGGCCCCAGGTTTGAATCTACACAGTGGTGCTATGTGGGCCCACAGTGCGGCTTTAGGCAGTCCTAGGATAAGCCCATTACCATGGTCTACAAGGCTCAAGGTTCCAGCTGAAACCTCTCATTGCTGACTGGGGAGGAAAGGACAAACAGAGGATAAAGGGCTATTTATGTACACAGAGGATTTTCTGTCATGGTATTTATTCTTAGTTCCTCTGTTTTCCAATTCTTTTTTGTCATTGTGCATGGTAGAGTCCTTCCTGAACCAAATCTTCCATTTCTTTTTTAAAAAAAATATTTTATTTATTATTTTTTATATAATTTATTTTTTATTTATTATTTTTATTCTATGTGTATGAGTGTATTGCCTGCATGTATGTGAATGCACCTGTGTCGTGCAATGCCACAGAGGTCAGAAGAGGGCTTTGGATTCCCCTGGAACTGGAGTTAAGGACGGTTTGTAGCCATCATGTGGTGCTGGGAATTGAACCAGGGTCCTCTGCAAGAGCAGTCAGTGCTCTTAACCACTAAGCCATCCCTCCAGCCCCATATTATTTTTATTTTATGTGTATGAGTATATTCCCTGCATGTCTGTAAGTGCACCATGTGTGTGCAATGCCTGCAGAGGCCAGAAGAGGGCGTTGGATTCCCCTGGAAATGGAGTTACAGAGAGTTGTTAGCTGCCATGTGGGTGCTGGGAATTGTAACACAGGAACTCTGGAAAAACAACAAGTGTTCTTAACCACTGAGCCATCTCTCCACCTTCAAATCTTCCATTCCCTCCTTCCCTCCCTCCCTCCCTCCCTCCCTCCCTCCTCTCCTTTTCCTTCCACAAATCCTTATTCCATCTCTACTAAACGCCAGGGACTGCATACAGCAGAGATTATCAAAAAGATAAATTAGTCTCTGCCATTGAGGGACTTGCAATCTAGCTGGGAAGGGGAAATGAGCATTAATTAGCCATAATTAATGCTTTTCAGATGACAGTGACTCACAGTTAGCATTTATTGCAGGATTCTGTGCATCTAGGATTTTGGTGCACATGTGGAATGCATTATCATGCTAACCTTTCCACAATGCCATGAAATAGGAGCTATCATCTCTAAGAAACTCCACCTTAAATGAGAGGTGGAGAGAGTTAAAGCGCCTCCATATCAAATGCCCCCTCACAGTTACTTCAATACTTCTTACATTTTCCTACGTGTTCTTGAATTTTAATACTAATATTTATCCTTTCCTTTGTTTCTTCTCTAAAGATAAGCCTGTGAAATCTCAACTTCCAAATTATTCTTGTTTCCAGACATCCAAAGTTCTGATAGATGCTGTGGGGACACTGCAACTGGGGGATGCCCTTCTCCCCCAGTGCACCAAGTGCTCACCAGGCCTGGTATGAATGATGCATCTAGGGTCTGCTTGGTAACCAGTAACCCTGACCCTGTTCTGTGAAGAAGAGCCATTCTTCCTTGGCCTTTTGTGCCTAATTCTGCAGCCAGGGTGGCCATCAAGGCAGAGTTCAGACTTCCACTTGCAGGCTTTCCTTTTTCACCTCTTTCTTATGGAAGTATTTCTTTGGGCTGAGCAAGAGAATGGTGACCCTCAAAGGACACATCTGCTTGTCTGTGCATAACCCATCAGCTCAACATACAAACACCCCTGTGAATGTTCTATGGTCACTGTGTGGGGCTGGACCACCCTAACAGACACATAGGACCTCATTCCCTTTTGTGCTATAGGAAACCACTGACCTGAACAGGCCCAGAAGGAGTAGGGTCAGAGAACTATGAGATTAATGAACACCATGCATCAGACACTGGGTCAAGGACTTCCAAGTTCTATTTATTACTATTTGTGGGAGATAGGCTTGAGTCTAGGGTGATATTGCAACTGTCAGGGTCCAGGAATCCTGGCTCTGTAATCTAAAACCCAGTATGCTAATGAGGCATTGTACCCTCTATTCTATGATAGGACATTAAGTCTGTTATGCTAATAAGGTATCCTACTTGCTGTGCTGTGATTGGACCACTACCCCTACATAAGCTTGTGCCTTCCTGCAATAAAGCAGACCTGTGTCACTGAACCTGGTCTCCTGTGTCTGAATGCGGCTCTGCTGACACAGTCTCCTCACCAGCCCTGGGGTCCGGGACCGGGCACAAGTGGTGATGACAGGAGGCAGCACAAGGCAAGCAGAATAGCTGCCTCAGCACCAGGCGAGCAGAAGAGCGGCCTCAGCCCAGGGTAGGCAGAAAAGCAGCCTCAGCCCAGGGTGAGCGGAGGAGCAGCCTCAACGCCCGTGAGAATGAAGGAGCAGCACCCATGAGAATGGAGGAGTGGCCGCTGCTGGCTGTGACTGCAACTATTATTTTTATTTTATGTGTATGCGTGTATTGCCTGCATATAGGTAAGTGTACCAGTGGTGTGCAATGCCTGAGGAGGTCAGAAGTTATAGACAGTTCTTGGACTGGAGTTACAGACAGTTCTTAGCTACCATGTGGGTGCTGGGATTCAAACCTGGGTCTTCTGCACGAACAACCAGTGTTCTTAACCATTGAGCCATCTCTCCAGCCCCAAGGACTTCCAAGTTCTTATCCTTCTTTCTGCCTCACAAAACACTAGAAAGATATTATTGTTGTTGTGCTGTTGCTAGTTTAAAGTTTGAAAACTGAGCCACAGTTAAGAGATGCAGTTTGTTCAAAATTAGCTAATTAATTTTGGAAAGAAAGAGGTTTTAGGATCAGGCCTAAAATGCTTGGAGGTGCCCACACCTTCTTCCCCATGACACACATCTGGTGACCCAGGACAAGATGTTTCATAGTGGTTCTCAGAAGACATATGACCAACCCTTTAAAACCATCTGTCGACCTGCTATAAATGCGATGCCTGAAGTGTCATCTCCGACCCTCTGCAGTGGAGTTGGGGCTCAGCCATCCCTTCCATGGAGTCTTCTGGGCAGCCTCCAGCCTGGGAAACATTAGTCATTCTTGTTCCTTGAAGCTCAGTGGATGTGTCATTACTCTGTATATCAAGGAAGAAGGAGAAGACTTCCTATCTGAAACTGGAACCTGGTGAGAAGGTTCTAGATGGTCTAGAGGTTTGACCCACAGTTCTTGGTGCCTTACGCATAAATGGGAAGCCTGAAATAGGTCATACTGAGGGTTGAAAGATGCTTCCCAGTTGTCAGAAAGGAAGCAGCAGAGAGGTTTCAGGAAGATTAGTGCTTTTCTTAGGAGAACTGACAAGGTCTGAGGAACCCTACAGGGTTCCAAGACTCAGAAAAGTAACTATGGCTTTTATTCTTCTTGAAATTTCAAACAGTTATTTAACGCTGTTCTTCCTCTGAAGGGGTCAAGGGTAAAGGTCTCACCTATCTATCATCTAAAGATTCCTAAGAGCTTGTAAGAAGGTGTTGGCTGAAGCAGAAAGAGAAAGAGCCAGAGCCCTGCTGTTCATAGTGGACCTTATTCCTTGGAAACTGGAGTGGACCTGGGGCGTGACCCTCCAGGCAAGGCCCCTTTAAGATTTTGGGGGCCTGGGTCAACGGTCAGTGCATTCAAGCAGCCTGTTCTGGGGATGACACTGGAGGATGTTTTTACGAATATTCTTTCATTTATTTGCCTTTGTTGTCATTGTTTTGAGACAGTTTTGCTACACAGTCTAGGCTGGCCTTGAACTCGCAGTGAGCCTCCTGTCTCAGCCTCCTCCTAGGTGCTATGAGGACAGGTATGTGGCAGTCTTCTAGTTTGTTTTCTATTGCTGGGATTAAAACACACAGCAAAACCAACTTGGAGAAGAAATGGTTTATTTTAGCTTACAACTTCCATGTCATAATTCAAAACTGACAGAATTCAAGGTAGACACTCAAGGTAGGAACTTGGAGGCAGGAACTGGGGCAGAGGCCATGCAGCCTCTCTTGCTCAGCTACTCTTCAAGTCCAGGCCCACTGGCCAGAGATGGTGCTGCCCAGAGTGGACTGGGCCCTCTTACATCAATCAATAATTAAGAAAATACTTCACAAGCCAAGTGTGGTAGTGTGCCTTTAATCACAGCCCTTGGGAGGCAGAGGCAGGTGGATCTCTGTAAGATAAAGGCCAACCTGGTCTACACAGTGAGTTCCAGACCAGCTGGGGCTACAGGGAGATCCTGTCTCAAACAAAATAAAATATAAAATAAAATAAAATAAAATGAAAGTTTCCCAAAGGTGCCCATGTAGTGGAGGAAATTCATCAATTAAGGTTTCCTCTTTGAAGGTGACTCTAGTTTATGTCAAGCTGACAAACTAACCAGCACAGGTATTATTCCTAGCTCTGAATGATCACTTTAAAGGTTCACATGAGTCCTCTCAGCCCTTCGTCAGACCTTTCTTAATGGTTCCATTCTCTGTAAAGAATAAAATCTTTTAATGTGATGTGCACTGCCCAGTCTACCCAGGCTGGCTCTTTGTCCTGCCCCAGGCTACAGCTACATAGATCCACATCCCTTGTCCCCTCGCTCTCCAGACAACTGGGGTTCTTTTCTCCTGGTTTCCTCATGCTGCTCCCTTTGACAGCATGTCTGTCTGTCCTTCCCTCTACACACTGAAATGCTGTCTGCTTGTTCAGGCTGGTCTGAGAGGTGACATTGGCATGCTTTCTCTCTCAGAAGGAAATCAGTTTTCCATTCCATTCTAGAGTGCTTTATCTGACTGCCACTTCCCTGTGCTTTTATATGAACAGATCATTAAGCTTGTCTGAGTTTGCTCATTTGTGTTGCTCAAAGTTTTGTGCAGATTGAGGTAATCTGCCTCATACCTAAAACAGCTGTTAAACTCCCCTCCCCTTTATCCTGCTGTTCTTTTCCACCTTGCCACTTGTTTGCTTAATTCTTGGTCCTTCTGTTATCTCCCCTCCAAACCTGAGCTCTCCTGAAGAATTAGCATTATTTTCCCAGAAGTCTTTGCACAGTCATTTGAACTAATGTGAATTCTAGATCCATCTTAGCACCATGGGTGGAGACTGTCTTTGCTCAGGTGCTGGTTGACTGAGCTGTCTGTCTCCCTGAGGTGCTGTCAGGACAAAGCTCTCCTGTGTTGAATTCCAATGTTCACGTTTTCAGATTCCTCCACGTGGGTGCTTGAAGTGAACTGGCACCTTTGTCAAGCTCACCTCCTCTGCTAACAGCCTCTGTCTGCTCACTGTGGGTGGTGGAGGGGGATCCCAAGCAGCCATGTCAAATGCACTTGGATGACTACTCTTGGACCTTCCACCATAACCACATTATGTATCAGACTGTGGCCGTCTTCAGCTTGACCTTCTGAGAATCACAGACTGGCTGGAACATGAAACTGAAGGAAATCTTGCTATGTCTAGGCCCGTTTGAAAGAGGAATTGTTGCTGCAGCAAAATCACCTAGTTCAAACCTTCAGGTCAAGGTTGCTCTAACCCTGGGCACTCAAACATCCCAGGGTCTTTGCCCCCGAATTTCCTTTTCTTGGAGATTTGCTTTCATAAAGCTCTGCACCTAAATGGCAGCATGTACTGTAACTAAACATGACCACAAAGAGGGAAAAGTTACAATGTTGTTTCAGAGAACTGTTGTCATTACCTGCTTTAGTACCATATGTTCCAATCTGAAGCCGCACAAAGTGGGGAGTTACAGTGACACAAAGATGAAATGATGTCTGGCTAACAACACCCCCAATATTGATTCTCACTGCCTCCCCAGCAGTGTTCACATGCATAATTGATGCCAGCTCCCTCAATTAGAAGTCCGGGGCATAAAGAAAACAGGGAAAGGCTGTCCACATTTCTGAAATCTGGCAGGAAAAGATTAAGACTTTTTATGAGTTCTCCCGATCTCTGTGGAACATGGAGCTCTTGTAGTTCATTTTCTTGGGAAAAAATAATGTTTGCATTATTTGGAGAAAATCTTTAGGAATGCAGCCTGTCTGCAGCCATAGTAGGCTGCTGCATGACCAGCCCTCAGTTATGCGGTGTGCTTGGCTTTCTCTACATAACCCCTCCAGTCTTTAGACATGTCTTCTTTCCCTAGAGACCTCCTTGACCAGGAATCTGAGCAAACTCACAGGTACGGGAAGGCAGCCCAGGGCAGGCTGGTCTCATCCTGTGATCATTCCATTCAGGGGTAAATCACCTGTGTGGACACGGGTGCTCCAAAAGAAAGATGACAGCCTTCGTGTGGAGGAGAAAGCACCGTGCGAACCTGCAGGAAGATCATGTGGGCCTCAGAGCCTCACAGAACTAGCCCTCAACAACAGTTATTAGTGTAAATTGTGTGACCACACTGGACCTCAGTCACCACATACATCAAATTAGGTGATGAGTACAAATCTGTCCTGGTTCTTTTTTTAAAAAAATATTTTTAATTTTAATTTATTTATTTTATTTATTATTTTTATCTTATTATCTGAGTGTATTGCCTACATGTATGTGAGTGCACCCATGTCATGTAATGCCATGGAGGTCAGAAGAGGGCTTCGGATTCCCCTGGAACTGGAGTTAAGGACTGTTCATAGCCACCATGTGGGTGCTGGGAATCGAACCCGGGTCCTCTACAAGAGCAGTCAGTGCTCTTAACTGCTGAGC
>NW_008360311.1:1167879-1188517 GCF_000622305.1 Nannospalax galili
ATCAGAAGAGGGCTTTGGATTCCCCTGGAACTGGAGTTAAGGACGGTTCGTACCTGCCATGTGGGTGCTGGGAATCGAACCCGGGTCCTCCACAAGAGCAGTCAGTGCTCTTAACCGCTGAGCCATCTCTCCAGCCCCTATTATTTTTATTTTATGTGTATGCATGTAGGTAAGTGCACCTGCCTCATGCAATGCCCATGGAGGACAGAGGAGGCTGTTTGTTCCCCTGGAACTGGAGTTATGGGCTGTTGTTAGCTGCCAAGTGGGTGCTGAGAGTTGAAGCGGGTCTTCTGCAAGAACAGTCAGTGCGCTTAACCAGTGAGTCATCTCTCCAGCCCCTGTCCTGGCTCTTGATATCTTTGTAGCTTACTAGAGCAGCAAGATTTCAGTTTTACAACATTACTTTATCACATTATAATAAAGGAAATATTGGTGGAGTGGTTTGTTGGTATTTTATTATTTTTATTATTTTCAGTTGATAAAGACTATTGCATGTATATTAATGGAGTACAGTGTGATGATTTGATCTATGTATACATTATACAAAGATCAATCAAGCTCATTAACATATTCATCAACTCTCCAATTTATTGGTTTTTGTGATGAGAACATCAAAAAATATACTTGAGCAATTTTGAGGTACAGAATGTGTCACTTTGAGGAGCTGTCACTGTAGCAAACACTAAAGCAGTTCTCCCTCCTCCCACTCCTCCTTTACCCTCTGATTCTAGGAACACCTTTCTACCCTTTATTTTTTGTGAGCTCAGTTTTTCAGATCCTATATACGAATGAGATCATGTGGGTCTGTCTTTCTATGCTCGACTCATTTCACTTAGCTTAGTGTTCTCAAGTTCTATCCATGCTGTCACACGTAACAGAATGCCCTTCTTTCTAGAGCCCATATTGTATTGCTGTGTTCCCTTGTATGGATGTGCGTACTCAGGTGTGTGTGTGACCCCCATCTTCATTCATTCGCCCATCGATCGTATGACTGTGAATGACGCTGGGTGACTATGAGCGCTTAGGTGCCTCTTGGACACACACACATACTCACCTCCTTTGCAGAGACACCCAGAAGAGATTGCCTGAGTATGTGGAGGTTGAGGAACCTCTGTGCTGTCATCCAAAATGGCTGCACTAGCTGGCCCTAGTGACAGTTCCTGTTCACTGGTTTTCAAAAACGATGGATGCTAAGATGCAGTGGGTAAAAGGACAGAGCACCAACCTCCCCAATAAACACTGCTGGGAAAACTGGATGACAACACACAGAGGGATGAAACAGACAATAGCTCAGACTTTGTACAAAATTCACTTCAACGTGGCTGAGATCCTTAAACACAAGACCAGAAACAATAAAGTTATCAGGGTAAATTGCACAAAAATCACTGCAGGACTTGATGCGGATGACAAACTTTTCGATGAAATTCCAAACACAAAGGCAGAAAGAAGACAGAGTTCTGGGAATGGAGACACATCTATACAGAAAGAAAATGAAAAGTATTCTGAGGAATGACGGATCCTCAGCACAGAGACCGACCTGCTACACTGAGGAACAGACCGTAGGCTGCTGGAAAGAATTTGCATGCCGCACATCTGATAAGGGGCCAAAGTGTGTAAGGAACACAAACAACTCAGTGCTGAAAACAAACAACCCAAATGAACATGGCCGAGCCTGTGGACGGGAATTTCCTGAAGATACAGATGACTGAGGGATACACAGAAAATGCCCCAAATGAACTGACCATTGGAGAAATGCACACTGACACCTAGGTGAGATCCCGTCACCACCTGTCCTGTCATGATGGCACCCATCATGAGGAGGAAAGAAAACAAACGTTGTCGTGGATGTGAAGAGAAAGAATTTTTGTTCTGTTTTTAAACAAAAGAAAATCAGTCTAGTAGCCCACCATGTCTTTTGCAAACTTTGACCTTGGCAGTAAGCCCAATGATTACTGTTCATAAAATAAACCACATGACTGTCCTACTGAATGCTCATCACTCAGAAGCAGGACCTGTGCATCCATTAACTACTGTAGACCTGGTGCCTAGATAGCCAGGTCTGGAACACAAAATCGCTCTGGAAATATGCTGGCAGGTGAATGAATGAATGAATGAATGAATGGAATTAGCCGGTTTTCCCTAAAATTTCTGGGGAGGATGTAAACAATGTCCACCCCCTCCTCCCTTGTCCCAGCAACGGACTGAAGTGTGATTCCACCATAATGCATTCTGGGAAACGATTAACTTATTGGGCTTACTTACAGAGCACTGGATGGGGGGTTACTCACAGGAGTGTGGGTGCTCCCCACCTAAGGCTGCACTGGAAAGTCTCCACCCAAGCATGGATGATTCCTTCCTCATAGCCGTACAAAATAGTGAGAGACCCTCCCCAGCCTTCCCCAGTCCATATACTCCAACTCCTCCCCACCAGACCACATGCAATTAGGAACTAATTGCTTATCACAGGTGGGAGGTGTGGTTGGCCTCTCAGGTGAGGGTCCTGTGACTTCTTGTCCCTCTTTCCATGTAGGGGCATCAACAGTCAGCAAACCCAACTGCAGTGTCCCTAGGCAAGCAGGCGCAGCTGAGCTCAGGAAGATGTCATCTACCTGTTGGAGGAAAACCCTATACAGTACCAGAGAAGAATCCTGGGTAATGTTGGAGCTGATGGTTGGAACCAGGAGGACCTGACAGCAAAAGCCCTGCTTTTTCTACGATAGAAGACTGTGCCTGTCCTTCCATGCTCAGAACTCTTCCTGGAGCAAGGAGATGACACTAGGGACCCCAGAAGGGCCACGTCACATGTCTGAATGACAATGAGTCTGTCTTCCTGCTTCAAGCGTTTGTCAATGCCACCTCAAAGTTCATCACGAAATTAAGTGTAAACAGAGGGTGGCAGTTGCGACCCGATGGGCTCTGCTGCCCTGATTCCTGAGTGCCCCAGAGGGGACCTTCAGTTTCCTCCTTTTAAGCCCTCTGACTGAAAGAGGACTTTGCAGATGTTGTGGTGCCCTCAAGATCACATCCCAGTAGGGCTATGATTCAAAGTTTAAAACTCTATCTCCAAATGGTGTGCTGTTTTAGAAAACCATGTAGCATAGGGTAAGACTGTAATGTAGGAGCAACTTTATGAGGGAAGAAAACAAGAAGGATTTTGGACCCAGAGATTCTTGCTTTGGAGAACTTAGAGCTCAAAAGATATTTCAGATTGGGAAGCAAAAGAGGGATCAGAGGAGAAGAAACTCACCTGTCACACAGCTACGGATGATTTTCACTGTAGAGTATCTTCTGCGTGACCTCGTTTCCCGCTCTGGTGTCTCTGAGTGTCCCCTTACATCAAAGAGGGCCTTTTCACCTCCCCTTGACCCAGGTCAACAGCCTCCAACATTCTTCTGAGGGAGACAGAAGGCAACCCCTCCCTTCCCAGCGGCATTTGGGCAAGGCTGCAGTGCTTATGGACTAACACTCATACGATCCACTTTGCACTAGGCAAAAGACAAACAGCTCTCACGTCCTCATCGTGTTTTGCAAATGAGAACAAAGAGAATTTGACATCATTTCTCCTTGAGCTTTGAAGACAGACTTGTGTGTTCCTCAAACTTCATTCTCAGTTTTCTCCGTGGCCTTCCACTCTCTTATTGCTAAGAGCTGAACCACAATGCTCAGCTATGGATTCGGCTCCTGGCACACTTCCAGTTGATGTTGATGTCAGTGAATGGATGGATGGATAGGAGGACGTAGACAGCACTGGGCTCCACCTGCCCATCCTTGTAAGCCTCGAGTCAGGTGCCATCCTTGCTGTCATCCCGGTCATCGAGAACATGAAGGCATTGCATCCAGTCTCCTAACTGTACTTGAGGACAGTCACTGGAGGCCACTTCTCTTGTGCCAACTTAGTCAAGAGGCCAACCCACTTTATGGCTGACAAGGTCAACACCGGAAACTGCTAAAGGAGGGACCCTGAGGAGGCAGAGAAGCCATCTCTTCGCAGGAGGCCTGGTAACGAGTGTTTTAAATATTCGAAGCATGTACGTTTCCATAGCTCTCACTCCAAGACAGAGTAACTCAGACACTGCAGTATCTCCCAGCCAGGCCCCGTCACCCTGCTGTAATTTATACACATGCTGGGCTGCCTGTGCCAACCATCAGCATGCCTGGTTTATGTGCTCCTCCTGCAAGAATTGCAATACATTTTTAATTAAAAAACAATTGATAGAGTCAAAGCTATAAATCCCCTTTTGCTGAATAAAAAAAAAAGACAACAAGGGTTTCACTTTGTAGACAGGTTGGGGATATTCTTGGCTGATGAACTGTTATTATTATTTTATGTTTTTTTCCCTTTATCTCTTTGTAACTAGTGCTTGGTCTTTATGGTTGGAAATCTAAAGAAGGACTCTGAAATTATGCCGCTGTCTCTTATGCCCTTTCTTTATGGAATTCTGTATCCACTACTTTGTCCATACAACTTAGAAAGTCCTTCCCTACAACAGACGGCACATGCTTTCCTGACCTGCTCTTTTGATCTTAGCTTGTATGGCTTTGTTTAGCTGCTGGAATGTACATAGACGCAAATTCTTCACTGATATTGTTTGCTCTTCTTCCTCTGGAGCAGTTAAATTAAACATGAAAATACAAAGGCTTCAACTTACAGCTGACAGTAGTTGATGTCTGTTCTGTCAGCTCCTGATGGGAATCCTTGCTGATCACTGGTCTCCTCCTCACTGACCTCATCCTTGTTAGAAATACTGCTTCATTCAACAAGAATTCACGATATATAAAATATCTGTGGATAAACAAACATATCAGATTGGTCAAAGTAAGTCATTCTCCCTGTTGAAGGTAACAGCCTCCAGTTGGGGCTCTTATTACTAATTAAGAAATGTTCTAAACAATTACACATGTTTTCTTCCCGCTCTAACTCCCCAGGTTTTTTTGGAAATGGCATTACCTTCATAAATGAGGTAATTGATGCCCTCAAAGTTTAAATGCCTCATCTCAAGTTATCATCTATGAGGTTAGTATTGATGGGCAACTTGATTGGACTAGAATTGCTGAAGCACACCCTTGAGCGTGTCTGAGAAAACCTTCCCAGGGATGATTAGACCAGGAGGGCTCTGACCTAGTAGATAGAGTGGAGGTGATAGAACTGTGGAAGGTGGAGCCTGGTTAGCTGGAGTAGGTCACTGATGTGTGTCCACGGGAACTGCATCTTGCCTTACTGTTCTGTTGTGCTTCCTGTTACTCATGATTTAAGCTTCCCCCACCATGCTACACTGAAACTTCTTAAATTGGGAGCTAAAATAATTCTTCCTTTTAAGTTGTGTTGCTAGGTATTTTTCTACAGCAATAAGAAAAGCTGACTGACATATGATCTTATAAAAATGAGAGGAAGCACTTGGGAGGCAGAGGCAGGAGGATCTTTGTGAGTTCAAGGCCTGCCTGGTCTACATAGTGAGTTCCAGGAGAGCTGGGGCTTCAGGGAGACCCTGTCTCAAAAAGACCAAACAAACAAACAAACAAAAAAAAAAAAAAAAGAGAGGAAGAGAGTGGAACTCTGACCCACCTGGCTCCTGATCTGAAATCTGGGCTTAAAGTGCTGTGTGCCACTGCCAGGAAGCCTCAGGAACCACCAGGAACCATGTGGCTGGCTTTGCATTCTTTTTAAAAATATTTTATTTGTTGCTTTTATTTTATGTGTGAGTGTATTGCCTGCATGTGTGTAAGTGCACCCATGTCATGCAATGCCCACAGAGGTCAGAAGAGGGAGCCATATCCCCTAGAACTGAAGTTATGGATGGTTGTTAGCCACCATGTGGGTGCTGGGAATAGAACCTGGTTCCTCTGCAAGAGCAGCCAGTGCACTTAACCCCTAAGTTATCGCTCCAGCCCCAGGCTCTGCATGTTTGGAGGGAGTACCCAGTAGCTAGTTTCTGAGCCCCTGGCCTTGGAGATGTGACGTCCAAAGCTTTGGAGTTTTTCCAGTATGTGTAATGAATAAACATTTCACATCACAAACTAATGTGTGAAAAGTAAAAACTTGTTTAAAGTTTCAATTTGTACATCAAGTCTCATTTATTTCCACCTGACAATAGTCTGGATGTTTTAGATGTTTTAGTAAATCTCACCACTTTAGAATGACATGTTTTTGAGCATGAGTTCAGGGTGATGAGTCTGTCCCCTGCCCGCTTTTCATCCTAGGGGAACAAGGATAGCAATTTCAGATCCAATAGACTTCCCTCCTCCTGTTCAGTGGTGCGACTCTACCCTGGCACCGGGATGTCTCTGCTGACCCTCCAGTGTCACTGACACGTTTTCAGCCTGAGCCCACTGGCTTCTTCAGGATGTGCCCCATGGCGAGCTGCAGAACTGAGGCCCTCATCAGAAGTCCTCTAAGATGTCCTCTGGCTTCTGCTGGCATCCTCCTCTTCCTCGGCCACAATAATTTCCATCTCACCTCTTCTCCAGGCTTGGATGAAACAGCCCTTCATGAGTCCCTGGGTCCCTGCGGTCATGTGCACTTATGCCAGGATTCCTATAAGGCTTTACCTCTGATACCAAAACGGGCCTGGGCCTTGTAAACCACAAGCTACCATTTAAATTGATTTAAAAACTAAAAAGGAAGTACTTGCTGTTATTTTTCTCTCTTTCATTAATGTTCTAATAATCTTACTCTCCGCTGGAACAGAGAAATCCTCTGGTTTCATGGGAGGAGGAGGGCAGGACAGCAAGATGAGGAGGCAGATGGGAGCGTTGGCTAAGTCTTCAAATACGTCTTGGGAAACAAAGATACGACATGACAATGGAAGGCAGAAAGACTGTTTCTGAGGCATCTCCACTCACTTACTTCATAAATATTAGTTAGATACTTACAGCATGCTGTCTGAGGAATTGTGTAAACAGCAATAAACAAAGCATCAGGCTGTGGCTTTCACTAAGCGCTTGCATCCTGTCTGAGGAGACTGAATGCCGTATTGAGCAATTGCACAGAGCCATGGCTTAGAACTCAATGACACACAGAATGGGGAAGGGGAGGGACAGAGACCAGATCAACTAGGTGGGGAGGGTCTCTACAAATGCTAATATCTGAACTAAAATCTGAAAGAGGGCCAGGAGCCAACAAAGCAAAGACCTGGACAGAACATTCCAGAAGATGTAGCCAGCGACAGAGCCTGCTCTCCCAGGCAAGAGCTGGAGAAAATGTGACGTGTGGAGCAAGCATTGAGGAAGAAAACAGGAGGGAGCGGAAGTCAGAGAGGAGGTAGGGCTCACCATCACCTTTGCAGTTTGGAGTTTAGTCCAAGAGTGAGGGGAAGTAAGTCCCTGTAGGGTGGTAAGGGAAAAACCTCACTCTAGGCGCTTAGCTGTGTGACCTTGAGTCAGTCCAGTAAGCAGGCTGACCTTAGCTCCTGATCTGTAAAATCAGAACAAAAACACTGGTCTAGAGTCACCTGTGAGTTGGAATGAGGCATTCAAGGAAAGCATGTCCTGTCTGTGTGCCTCCAGAGACGAGGTCAGGACAAGCACCCCTCAGGGGTTCGTGGACGCCCCACTACAGCTGTGCCTGCTGGTGACATACTAGTGTTCATCCAGTAGCAGGAGTGACGTGACGTGGCCCTCTGAGGCACAGTGACTGGGCTGGACATTACCCGTTTCCACGCCTTTTGCTGTTCAGCCTTTCCCTCCATCTGAAGCCCTTTGGCAGGGACAGGGTTGAAGTGGTCCTCTGGAGGTGCTGGTGGAGATCTCCATAAATCTAGTTATTTTCTCTGAACTGAGGCTCCCCAGGTGTGGAGGGGGCTCTCTCGTTGTTCCATTGTTTCCCAGCAGTAGTTTATCCTGGTGCAAGGCACATACCAGGGAATCAAAGAACCTTTGTTGATTCAGAGACTGATTGATTCTGGGGGACTTGAGTACATCTGTAAATATCCTTTGAGGATGCTGCATCCCACTGGAATAAAGCACTTCATGTTTTATTCAGTTCCTCCCCAATATGCAAATGTGCAGGTGCCCTGACAGCATTTAGATAACATCATTACACACACTCACACTCACACACTAAAGAAAGGGCTGTGCACACAGAACACACAATTAGGCGGAGATTGCGTTCAAGAAATCTATTGGGGTTTAATGTGACGATGATTGGCTGTGTGGGCAGACGTCCGCATCTGGAGCAGCCTTCACCAAGTCTCCAGGAAGCAGCAGACACTAGAGCTAAGCAGCCAGTGACAAGGAGACACATCTCCCAGCTTCCCTAGACTACAGTTCTTAGCCATGTGACTCTGGGCAAGCCAGGTAAGCAAGCTGAACTCTCCTGCGCTACAAAACCCAATAAAAAATATTCATATAAACTTTGAGTTGGAATGAAATATTCACCAAAGTCATGCAAACGGCAGAACAGCGAAATTTCAAAAACTGGCTACACGGTGTCCCTGTCAAATGCGGACGGCCCAACCCTACAGGGTTGGAAAAAAAAAATATGTCAGTGTTTGTAAAATGATGGAATCAGATCACTGGGTCCATTTCAAATTGCTATAAAAAGCATGTAATTAACTTTCAGCATTTTACAGTCCCTGGCTATTCAGCTAACAGCTGTTCCCACAGTTCTGGGACTTCCTCATATCTTACGGCTTTTTTTCAATAATTGTACGTACAACCGTGTCTGTCATCCAGGAATACGCTGATGCTTTCAGTGCTGTTTATGAAGATACAAGACGTGGCTTTCATCCCTCCAGGCTCTTTCCCATTTTTGTGTATATTCTTTGAGCCTCTTTATTTATTCAAATGCTTTACAAATACTATGTGTAGGTGTCCCAGACCTTTGAATAGAAACATTATCCCCTTTAAAAGATTTGTCTTTTTTTCTTTTGCCAAGTTTTTTCATTTTACTTTTCAGAAAGTTTTCTTAGAAAACTAAAAATTATAACAAAATAAGCAGTTACCAAGAACAATAATGGTATTTAACACATTGCATAAAATTTAAATTAGTGTTTATTAAATATCACTATCATATTACAAAAAATCAAGGTAAGTTGAAATAAAGTGATCATCTGATACATTTAACTGAGGTAAAAATCCTTTTTCTGATTTTTAGCTTTGATCAGTTAATATTTTGAAATGTACTTTGTATAAGTAATATATTCAGCATAGTTACACATGTGTAGGAGAAAAGCATTCAGTCAAAGTTGTCTTCTCCCTGTGGCTCAGCTACTTTTCTTCAGGTGTAATGAGGCTGATTCTACTTTCAGGAGAATCTGTGCACACACAGGTACATGCCCATGCCTGCATATGTCTGGGATATTTGTGTGTGCACATGGACTTGCCAGCCGTTATCACACACATGGTAAAATACCATGCAACTTAACTTCTCACATCACCTTGTGGCTTACCTTGGATGTTGGGGACTCCTTCATGTCCGTCTCCTTCTGTGCGGCCACATCACACTCCACTATGTGGATTCCCTATAACCCAGGTAACCAGCTTCCCACCAACACACACCAGCATGCTGCCCGTCATTCACTGCCACATTCTGCACCGAATGCCCCTGTGTTCACATCACTGTATTCACGTGCAAATCTACCTTTTAAAATTTTGAAATATTTGCATTTTGATATTGGTTTATATTAATTCTTTATTAGAAAAATTGACCTTCTGTACATTAAGATTTTAAATTGTTTTAAATTGTCTCAAAAGTTTTGATTGTCATAACTGCATTTTCCAGTTACTCTCTTTAACGTGCCCTTGTTACCTTTTCCCTCTGAGACTGGGTGTTGTCAGCGTGTCCTCTGTGCGCCGGGATGTCTATGGTTCCATCTCTATCCTTACATCTTTTACCTGTTTATAATTTATTCTGATCTAAAACTTCAAGTATGAATCCAACTTAATTTTTTACAGATGGTGACCCAGTTTCCCAACAAAATTTATTGAATAATCCATTCCTTGAACTGATGTGAAATGTAGAATTTATCAGAAAGTCCATGAGTCTCTTGGCTATTTCTAGACTTCCTTCTAGCTCATGGCCCACCAGCTCATCTGAGTACTATAGCCAGCATTCTATTACCACAGACTGGTGACATATTTCAGTATTTGGCAACGTTAGTGTCAGTGTTTCTTTCTCTATCACATATTTTCAGTTTCCCTTTTTTTGTTTTTTCTGTATGAATTTCAGCATCAGTTTGTCTGCTTGAAAAAACAAATCTCATTGAAATTTTTATAGGGAATGTGTTAAACAGCGACCTTCTGGTCAATAGCGATTGATCATCTCTTGTGGAGTTTTTTTTTTTTGCAAATTTTTTATTGAATTTTTGTGTATTTCATACAGAACATCTTAATTAATCTAAATCATCTTTATACCCCCTTCTCTACTGGCACCTCCCATAGTTCCCCCCCATTCTGGAATTCATACATTCTGTCATTTGTGTTAAGTCCTATTGTGTCGTTAGTGTCCCCAGACCTCCCTCAATGCAAGTTCATCCACTGGGGTTTTAGGCAGCCTATCTAGAGTCCCTCCCTTTAAGAAGATCAGCTCTTCCTCCCTCAGCAGTAATCAGCTGCCAATAATTCTTGCTGCTGATTTCCACAGTTCAGGGCTGGAGTTGTGTCTGCTTGAGTTTGCACAGATCTTTGCATGCTGACACCATTGCTGTAGGTTCATATGATCAAGGTCCCAGGAGCCTGTAGGACTCTATTTCCATATGGTCCTGCACCTCCTCCCTGGCTCTTACAATCTTTCCATCCCCTCTTCCACAATGTTCCCTGAGCCCTGGGTGGGTGGAATTTTCAGGAGTCCTCTTGTGGAGTTTTTTAACCTAATCCTGTCATATAAATAAAGGTTTATGTAAGTCATTACATACCCTCAGTAGTTGTATACACACACATACACACACGCACACACACCACAACTTTACTAAGTTTATTACTAAATATTGACAGTTTTTAAAGCAAGTGCTTGATTGAGTTCTTGCTTTCTGAAAGTTCCATTCCTTCTTTCTTACTGACGCTCTTATCCATAGGTCTGTAGTCGGTTTAGCTATGACCTATGCAAACAGGGATAGCATAAATTCTCAGTCTGGTGTCTCCAGTGTCTGTCTCCCCAGGGACCTACTTGCTCACACACACAGGTGACATGAGGAACAGGTGCATTGTGGGGCGTTCTAGCTCCACCTCCACTTCACTGCTTTGTGTTTACTAACGTTTCTAGTGTTGCAAGTAAGAACTATGTTAATACGTTAAAGAAATTCCATTATTTCCATTTCCTGGGCTCTTCCTTTATTCTGTACCATTTAAAAAAGTAAATCTAAAAGGTAAAGTGTGTTTTTAAAAATCAGTGAAGAAGCTTGCCACTCTGTCCTCTGTGCTTTCAATGTGATGGCGTGTTAGCATTCTTAAGCACCACTGTCTGCTCCCAGGACGGACCTGGCTCTGTTATGGTTGTTTTGCTCATAATTTATTTGGGTTTTACATTGTAGTTGTGCCTGAGCGTTGTCGATTCTTCTGTGTTCAGTCAATCCTTACCAGGTGTGGATATGAGGTTTCACATGAAGACCAGGCAGGAGTTTGGAAGCCTGCTCCTGACCCCTAGCCTCTCTGCCTGTGCCTGGAGGGCTTTTAATAATTTCATTTCTCTTTTGTCAAGGTTTATCTGAATTTCTGAAATTGTATTTTCTATTTAGTGGGGGAGAAAGGGAATATGCTAGTAGATTTTCTGTTTTGTTTATAATAAGTGACTGCTTCATATTTTAAATATATGGTCTAATATATTTCTCATTTCACCTGTTTTTTTGGGGGTGATGGTGACACAGGTTCCCACCATGCAGCCCTGGCTGGCCTGCAGCTCACTTTATAGTCAAGGCTAGTCTCGGGCTGTCAATGATCCTCCTGCCTCTGCCTCTGAGTGCTGGGATTGCACACATGAGCCACCATACCTGGACGACTATTTGTAAAAACTGAGTTCTTTTAATTTCCTCTGTGTTTTTGGTGTGGACTCTGATAATTTCTTATTCTACCTACCTATATTTCTTTACTTTCTGATTCTTTAACTGACAGTCCAAGTATTTGGTTTTGGAGACATGCCTCCCTCCCAGGTTGGGTCCCTTACTACAGTGATCCTTTTCCTCTGCCGATTTTAGGTCATGTTAGACTAGATCATATCTCAGATCTTTCTGTTTCTTTGAGTGTCTATTACCCTCTTGTGTTATTGTTTAACAAGGGGAATGCTTTTATGTTGTTTGTGTTCTTCTTTTGTGTGGCTAGTGATCATACCCACAACCTTGCACATGCTAAGCAAGCACTCTACCACTCGGCTATATCCTAGACATTGTATTTTATTCATGCAAAATATTTTATCATAATTCTCATGTCCCCTGTCAGCTTCTTTTCGATTATTCATCTTTAAAGAAAATGTTTTTATTTATTATTTTATTTACACATTTGTGTGGGGGGGAGTGTATTGCCTGCATCTCTGTAAATGTACCCATATCCTACAATGCCCACAGAGCTTAGGAGAGGGTGTTGGATTCCCTTGGAATTGTAGTTATGGACAGTTGTTAGCTGCCATGTTAGCTAGGAATCAAACCTGGGTCCTCTGTAAGAGCAGCCAGTGCTCTTAACCACTGAGCCATCTTTCCAGCCCCCGTAAGGAGATGTTTCTATCTAGCTACTGCAGGGGGTTGTTGAGGAAGTCAGGAGTGTGTGCCTGGTTAGCTAGAAGTAACCTAGGGCTTGGGTTTGAGTTCTTGACTCCTCTGAGAAAAGAATAGACAAGGTGTAAAATTCCCCCACCCAGCCTGCCTCTTCCAGTGCCTCCAGAAATTCTGGCTGCTTCCGTATCCTCTTATACAACTGCTGCTCCTCCTTCGGCTCAGGTTCTGCTGCTGGCACCTCCCCAGGAGCCCTGTCCTAATGTTGCCCACAGGGGTTCTGATGTGCTTCATAGAACCTTCCAATAGCTTCCACCTCATTATTCTCTTTACATTAAACTTCTAAACTTTGATATCGCTTTGAATGAGAGCTGAGAAGTCAGCATACAGAGTTCAAAGTCCAAGTCTGTGCTGCTCATTTCTCTCTATTTGGTGTCCAGCTCAACATTTGACACGTGGTCCCTCAGTATCTATCAGGTCTTGAGCTAATGAATGTATGCTGTCATGGAGATGCAGCAATTACAGATCCAGCAGTGGACCATGGCTTCAAACACACGGGACCATGAATGGGGCCTGCAGGTGTGCTGTCTCCTTAGCGCGTTGCTTGTTGAACTGCCCTGTATCCAGCACTCTGTAGTTTCTGTTGGATGGTTTTCATCACACAACCTGTCTTCCTGACCTCTAAAGTCATTTGAAATTGCTACCTTTGCAAGTATTAAATTAACTACATCTGATCATATCATCTGAACATGATTATTTTTTTTTATAAAATGCTAGACTCATATGCAATCTAGAGATTAGCTAAGTTGGAGAGAGTCTGGACTCAAATTCAAAGAGAGTTTGAGAGGATATTTAGGCCAACTGCACCCTGAGGGGAAAAATGTGGCTCATTAATTAAGTAAAGGTTTCTGCCTTCTTGCCTAAGTATCGAGTTTTGCAGAGAATCCAGGAATAACGAGCATGAAGTAGCACCCAAGGACATGACGTCCAATTGCGGTTTCTCACCTTTCTGGAGGTTGATCTTGTTTCAGCAAGCCAGTGGCACATACAGACAACAGGGAGCCTCCTGCCTTCCCACCAGTGATCACATGACTCCTCCTCCTCTGGGCAGCTTGCCCAAAGGTCTAGGCTATATTTGAGGATGTGAAGGTTTTGAAGATGACAGTCCTCTGAAAGTTTTCTTTGAAAAGCCTTCTAGAAGAAACTTTATGAAAGAGGGTGAGTTATCCTCAGGCCAATGAATACACATTGATTAGAGGTGAACCTGCTTCTTGGGTACATGTAGAGAGCAGAGGAGAGGAGATACCACCAGGGTGGTCACCTGGATTACATTATCTGTGTCTCTGTATCTCTAAGAGCTGACTACGGAACAGATGACAGACATCAGATCCTAATTCCTGCCTCCTGGAATCTGACCCCACAGAGTTAGTGTCTAATCTCGTTCAGCAAATTTGACTCAAGGATAGTTTGTTAAGACTAAAATAAACATTCTAGATAAAACAGTCCTCAGAATAATAGTAGTTTAGTGATGTTGTGAAGCCCTCTTCACTAACAACAGGACCAGCAGGTTCTAGGCCCCAGGCTGCTGCTCTGTGGATTAAAGGCCCCCATGGCATTAAAATAAAAAATAAGTTGAAAACTATAGAACCCCAAACGTTCTTTAAAAGCTCCTATTCCAATTTTCTTATTTTTCGAAGCAGATAGCAGAACTCGGTCAATGTCACTTAACCAAGATCACAGGACTGCTCAGCTTCTCTCCCCAGTCACTCCATCAGACTTTGCTGGTTCCACTGGTGTTCGCTATGCACATGTCACATGCCAGAAGCTGTGATGCACAGAAATGTGAAGCAAGTTCCTGCTTTTGAATAACTTAAGGATGGTATCAAAAAAAGATAATTTCAATGTAATATTTAAGTATTTTAAGAAATAAAAAACCCCAAACAAACAAAGAAAAACCACCCAAGGTCTTGTTTTCTTTCTAGAATGGACTGTAGTCTCAATTATTTTATTGCAAAGAGACAAAGAGTATTCAAACAGCATCACACTTACTATGCTGCCTAGCAAATATAGTGGCATGAAATTTGCAGAATCTGTGTGCCAACAGCTCTTTTCAGTAGTGTGAACAACTCTGAATCCCTGGACTAGTGTAACTCCAGCCTATAGCCATGTATCTACAAGAGGAGCTGTTGACTCTTGTAACACAGTGGGGACACTCTGACTTCACTAGCAAAACTCTAGGTCTCTGGAGGTGTCGGATCAAATTAGACTTTTTCTTCTTTGGTAAGACCTATGGGACAAGGATTTTCCTCTGTATATGTAGAAAAGAAAAAATGTGGACTTTCACAGCAAGTCCCTTTAAATCAGAATCTGTTGGGTCTGAGTTGTTCTTGCCTTCAAGGAAGAGACATGAACTTCCTTTTTGGAAGTGTCTCAACATGGTCAACAGTCAAGCTGCCTAATGCCCATTTACTTTCTCCAAAGGAAAAAAATCTTGACTAAAGGCAGAAAGGAACTTGCAACTCCTCTTCCTTTCAAGATTTTCAGGAGAGTTTCCTGACACAGATAGAGATGTGCATATGGGAAGGTCAGAATATGAACAGGACCCTGAGCACCCCTTAGCCATCACGGTGACAACTGAACTGGGTACTGAAAAGGGAGAACTGCGTCATGAAGAGAGGGACATAGGCACATCCCCCAGGAGAGGAAGAACACTGAGCAGAGGGTGTCACATGCATGTCATGTGTCAACACTGACATTCTAAGTATGTGGTTATTAAGTAAATAATTTTAAGAAAGAGAAATGCAAAAAAAAGAAACTAAAAGTAGAAGGAGGTGTCAGAGAGGCAGACATTGTAAAGTTTTAAATAAAATTATCACAATTGGATTTATATTATTAGAAAAAAAGTAGGGAAACTGAGCCACTTAAGAGTATTCAGGTCATGTCCACTATCAGTGACTAGTGAGCAGTGGGGTAAGTGGAAAGCCAGATGTTCTGACCACAGGACTGCTGTGCCCTTTGAACCCCTTGCCTCTGAGTGCTCATTCCTACCAGACCCTTGGCCCTGGGGGTGGAGAGGGCACAGTAACTGCTTTTTTTCACCCTTCAGTCCTCTGCTTTTCCCCTGTTGAGAATGCCCGTGGTACAGAAAGCCAGCCTGGCTTTTAGCAAGTTTGATTAGAGCAGGAGAAAGTGCTGAATGTCCAATATGCAAATAAAATTAAAGGCCACCGGGGATCGAGGAACCTTACAGGAATGCTCTATTGACTGCTGAAAATTTACCCAAATAACAACTTTTTTTTTTTTTTTAAGTAAATTGAGTTACAGACCCTTTGTTCTTCCCCTTAGGGGCCACATGTTCTTTGCCTCTAATTTCATATCATCGTCAGAGTGGTGCACTGGGCATTATTTATGGACTATGAAATGAAGGTAAGAAACTAGAATTCAATTAATCACAGAATGTATGGATATTAGCCCTTTGCTCTTTAAGTGCTTCATTGGGTAGATGCAAACAGGGAGCAGAATTTAATTTTCTTGATTCATATTAGCAGAAAATATATAAAGTATTCCATGTCCTTTCTGCAGTAACTCCCAAGTTTGTACACTTAAGAGTGCCATTACCACAGAATCTGAAACAGTGAGATGTTCTGGGAGGTCTGTTGATGGTGGTAGAACTGTGTCTTTAAATTAAGAGGCTCAGAGCAATTCCATGTTGGCACCATGAGCCTGCCTTAACCAGGTTATGGTTTAGATATGACATCCTCCACAGGCTCATGAGTTGGAACACTTGATTCCCAGCTGGTGGTGCTTTTTTGTGTTTGTGGAACCTTTAGGTGTGGGGCTTACTGAGAGGAAATGGGTCACTGGGGGCGGGCCCTGATTCCAGCCGGCTCTCTGCTTTCTGGTACACCCAGATATGAGCTGCTCCCAAAGTTGTGCCTTCACTGCCAGGATGAACTGTTTCCTTAAACCATGAGCCAGAATACATCCTACCGCCCTCAAGTTGCTTTGTTTGGTCACAGAGACAAGAAAAGTAACAAACACTGGAGACAAAGGCCAAAAATGTCAAAAGTATTTGGGAGCTTTTATCTAACCCCTAAAAGATTTTAGAGTTACCCCTTCAGAGGGGGGGAATGTTAGAGTAGCAAAAAGCCGAAAGAGAGAGAGAGAGAGAGAGAGAGAGAGAGAGAGAGAGAGAGAGAGAACATGAAGTTGTCAGAAAAAAGTGATGGGGAGATATATGGCGAGGTGTTGAGGGGAGGGAGTGGGCATGGATTTGATCAAAACACCTTATATACATGTATGAAATTCTCAATAAAATTTTTGTAAAAATTAAGAAAAATTCTCAATAAATTTTTTTAATTGAAAAGAAAAAGTATCATAGTCCGCATTCTATGGTTAATAGCATAGTAGTACAGACCTGGTAAGTCATGAAAAAGAGGTTGATTTGCTTCACGGTTCTGGTGAAGCCCAGGCACATATCTGGTATGTTCTTCTTGCTTGAGACCCCTGAGGCAGTTCAGAGCATCCCAAGGTAAGAGCCAGGGAACCGTGAAAGACCTAACCAGGGGCTTTTAGAATAGATTCACTCTCAAGATAACCTAGGAGTCCATTAATTACAATTACATAAACCAACTAACCCTTACATGAAGGAAGAGCCCCCTACTTAACTCTTTAAAATTGACCATCTGGTCCCATTTTTTAAATACCTCATAATGGGAATTATATTTCAACATTAATTTCAGAAGGAATAAGCCATATTCAAACCACAGCAGATGAGAGACTTTGAGCAGGTGAAGGGACTGTGAAGCCCGCAGGCACAGGAATAAAGGTGATCATTTAATCCAATTAGGATTCCATTAACTCCAGAAGTGGTTAGGAACTTGGCCTCTAGGGTTTCCCACCCTCTTCCCTTCTAGAAATGAGGGTGATGACCTTCAATCAAGGAAACCGGAATCTCAGGAGCAAGTCCCCAGCCCTCCCATTAGCACAAGACAAGTCCTCCCTCTCTCCTGGTCCCCAGATAAGGCCTAGCCAACCTCCTCAGAGCGAGGCAGTGTGAAAGAAGTTGAGTCCAGGCTTTGGAATCAAGCAAGCTCACTCCTGATTCCTGACTCAATCCCCGACGTTGGTACCAGATGCTCAAGATGTAAAGCAGTGACAGTATTGTAGGTCCCACCTCCAAGACAGAGGGGATTAAATGCTTCCAGGATGCATGAGCTCTGGACACATAAACAGTTGCTCAATTTAAAAATGTTCTCATAAAACAAGACGCTGTACACTTCAAACATGATTCCATGGGCCACAGGTTGTGCTGAATGATCTCCAAGAAGGATCGTGGTTACACTTTAACCATTTCCCTGGGAAATGAGCCCAGATTCAAATGCAGGCAGCCTCTTCAGTTGGAGCGCTCAGTTTCCAAGCTTTGCAGTTGACACTTGGTGACGAGTGAGACATGAAACGATGACTCGGGTTTATCCTGTGCCTCCATCAATCCACTGAAGAATTGGAACAGGAGAAACGCAGGCTTGACACAAAGTCGCTGAGCTCAGGGTGTTCTTTCAGGCTTTACTTGTGTTGGGTACATATTCCATTCCTTCCTTTAGGGCCAGTCACCCAACTGGTAAACACTCACAGCCTGTTACTCAGCATCTTAAAAATGAGAACAGAAATAACCCACAGTCACTGTATGGACCTGAACCAACTGTACACTAAACACCGAGTGCTCACAACTGCTGGGAAAATGGATGGATTGTTAGTAGAGGTTATTTTCTGCTCACTTGAAATTATTATGGAATCAGTTCAGAAAGACTGGAGCAAACACGTGGGAGCTGGACAGACTCACTCACATCTCCACCGCACTCAGAGTAAGCGTCTCTGACAGCTCCTTTAAATCTGAGTCTTTGGTGTAGGTGGGCATTTAGGTTGATGGCCCTATGGCTGACTCAAGTCGTGTCTTGAATAATGGGGCGATGCTCACCATGCGGTGTACATTTGCTTGAGGATGTAGCACACTACTGGCATGTTAAGCCCACACAATAAGGTTTGCAGGGGATATACCTTGACTGGGGCCATTTCTTTGCAAAGATGGTAAGAATATTGCTGTCTACCCCAGAGTCAGGATGCTTTCCCTGTAAATGGGAAGACAGAGAGCCATGGAGGATAAACAAATGCTTGTGGTTGTATCTCAATAAAACTTATTTCATGAAGACAGGTGACAGGACAGGTGACCCACAGGTCACAGCTTGCAGAGCACCTTCACCTCTTGTGACTGCTGTTCTTATGGCTTCCCTGTGAACCTTATCTAATCTCTCCTTAACACAAATGCATCTTCCTTGCTTAGAACAACTGGATGCACCTATGTTAGAAGCTAACCTGCTTGGAGTGGCGTCCATGGCCACATAAGGAAACCACCCACCAATCTCAGGATTCTCTCTCATTCACCTCAATTCTTTTTCTTTCAGTGACCTCAGGTCCTTCACACATGCTGTCCTCTTCTGTCAGTGTCTGCCTGCTCATTCTCAGCTTCCGAAGCACCCCCAGCTTCAAACCCGACCCCTTTCCACTCTTCCCACAGGAGTCTCTGCTCTTCCTTCACTGTGTAATTCAAAATTAGACGTTTATTCTTGTGAAGATTTGCTCGTTATCTCCCTACAAAACTTCTCTCACAGGGCAAGGATCAGATCAGCCACATCTGTGTGTCTCACACCCTGGCCCACAGTGGTGCTTATCAGTTGTGTATTAGTTGAATGAACACATTTTTTTTATTTCTTAGTGTTCAAATGTTATTATAAAATTTGATCTCTTCCATCTTCCTTAAGAGGGTCAGATGGGCTGGAGAGACGGCTCAGCAGTTAAGAGCACTGATTGCTCTTGCAAAGGACCTGGGTTCAATTCCTAGCACCCACATGATGTCTAACAATAGTCCGTAACTCCAGTTCTAGGGGATCTGATGCCCTCTTCTGACCTCCTTGGGCATTGTATGACACAGGTGCACTTACACACATGCAGGCAATACACTCATTCATATAAAATAAAAATAGTAAATAAAATATCAAAAAATAAAATTACATACTCTGTAAAATTTTTCACAATACATAACACACAGACACATCATTCTACACATTTTTATGGACAGATAGAGAGGAGATTAATTGTATCAAAGGATGTTTAGCCAGGAATAGTGGTACATATGTTAAATCTTGGTAGCTTACTGGGAGAGCCCCTCTGTGCCGTTATCACCTTCTGAAAGAACGGATCCAGAGCAAGAGTTCGGCCTTTGCTGCATGCTGATGGGAGGCGGTCACAGAGCTTGGGCTCCTTTGCACCTTACTGGGAGAGCCCCTCTGTGCCGTTATCACCTTCTGAAAGAGCGGATCCAGAGCAAGAGTTCTGCCTTTGCTGCATGCTGATGGGAGGCGGTCACAGAGCTTGGGCTCCTTTGCAGATCTGTAGGAGAACATTTATGGCTCGGAGCACCTTCCCTGGAATCATTAAGCAACAAATTTGCTTGGAAATTTCTTTCATTGTGTCTCAGTGGAGATAAAATATGGTCACTTGCTAGACAGAAAACAACAATAAAAAGAGAACGGAATCCCCCTAAGTGCTCCCTAAAACAAGGAAATCTGATATGCAGCCTGTGAGCAGATAGGATTATAAGGCTCCAGCTCCAAGCCCTAACAGATGGGAGTCCTCGCTCTGTCTGTGGTGATAAGGTGAATGGATTCCTCCAGGGACATTAAGGAAGGCTTGCTGAGTTGACAGCATCAGTGCCAAGCAGCTGGTTGCTGACAGTCAGAAAGTGACATGTGGGGGTGTCAGTGATGTGGGGCAGGGGGCCTGGGAAACGAAAAGATTCCCGTACCTTGTTATTCCATGACACTGGAAAGGAGACAAATTCTGAATATTGACTGGAGCATCCAGGAGATTCCAAGAGGTGGCTGGGGTGTAGCTCAGTGATAGAGGGCTTGTCTAGCATGAATGAGGCCCTGAGTTTGTTCCCCAGC
>NW_008360311.1:1189189-1196110 GCF_000622305.1 Nannospalax galili
TCTCCTCTCTCTCTCTCTCTCTCTCTCTCTCTCTCTCTCTCTCTCTCTCTCTCTACTGGGCCCAGTGATGTCACATCCACCTGCATGCAGTTCAAGCATCACTGTTTCCTGTTCTGCTCCCTGCCTGTGCCCTACTGAATCCTCCGCCTTCCTCTCTAGAAGCTCAAGTTGGGCAATCTGAGCCTCGCCTGAATGTTGTGAAGGAGCACCAAGGGCGGATAAGCAGACACGTACGTGGTCAGATTCGCTTACAGAAAGTTCAGTTGTGGTTTTGGATGATGAGCCAAAATGCAAGCCTGGGAGGCCAACAGAAGACAAATGGGATTGTCTACCCAGAGGTGCAGAGCGTCTGTCTCAGAGCAGTGGCATTTGGCAGGGAGAGCAGGGTCTGGGTGTGACAGGGTTAGAGAGATGAGAGCAAGTCTAGCAGCTCTTGGATTTGGAAGATATTTCTGTTGTTTCTGGGGTTTGTAAGTGGAAGTAACCAACGTGCATTGAGAAGAATGGATTTGCTCAGGCTGGTAATGCCAACTTAGGATTTAATATTAGAGGTTCACATTTGACACTCAAATGGAGATGTTTGGAGGCTGTGGAAATGCCAGGATATAATAAATATAATATAATATAATTTAATATAATATAATATAAAGATTTGGAACACAGAAGACAGAGGTCAAGGCCTTTACCATTTGGGATGAAGTAGGTTATGATGTGAAAAAATAAAATCTCAGTGGCTTAAAGTGGTTAAGAGCTAAGGTCTTCCTCACACTCTCATCTGTGTAGAGACATTGGTCGGTGGTTGTCACTCACAGTTTTCAAACAGAGAGAGAAGTCAGCTGTTTCTAAAGTTTTTCTCTACTGCACCAGAGGGAAAAAGAAGTCTGTGGGTCTTACCTGGCATCTGTTTGCTCAGGAAGAGACACAGGACCCTTCTGCAAAGATTGGCCAATAACCGCACCTGGAGGTGGGAAGTGGGGAGCCTAGTCCTCCTGCACGGAAGGAGCTGAAAGGAGCTGCTGGAAAGCCCAGTGGGCCGGAAACCAGGACTGAGAAGGACTGGCTAGTGGGCGGTAGGGCCGTGGTGGCAGAAGCGCTAAGAAATGACCTGCTGCTTACAAGAGGGAGGCTGAACGTGCAGAGCTGGGAAAGGGCGTACCGGAGCGTGCTCTGCAGAAAGGAGGTTCGAAAGAGAAGGTGACACAGGTACAGAAAGCATTCGTAAAACTAGGGGAACTTTCAGAAGGCGAATGTGAAGCATTCCTTCAGAGCACAAGCCCAGGAAGCAATGAGTCTAAATGAGAGCATTGGTTTGAGTGACAGCTGTCCCCACAGGCTCCTGTGACTGATCACTTGGTCCTCAGCTGGTCACCCTGTTTGCGGAGCTGTAGAACCTTGAGGCAGTTGAGCCTCATTGGAAGAAGTGAGCTGTTGAGTCAAGGCTTGAGTCTCAGCCTGGACTCACTTCTAACCCGGGCTGTCTGCTTTCCAGTTTGCTATGACATGAGGCATCCTAGCCACAGTCTCCTGTACCACAAATCCCACCATGCCATCCCAGCCATGACGGACTGTGCCTTCTCAAAGCATGAGCCAAAATATACTCTTTCTCTCACATATTTATTTTACCAATTTTATGAGAGACATAACCAATACACTGACTTTCTCTTTAAGGACACAACAGGCTGTCCTGTAAAATGGTCTTGGTTTGTTTCTCTTCCTTTTGTTGTTAGCAAAAGAAGAGGGGAGGAGACAACTCCCCTGAGCATTGTCAGGAGCTAGCCCAGAGGTACGAGAGAAAGGCCCTCTAGCCTGTGAAAAACATGAATCCCTTTGTGGTGTTCCAGCAGGAAATTGAAGAATGTACCTAAGAAGACACAGGCTCAGACACAACCTGGAAGGGAAACGGGAGTGGGTGGGGGATTGCGGGCTTCTGACCCAGGTCTCCTGACCCAAACAATTAACCTGAGCTGAAGTTTGAACAGGATGTGATTAGATGAGAAATCGGATGAATGACATATATTTACCCTCTTCCTCAGGAGGTCTAAACTGGAGGAGTAGCAAGGTCCAGAAGAACAAAGAAGCCATGACCTATATTTTAGAAACTAGAAATCCAGGAAGGTAAAAAGACACCTTCTAAGACAGCAGCTGGCCTCAGAGGCAGACAGAGAACACAGGACAGAGCCCAGTAATCTGGATGGACGGGTGTGTGAACGACAAACCGTGGAGGTGAAAGAAAGGGCAAGAGAAGCCGAGGGCAGCAGTGTCCCGGCTTTGGCATGCTCCCTGTGGCAGTGCGGATCCGATGCAAGAGTGGCTGAGAAGAGGCTCAGCACACAGGCCGCTGCCCTGGTGCCCTCAGCCAAGAGGGCTGCCCCTGGATCCTGGGTCTTTACCAAAGTAGTTTGCAGTGTGCATCCAATGTGGGCATAGGCGGTAAGGAGAAGTAGGTGGGAGGGGAGAGGGGTAGTAAAGAGGATTGTCAAAGACACTGGGAGAGAGGGAGAAGGAGAAGGGAGCAGAAAGCTAAAGGAAGGTAAGGACAGGACTTGCTGGGTTTGAGTGCTCCTGGTGTTAAGTGGTTCCTTTGGAAGGGTAGACGCGTTGAACACTCCACTTCCCTTTGTTTATATTTATAAACCATAAAGTCAAGCCCAGATTTCTGCTAGAAAAGCACTTTTGGAAGGCAGTGAGATCTTCTCTCATTTTCTATAGATCAGTCTGACAGCCTTTTGAAGTATTTATAGTTTTAATACATAACCATAAATGCCCCTAAACGAGGGATAGCACACCTTTCGATTACCGTTACTACTTTATTGCTCATCACAGCCGTAAATTAGCAACGTCCTCTGGCATTGCTGAGAGCCCTGAATTAGGTTACGGCATGAACACACAAGAGCCTATTAAAGCTCCACTACTTCTTAGAAGTCTTTATAGCTTCCTAGTATACCCCGTAAGTGTTTCAATTAAGGAACTACCTGCCTGCTTGGTAATCGCTCTCCTGTTTGAGATAGGCTTACATATCAGGAAAGAAAAGCAAGATTAAAAGGAAGAAAATTGGAATATGAAACGTTAAAAATAAAATTGCTATGAAAGGGAAAGAAGAGGTTTAAGTTATACATATTAAAACAATTTAAATCACACAAATCTATTAGATACAGCCTGGCACGTGCACACATGTATCTTTCTCAACCGTAGGGCCACTGCTTGGGTTTGTGTGTACATTATTCCCTCAACCAGTTTCTAGGTCCATCATTCACCACATTAACGGGCCTTTTGTCACATGAACAATGACCACTTCTTAATTGTTATTAATTATTTTAATTATATATATTTATGAGGTTCAGTGTGGTACTTTGGAATATATGTGAAAAATAATGATCCAATGAGATAATTAGCATTTCAACCGCTTTAAATTTTAAATTTTTTAATATTTCATTACTTACTGGGGAGAAATGCTACGGCTCATGTGGACGGCACAGGACAACTCGTGGGGACCAGCTCTCTCCTTCCACCAGGTGGGTCCCGGAAATTGAACTCAGGGTTGTCAGACTTTGTGGCAAGCACCTTTACCAGCTGAACCATCTCGCCAGTCCCCTCCTGGAACTTAAAAAAAAAATACACAAAAAATTCAATAAAATTAAAAAAAAAACTTTCATTAACGCGTGCTTGTGAATGTTTATGGGATGCTTTGTGTTATTCCAATACAAGTATAAATGCGCACTGACCAGTCAGAGTAATTCTTTCTTCTCTCTCCTCAAATTCCTTTGTGTTTGAAGGCTTTGAGTTCTGCTCTTTTAGTTTCAAATATGTGTGTGTCGTATACGTATATGTGTATGTATGCACTACAACACCAGATTTAGTACTTATGCCCAGCTAGGTTTTGGTACCTGCCATCCAACGTCCTCGCCCTCCCCAGCCTCTGTAATTACTATTTTAAGTTCAGACAGACTTAAAACATCCACTAATGAGAGAGAACATGCATCATATTTCTTTCTGAATCTAACTTATTTCACTTTATATAATATACTCCAGTTCCATCTGTTGTGCTGTAATAATAAGATAACATAAGCATCCTTTTGTGACCGAATAATATCCCATTGTGTATATATAGTTTTCCTTGTTCACTTATTTCCGGGCTCTAGGTTGGTCCTGTATCTTAGCTGTTATGACTAGGGCAGAAGTGAATGTGGGTATGTAGGTGTCTCTGTGATAAGCTGATGTCTTCCTCTCTACATAGAGACCCAGAAGCAGGGCATTTGAAAGGGTGGTAGATCTATTCTCAGCATTTTGGAGACTATGTCCACAGTCTCCTAGCGGATGCTCTAATTTATTCCCATGGTCAAAAGAGAGGTGTGCTCTCTTTTGAGCTTTTGTCTTTTTAGTTACAGGTATTCCGAGGTGGGATGATACCTCTTCATCTATCCACTAGCTTTCTGCTGAGGGTTAACAGTGCTTGGCGTTGTTTCATAAACTTTTTGGCCACTGGAATTTCTTCTTTTGAGAAGTTCCTATGCAGATAAATTTTTGATTTCTAATTGTACTATTTGTTTTTGTGACTATTTCTTTTTGGGGGACAGAGTCTCACAATGGAGTCTATTCATAGAAGTCCTCCTGTGTGAGCTTCTGGAGCACTGGGATTTGGAAACTATAGCTCTGAGCTCCTTCTGTGTTCTGGATATTAACTCTTGGTCAGATGAACGGTTCTCAAACAGTTCCCTCCATCCTGCAGGCTGTCTCTATACTGTTGATTGTCTCCCATTCTGTGCAGAATCTTGTTAGTTTGATGCAATTCCATTTCTCTGTTTTTCTTTTGTCCTTCCCTTTAGGTCTCTGACACCCAGGATTATTGCCCATGCCAATGTCTTAAAGCATATTCCATGTGGTTTTTGTTCCTAGTTCTTTCAGAGTTTGGGGTCTTAAATCTAGATATTTTGTCCAGTTTGAATCAAGTTCATCTTGAGGATGAGGTCAAGTTTTGGTTTCCACAGGTAAATATTGGGCAAAAAGAGGATGCCTTCTCTCCCGTGTATGCTTTTACAATCTTTGTTCAGAATCAGTTGGCCATAAAAGTACGGCTTTATTTCTGGGCACTGTTCCTTTGGTCGATGCTTTGTTTTTGTGACATGCTGTTTGATTTACTCAATTATTTAAAAAGATACAACCAGCAAAGAAGTGAGGGCGATGATGATGGTGATACGGCATCTTGGACATCAACAGCATATGAAATGTATCCTTAAGATTGGAAATCAAACACATGACAGGAAAGAAAGAAGCTGGAACTAGTTCAGGCCTGTCCTGGTGGAGCATCACCAGTGACCTCGCAAAGTAACCCCACCATCTCAGTGCTAGGCGTTCTCCAGCATCAACAACGGAAACAAATTGCTATGTCATCTTCACGGATCAGAAAAATTAACCTGTTTAATTTCCCACAAACAAATTTCTAGAGTTGATGCAATCCAAATCAAAATCAGCCGCAAGATTTTTCTCCCACGTAAATTTTTTAAAAAGCAGATAGTCTAAATTGTATGTTAAATAATAAAAAAATTAGCAGTGTAGCTTTTTAAAGAACAGAAATCTTTCTGAAAATATTTAGAAAAACTCAACACTAATATTAATTTGAAGCTAGAATAATTGGTTTATGGCTTGGAATGAAGATTCAACAATAGATAAGCAGCCAGGTAAATAGACCCACATAGACATGGTCAATTGGTTCTCACTAAAGCCTGCCAAGGCAGCAGAGAAAAGATATTCTCTTCCAAGCATTTTGCTCAATGATCAGGCAGCCAGACACAAACGACCTTCAATGATGTCTATAGAAAAATGCAGTAAGGAATTTAAAACACTGGTCAATTGACTGGGAAAGCTCAAGGTAAGAATCTTCTAGAAGAAATCAGGCACAAGTCTTTATGATCTTCGTTATCCTGTGTTTAGCATGTGTTTCTTAAAGAAGACAAAAAATATGAGCTATTAAAGACAATTTCAATAAATAGGAATCTATCAAAAGTTTAAATACTGTCCTTGAAATTATTTTTACTAAACTTAAAGGGCAAAAGTTAGTCCTATAGAAAATATTTCTAAAATATGTTTCTGAAGCAAGAGTAACACCTAGGACATGATAAGAACTTGTATTATTCAATAATTAGGTCACAAAAGCAATCAAAGAATAAGCAAAAGATTTGAACAAATAGTTCCCAGAATCGGATATACAAATGACAAAACGCCCAGCATCATCTATCCTTAGGGAACATGAACTAGAGAATAACATGTCTCCCTGTTGTTTTCAGAGTGTCTGGGTTGAGAAGATTAATCACACCAATTTAATATGCATTTGAATGAAGTGCAGCCCTCATTTACTTGAATTAGACAATAAATGATACCAGTTTTATAGTTTCACTAAAGGTTAAACGTTATTTATTACTACAAATGGTAATAACTACAGTTCTGTTCTTTGATATATACCCAAAGGAATTTAAACAGGCAGCAAACAAAATATTGTCAGTGGCTGTGTCCATAAGAGACCAAACTGGAAACAGCTTAACATTCATCTGTGGTGCAGCCATGCAATGGAATACTACTGAGCAAGAAAGAAGAACAGGTCATGAAAAGTAGCAATGTGATAACTATTATGCTATCTGAAAAACTGGCTGAAACCACAAATGTTACATGACTCCTTCTATATAAAACTCCAGAAAGATAAATAGTAAAGGCCAAGGGTTCAAAAAACTGGAAACAGCTTAACATTCATCTGTGGTGCAGCCATGCAATGGAATACTACTGAGCAAGAAAGAAGAACAGGTCATGAAAAGTAGCAATGTGATAACTATTATGCTATCTGAAAAACTGGCTGAAACCACAAATGTTACATGACTCCTTCTATATAAAACTCCAGAAAGATAAATAGTAAAGGCCAAGGGTTCAAAGTTC
>NW_008360311.1:1197159-1201144 GCF_000622305.1 Nannospalax galili
CGAAGGAGAGGAAACCATTGTCTCCCCTTCCTTCCCTGAGCCTT
Organism: Nannospalax galili; assembly: GCF_000622305.1. Lineage (NCBI taxonomy): Eukaryota > Metazoa > Chordata > Mammalia > Rodentia > Spalacidae > Nannospalax > Nannospalax galili. The sequence continues at coordinate 1,197,204 of NW_008360311.1, forward strand.
CCTGAGTTTTTTCTGTACTCCGACCATTTGGCATAGGCAGCAAGTACAATGTCTCCAACACCAAAAATCCAACGTGTTTCTTGTGTAGTCCTGTAAGGGCTTAGAACCGTTTCTAAGTTCATTTTTACTCCTCCTTGATATGTAAACACCTAGAGATGTGATACTAAAGTATCCCCAGTAACTTGGGACTTAATTTAGGCCTAAATGCTTGACCTTCCCAGAGAGATAAAAGAAATTGTATTATCCTCAAAGTTAATTTGAAATGATGTTGGATAAAAATATGGATCAAAAATAATCTTCAGTTGGTACTTTATTTCAAACACCAAGAGTAATTTAAAATGGTTACTGAACCCTGAAACTAAGTAGAATTCCAAACTTATACAAGAAAACTTAGGGGAATATCTTTGGTACTGAGAGGCAGTTAAGGAACTTCATGTTTTTTAGAATGTGAAAAGCAGTAACCAGTGGAAAAATAGGTGATCATATACTTTAATATATAGGCAGATGTATGTATGTATACATGAGCAGATAGATAGGCAGACAGATAGATAGATGACAGATAGATGATAGATAGATAGATAGATAGATAGATAGATAGATAAATAGATAGATAGATGATAGATAGATAGATGATAGATGATGAAGATAGATGATAGATGACTGACAGATAGATAGATAAATAGATGATAGATATAGATAGATGAAGATAGATGATAGATGGATGTATAGATAGATGATTGATAGATAGATGATAGATGGATAGATAGATAGATAATGGGTAGATAGATAGATGATGAATGGGTAGATGGATAGATAGATAATAGATAGATAGACGACAGATGAAATGGCTAGAATGGATAGACTGAATGGATGGTTGGATTAGATGGATGGATGGTAGATGAATTAATGAATGGATAGATGGTTAGATCAATGCATATATGCATGGTTGGATAGATGGGTAGACTATTAAATAATTAAACATATAGATCAATAGATATAAATAGATAGATGATAGACAGATCAAACAAATAACTTGCCCAGAGAATATGTGGCTATCCCTAATCTGTTACAAATGACTAACAAGGAAAGTTGGAGAGATGGCTCAGCAGTTAAGAGCACTCACTGCTCTTGCAGAGGACTTGAGTTCAAATCCAGCACCCACATGGCAGCTAACAACTGTCTATAGCTCCAGTTCTAAGGAATCTGACCTCCGCGGGCATTACACAACAAAGGTGCATTTACATACATGCAGGCCATATACTTATACACATAAAATAAAAATAATAAAAAGAAAGAAAACAAACAATCCAAATAAAATTAGGCAAAAAGGTTGAACATTGCAAGTGTTGAGCACAAGACTGATCACATGAAATAAATCTCACAGTCATCAGCTATCAGGGCTATATAAACTGAAGCAAGAGAAAACATTCTTCCATGGCTTCCAGAATTTAGAATTTTAAAATGTCAACAACCCCAAACTTTGAAAGGTGAGTAGAAGATTCGCTCCCCAGACTGTGCACATTGCTCACAGCTGGGTAAGTAGATACTGTATCGTTTAATTTGGAAAATGCTAAACAGACACCTGTGATCTGACTCAGTGACCTACCCCTACCCACCCAAGAGACGTGGAGGTGTGTGCACAGGAAGGCAGGTATGTCACAGAAATCTAACCCATACTCATCAATACTGAAGCAGCCCACTTTTCCATCAACAAAGGAAAGGAAAATTTTTGTATGTCCACACAATGAATACCATTTATTCATCAGCTAAAAGAAATGAAGACTAATATGTACAGCAACCTTTCTCAAGCTCGTAATGCGACCTTAACACGAATGAAGGCAGATGTCGATGCATATACCCTGCACAAGGCCATTATGACAAATCAAGAGCAGTCGAAATGAACTGGAGTAAGAGATGTGGAGAGGGAGTTCGGGAGAAATGGCTACAAAGTGGCAGGGTCAAGAGTGCTATTTTACAGCCAACTGGGGCAGGGGGTAGGAGCCCTGAGTTAGAACATACTATAAATGATCTCAGATTCATTATTTTTGCTAACATGCAGTTAACGAATGGGGAGTTAAGAATAGGTTTGCACAGGGGCCATGAGAGCCCGCTGACCGTACAGCAGACCAAGAGGCTGAGAATGAAGATTCTGGCAACAGAACTGCCCTAATGTCCCTTCTAAGATAGGGCTACAGGTGTCCGTAAGATTGTCAAAGCTTAGCAGAGCATGGTATTTCATACCTGTAACCCGCAACAACTGGGAGCCTCAGGCAAGAGAATCACTGACTTCAAGGCCAGCCTGGGCTATGGAGTAAAATCATGTTGCAAAAAAAAAAAAAGAAAAAAAAAAAGATTTCAAAACTGACCATTTTCTCAGAAAAGTTGACATTCATGCATTTTCTTTAGCTGTAACTCTCCTCTTTAGGGTGCTGGGTCGCATCTGGTGGACACAGTGAAGCCCTTGCCCTTTAGTGGCTGGTGTGGCAGTTCAACTTTCCATCATCGTACCGTGACAAACGATCCTGACAGTGAATGGCTGGAAACAAAGACATAATTTATTTTGCTCAAGGGCAGTATATGTATTATCATTATCAAATAAAATATCACTTATTGGGACTGGGCTTGGCAGGGACAGCTCACGTCCGCTCCACTCAGTGTCAGCGGAGGAGGGCACCGGGATCCCCTCTTGCTCCCTCCACATCTGACAGTGTACGCTGGAGCTGCGGAGAGCGGTGCTTACATGTGAATGTAAGGCCTCTTCATGAATCCTGGCCTTTCTTGGAATATAATGCCTTCGTTCTGAGTTGAATATACAGGAGAAAAGCAGGTGGAAGCCGTATCCCGAATTTCCAGCCCAGCCCAGAAAGTCACACAGCACGACTTCCCTTGTAGAGTTCTTATAACCTTTCCGGGTACAAAAATGGGGACACGGACTCCAGGCGTGTGGTAATTTTCTCCATGAGCATAAAACTTGGAACCGTTGCTACTGATATTTCCTTAAAAGTTCTTCTACAGCGATCATCTGGCATAAGTCTTCCCCCAGACCTTCCAATGTCCCACGTGACTTTAGCATCCTATTCTCATTCAAAAACCCAGGATCTCATCTATTCCAGACCCAGGAACAGAGGAGGCTCCTGGGTCTGGTCCTCCAGAATGCAGACTGGTGTGGAGTTCTCTTCTGCGTTACCTGAGCCTGCACACCTGGCCTAAGTGTGTCCGGGAACCTACCCCTGCCTCCATCAGAGAAAGCTGGGCACAGAGTGTGCACACCTGGCCTAAGTGTGTCCGGGAACCCATCCCTGCCTACGTCAGAGAAAGCTGGGCACAGAGTGTGCACAGGCTCAGAACCAACATGAAGTTTCCCTAGTCCTCCACGGAGGCTCAGCATATTTCCCAGAATCCTTCAGCACTGCTGCCCTGCCTTGGAGCTCTTCCGCCTTCTGCAGACCTGGTTTCTATGAGAAATGGCTGCTCTTGCCTGGAGAGGTTCACGGTGCCAATGTCTTCTGGACTTTGTTCAGTCTCTCATATTTTGCATCAATATCTTCAAGTTCCAAGAGCAAGTTCAGGATGCCCTGGGCAGGACGATGCTACTTCTGGTCTCCTCCAGCCTGTGGCAATTTCTTGGTCTTTCCTTCATCTTGGCATTTAATTAATTAGTTAATTAATTAATCTTTATTTAATAACCACATGATTAGAAGAAGCATTTCTTTACAGCTTTAACATATTCAATAACAATTTCCAGAGCAAAGATACATCTCTTTCAAAAGTGGCTGTAAATTTTTAGGTTCACAGTTGAATTAATACAGTTATACAATATTAAACTGAGTATAAACCCTGTAAGACATAATTGAACGAGTTTTTAACCTTTAAAAGAGATCTCCATTTCATTTAAAAATATACTGTTTCCTACATTTTTAATGCTACTAACACTTAGATGT
>NW_008360311.1:1201398-1204238 GCF_000622305.1 Nannospalax galili
CTCTGTCATCCCTGTTACTGTCCACTGTGTTGTCGGCACCCCCCCAGCCGTTCTCTAGTGCTTGTCCATCCGCTGAATTGAGTCAACCTATCTAGAGAGCCTTGCTTTAGGAAGATCAGCTGTTCCTCATCTAGCAGCAATCTGTTGTCAATATTCCTTTAGATAAGATTGGGGTCTGTTGTTCATTTTCCCAGTTCTATGCTGGATTACTGTCTGGGAGTCTCTTGGGCCACCCTGGCCAACAACTCAAAGGTATCTCCTGTCTGGCATTGATTGTTTTGTGTTATGTAGCCTTTAGCTATACACATGGACTCAAAATTATATTGACCCCTTTAACATTTGGTTATACTTTCCTTTTGGGTGTTTAAGACCCTACAGTTGGCCCAGATAAACCAATTTATTTTTTTTCTTAAGGCCATTTGAGGATCTGTTCCTCCAGTCTGCTGTAATTTCTTGGTCTTTCCTTCACCTTGGCATTTAATTTTTTAAAAAACAAAACTTAATTGAGATAGCATTTATATACCATGAATTCCCGCCCCCAGACACACACATACACAATTAAATGTTAATATGTCTAAAGAGATGGACAGTGTTTGCATAATCCATTTTAAAATACCTTCTTACACTTTGAACAGAAACACCAAGCTTTTAGCAGCCACTAGTCACCCAGTCCCCTGAAATCTCCCATTCTTCAGCAAGCAGCCCTGTCCTTCCTGTCTCTGGAGACTTGCCTTCTCTTCATATCTCACAGAAATGAAGTTATGTAACATGTGGTCTGTGTGGTGTGTGGTTTCCTCACTTAGCATGTCTTTTCATAGTTTATCCAGATTATAGCATAAGTCAGTACTTGATCCTTTTTTATTGCCAAATACTCTTTCTTTGGGTTGGGTTGTGATTTGAGTATGAGATGTTCCCCACAGACTCCTGTGCTGAAGCCTCTCAGCCGGTGGGTCTATTTTGTGGGACTGTGAAGCCCTGAGGAGGGGCCTACCTGGAGAGAGTAGGTTGCTGGGGTACACACTTGAAGGGCATGTCTGTTCCCCAGATATGGTTCTCTCCCATTTCTCTCTTGTTCACCATGAGGAGAGCTTCTCTGCTCTGTCCTATGGTCTAGATCATGTGCCCCTGCATGATGCTCAGCCTCATCTCGTGGACTTAGCAACGAAGCCAGCAGACCACAGTCTGACATTCTAAATCTCTGATCCAAAGTAAACCTTTCCTTATGTAAGCCATTTCCCTCATTATTTACCACAGTGATAGGAAGTCTGATGAACATAGATCAGTGGACCACATTTTTTTAAATCCATTCATCTGTCAATGGGTATCTGGGTGATTTTAATTTTTCAGTCATTACAAATGATGCCATTATAACTACTTACATTTTTTTAAAGTGGAAGTATGTTTTTATTTATATAACAAAGAGTAGATTTGCTGGGTCATACAGTAAGTCTGTGTTTGAGATTTTGGGAAATTGTGGAACCGTTTTCCACTATAGTTGAAGTATCTTTCACACTGTCCTTGATGTGTGGTGGTTGTGTTTTCTGCATAACCTTACCAATGCATTAGCGATCTGTCTTTCTGATCAGTCATCCCAGTGCATGTCCTGTGATACCCATTCTGACTCTAACCTGCATTTCCCAGTGGCTAAACATGTTTTACAATCTCACTGACCCTGTATGTATCTTCTTTCATAAATGTGTACTCAAACTCTTGGTTGGTTTTAAATTTTTATCATAAAATCTATGTTTTATATATTTCTGATAAAAGTCTCTCATATAGATGAGTTGAAAATACTTTCTCTAATTTTATGATTTTCTTTTCCCTTCTGGGTGGCATTTTTTATAGTACAAAAGATTTTGATTTTCGGATCTATTACTTCTTGTTGTTGACTTGGCTTTTGGTGTCTTGCCTAAAATAATACGGCCTAAATAAAAATCTCAAAGATTTATTCCCAAGTCTTCTAGGAGTTTTGCATTCTCTGCTGTTGAATTTATATATAGTATATTTTAAGTTACTCTTTGCATATGGCATATGTTTGGAAGGGGATATTCAGACACACACACACCGTTAGAAAAATTGCTATTTTCCCGTTGAGATAGCCTCACCCTGTTGCCACAGACGCATTGGCTCCTAGTGTAGAGGTTTTGTTTTGGGGGTTTCAGCTCCATCCTTTGATCTGTAAGTCAATCTTTGAACTAGTTCATCCTTTTCACTACTGTTTCTTTATAGTGAGTTTAAAATTGGGAAGTCAGAACCCTCCACATTTTATCTTCTTTTCCAAGTCTATTTTGATTGTTTGTGAGCTCACTAATTTCTACCTGAACGTCAAGATCACATTATCGAATTTTTTCAACAGACTTTTGACAGAATGTACTGAATCTGTAGAACAATTAGAGCATGGCAGTATCTGTGTGTGTGTGCACATGCACGTACAAATGTGTGTATATGTATACATATGTGGGGGGGATGCATACACACTTGTGTACACACCTGTGTGGAGGCCAGAGGACATCAGTTGCTGTTCCTCATGAGTGGGTCTGCCTTTTTCTTTATTATCGTTGCTGGGCTAGATTGGATTGCTAGTGAGTTACAGGGATCCACCTGTCTCTGCTGCCCCAGAGCTGGGATAACAAATGTGTTAGCACATCCTACTGCTTTTTAAAAAAATTTTAATTTTATTTTTTTAAATTATTTATTTAATAACCACATACTTAGAAGAAGCATTTCATTACATCAGCATTGACATATTCAATAACAATTTTCTGAGCTAGGATGCATCTCTTACAAAATTGGCTATACATTTTTAGGTTTACTGTTGAATTATTACAGTTATAAATATT
>NW_008360311.1:1204540-1204956 GCF_000622305.1 Nannospalax galili
ATTAAGGAGCACTTTGAGATAGTGTCTGTCCTTTAAAGTGAGATGAGTTTCTTGGAGACAACAAATAGATGGGTTTTGTTTCTTAATCCATTCACACAGTCTGTGTCTTTTGACTGGGTGTTCAGTCCGTTAATATTTAAAGTTATTAATGAAAGATGAGTATTGAATCCTGTCATTTTTATTTTTGTTTACTTTCTTGATATAGCTGTACTTTTCCACAGTTATACCTTTATTGGATTTCTTTCTGCAACCCCTTGGGTATAGTCATTCCTTTCTTTAACTCTTTCTATTGCTTTCAGTGCTCTCTGAAGGGCTGGATTGTCGCCATGAATTCCTTCAGCCTATTTATGTCATGGAAGATTTTTCTTTCCCCTTCGACTATAATAGACATTTTGGCTGGATATAGTAATCTGGGT
>NW_008360311.1:1205525-1210566 GCF_000622305.1 Nannospalax galili
CAGTCCTGATTCTCTGTTTTCCATTTCATTCATCCTATTGGTTAGGCTTTCTCCTGTCATTTCTAATTGGCTTACTGTTTTACTTCCTTCTTCATTTCAGCCTGAGTATTCTTCAATATTTCTAACTCTTCTCTGAATTCATTCAGAAGTTTGTCCCTATCTTTCTTCAGGTCTTTAATTTCTTTTTTGTGTGTTCTTTAAATTTACTGAATTCTTTTATCATGCTTATAATTGTTCTTTTGAGTTCCATGTCCTGCATTGTCTCTAGGGGATTCTCATTGTACTCCTCTAGAGGACTATTGGTATTTGGTGGGGATATGTTATTTTGGTTTTTCATGTTATTTTTTTCTCTGTGATTTTGACATGTGGTTTTTTTTTTGTTTTTTTTTTTTGGAGTTTGGGTTTTTTGGGTGAAACTCAACCCTTCAAATTTAGGCCTGCTTCTTTTTGTGAACTTTATATGTCTTTGTGGTTTCCTTTTGGGGCATGAAAAGCTGGTTCCTCTAAGCTTCCGGTTCTCTCTTTTGATTTTATATTGGACTGGCCAGATTGCTTTTGTCTTCAGCAGTTCCCACAGAGGCCCAAGTCAGATGAGGGTCAGATTGTTTTCAGCCTTTCTCCTAAGGTCTGGATCCCTCCAGGAATGATTTTGGCCTCAGGAATTTGGGGGTTGGACTGGCCTGGGAGCCTGGCCCAGGAAAGATGCTGGTCTAGGGCAGCTGGTGGTCGTGCCACCCAGAGATTCAAAGGCAGGTGGGGTGGGACGAGGCCCCAAGGACTCCTGGGGACTGTACTGAGGAGCTGGGTTGGTCTGGATGCAAAGGATCAGGAAGAGGAAAGGTCAGTCCCCGTGTACCCAAAAGAGGCTGGTGGGTGGTGCAGGCCCAGGGAAGCAGAGGGAGGTGAGGGTGGGGCCAGGCCCAGAAGTAGTGCTCCTGGGGCCCAGAGAAGGCACTAGGTTTGTCTGGATGAAAAGGCTGCTTAAAAAAGTGAACTCTGGGGATTAAACTTAGGTAGCTGCATTTGCAAAGCAGTTACTTCACTGAATGAGATCTCATCTCCCCAGCTATGACAATTTTAATTGTCAACATGATACAACCTAGAATCACCTGGGATGAAAGTGTCAGTGAGGGATTGTCTACATTTGGATTGGCCTATGGGATATCTTTGAGCACAGTCTTAATTAAGTTAACCTTGTATGGAAAGATCCAGCCCAGTGTGTGTGGTACCATTCCTGGGCAGGGGGTCTTGCACTGTAGGAGTGGAGAAATTGGTCTGTGCAAAGCAAGGAAGCTAGTGAGCATTATGAATTCATTTCTCACAGGTCTTGACCATAGATGTGATATGACTAGCTGAAGTTCCTGCCTTGACTTCCCTACAAGGATGGGCTAAGACCTCAAATTATAAGCTGAAATAAACTCCTTTCTCCCCTAAGTTGCTTACTGTTGAAGTATTTTGTCAAACCAACAGAAATGAAACTGGAACAGAAATTAGTACCAGGAGTAGGGTACCCTGAGGTCCAATTGGACCTAATCATGCGGCTTTTATATCTTCAACTATTTTGTGTAGGGAATGTGGAACTATTTGGTACATTAACCTGGAAAGTTGCTGGTGGCAGTGCTTAGTGGGTCTTTTTAGTGTGATGTTGGCAGATATTAATGCTGTGAGAATTTAGGAAATGTGAAGAGTTGAGACCCAGTTCATAGGATTTTAGAATGGAAGAAACACTCTACCCAGAACAGGGATAGGGATTATTCTTGTGATACTTTGGCTAAGAATCTGTGTGTTTTGTTCATGCTGGGCTGAAGAGGGTGTTATAATTATTAAAGAGACCAATGAAGTGAAGTGAATCCTCCTGTGCTTCACTAGGACCACAGGAAAGCGCTTCCTCGGGGTCAGCTTAGAAGCTTAGTCAAATGTGGTCACAGAGGGCCAGGTTAAAGAGACCAGCACCACCAAAGTAAAACCTCATGTGCTTCTCTGGGACCACATCAAAGTGTTTCCTCAGGGTCAGCACAGCAGCTGAGCTAACTTTGGTCCAAGAGAGCGAGGCTGCATCTCGAGCTGGCAGCAGAACCTGTAAATGTTAAGTGTTGTCCCCATGGTGCTGATTTTGAATGTATGAGAGGTACAAGATTGAGAGGCCATGGTGAGAAGCTGAGGCTGAGTACCATGTGGCGGGGATGGAGTTCCTTCAGGGAGGCTCTGAAAGGCCATTGTATAGAGCTGTGAAAGTGAAGACTCATTTATAATACAGCCACCAAGATATTGGAATGCCAGGACCATGGGATGTGAGTCAAGGAGAGCTGCAGCTGTGAAGTGGAGTTGATCTAAGCCTAGTAGAGACATTGTGTGTACTGTGTGCGGCAGAACTGGAGAGGTGGGGCTACCTAAGCCCTTTAGAACCTAGAAGACAAGCCTCAGATGCTGAACAATGAGTTGCAGGACTTGATACTTGCACTACTGACTGGATTTTGATTTTTTTAATCTGATTGTTCCTTGTGATGTTCTGATTATTTCCTTCTGTGATAAGAATGTTTCTTTGTGCCATCATATGTTGGAAGTATATAAATTGTTTTGAATTTTATAGGAGCCCATGGTAAGCCGTTTAAACTTTGAACTTTAAAGTTGAACTATATCTTACATTATGAAAAAATAAGACTTTATTTAAGGACACAAAGCAAAAGGTTGTGGGTATTTTTTATCTATTTATTTTTATTTTATGTGTATAAGTATATTGCCCGCATGTGTATAAGTACACCTCTGTCATGTAATTCCTTCAGAGGGCAGAAGAAGGCATTGTATCCCCTGGAACTGGAGTTACAGATGGTTGTTAGCCACCATGTTAGCTGGAATTTGAACCTGCGTCTTCTGTGAGAGTAATCAGTGCTCTTAACCAGTGAGTCATCTCTCTAGCCCAAAGTTGTGGTTTGAAAATGATGCATTTATGTGTGAAATTGAAAAGGGGAAGAGCACAATGTGAAGTTAATGAAACCTAAGATCACCTGAGAAGGGCCTCTCAATAAAGGGTCCTCTACATGAGTTGCCTATGGGCAAGTCTATGGGGAATTGTCTTAAGTCAAACCAGTATGAAAATACCCAGCCTGGTCCGTATGGTGCCATTCCTGACTGACCTGTATAAAGTGGAGAATAACTACGCAAGGCAAGCACAACAGCACAATGCATCTCTCTCTCTTTGTTCTTGTCTGTGGATGTGATGTGAAGAGCTGTTTGAAGTTCTGCCTAGACTTTCCCACAATGATGGACCTGGAATTTATGCAGAAATAGACCCCTTTCTGCTCTAAGTTGCTTTGTGTTGGGATATTTCCCACACCAACAGAAATGAAACTAGAACACTAAACACTATTAAGAATTTCTGTCTATGAGCATACAATTTGTCTCTATTTAAATAGACATTGATTAATTCATTCAAAGATGTTTTATAAATTACAGAGTATAGTTTTGAATTTTCAGTTAAATTGATTTGCCTACAAGTTACTATATTGGAATTTATTTTTATTATCAGTTTTGGATTACTCCTTTCTACTGTGTGGAAATATAATTGATATATATTAATCTTGTGTTCTAGCCTTGCTTACAAGTTCTAAGGTGTGTATGTGTGTGTCCCTCAGACTTTCCATATATGAAATTGAACCTTCTTTAAGTCAGGATAGATTTGATTTTTCCTTTTCAATTACACGTTCTTAATGTTCTTGCCTGATTTTCACAGCTAGAGACAGTAGACATGCCACAGAACAGTGGGAAATGCTGGCCTTCTCACATTGCCTGCTCTCAGGGGGGAGCTCCAGGCTTTCCTTCTGAGGGTGATGTTGCAGCTGTGGGTTTCATGACTGCTGTGAGGCTGAAGGACTTCTAGTCCTAGTTTTTTAGTTCTTTTCATTTTATATTATTTCTGCTCTTTCTTGTTAAATATTGTTATCATTTACTCCAACAGGCAAAAACCAAAGTTCTTTGAGATAAACCTTTCTGCACATGTGGTTTCCCATAAACCTGATCTGAGTCAGCAGTGTTGGAACTTAGCCTTTACTCTTTTGTTTGTTTGTTTTTGTTTTTATTTTTATTTTATTTTTTTAATAATTTATTTAATAACCAAATAATTAGAAGAAGCATTTCATTACAACAGCATTGACATATTCAATAACAATTTCCAGAGCTAAGATATATCTCTTTCAAAATTGACTGTAAATTTTTAGGTTCACAGTTGAATTAATACAGTTATACAATATTGAACTCTGTATAAAGCCCATAAGACATAAAATTGAATGAGGTTTTAACCTTTAAGAAACATCTGCATTTCATTTTAAAATATATTGTTTCATACAGAAAACAATATCATTTTTAATGCTACCAACACTTAGATGTTTGCATATGCATCTCTAATCTCTATGTACCTGAGTATTACTAGTCAGAGTCGGTTACTTTCTGAGATCCTTGGCACCTGAGCATGGATATAAGGTCATCAGGTAGATTTTAATGGTAGTATTTTTCACCTCTACTAATTAACATGAAGCAAATTTTTATGCTTCTTCCTCAAATATAACAAATTTTTCCCATAGCCTCCATCCCCCCACTATAGCACTTATACTCTGATATCCCTGCTACTGTCTGCTGTGTTGTCAGCACCCCAAGCCATTCCCCAATACTTGCCCTTCTAGTGAATCTAGTCAGCCTATCTAGAGGCCTTTGTTTAGGAGGGTCAGTGGTAATCAGTTGTCAATATTGCTTTGGATAAGATTGGGGTCTGCTGTTCATTTTCCCAGTTCTATGCTGGGTTACTGTCTGGGAGTCCCTTTGGCCACCCTGGCCAACAACTAAAAAGAAGTTATCACCTGTCTGGCATTTTTGCTTGTTGTGTAGCCTTTAGCTATGCATATGAACTCTTAAGAAATTATATTGGCCCCTTTAATCTTTGGTTATACTTTCCTTTTGGGTGTTTAAGGACATACAGTTGGCCCAGATAAACCAATTTATTTTTACTCTTAAGATCGTTTGAGGATCTGTTCCTCAGGGGTCACACGGG
>NW_008360311.1:1211018-1211328 GCF_000622305.1 Nannospalax galili
TTTTTATTTGTCAGTAGGTTGTTGAGTAATAAGGTTCCCTCTGGTTTTCAAAACTAGCTAGGCATTGTTTATCTCTCACTTTGTCTCACCCCTCCATCATGGTTTTCCCACTTAAGGTGCCCCCATTTCCCCCTTTCTCCCTTACTAATACCCTTCTCCTGTGGTCCTATGTCTCTTGAGCTCCTTCTTTCCCCTTATTCCCTAGGATGATTCTATACGCTTCCCTCCCCTCTCCCTTAAACTAACACAATTTTTATCCATATCTCCCTTATTAAGGCCTGTTTCCTACTGTTCTTCTCTTTCAGGTTAT
>NW_008360311.1:1211968-1214575 GCF_000622305.1 Nannospalax galili
TTCCCCTAGCACATCTTTAAATTTGGGTCCTTCATTTCTTGATTCTTTGTTTTTTGAGTTCGTTATATATTCTGGATGTTAAACCTCTTTCAGATGTGTCGCTGGTGAAGATTTTCTCCCATTCTATGGGTTTTCTGTTTGCTTCCCTGGTTGCCTCCTTTGATGTATAGAAGATATTTAGTTTAATGAGGTCCCATTTGTCAATTGCTTTACTCAGCAATTGATGTCTGTTTTAGAAAATCTTTTCCTACACCTGTATCTTGTAGGTTTTTCCAAATATTTTCTTCTAACAGTTTCAGAGTTTCAGGCTTTACATTGAGGTATTTGGGCCATTTGGAATTGCCTTTTGTGCAGGGTGAAAGATAGGGGTTTAGTTTCATTCTTCTATAAGCGGAGATCCAGTTTTGCCAGCACCATTTGCTGAACATGCTGTCTTTCTTCCATTGAATATTCCTGGCCCCTTTATCAAATATCAGGTGGCTAAAATTGCATGTATTCATTTTTGGGTCTTCAATTTTGTTCCATTTGTCTATGGGTCTATTTTTGTGTCAGTACCATGCTGTTTTTATGACCATAGCTCTGTAATACAGCTTAAAATCTTGTATAGAAATCCACCCCCTCCCCGGCACTGTTCTTAGTGCTCAGGGTTGCTTTGGCTATCTGAGGTCTTTTGTGCTTCCATATGAATCTTAGGATAGTTTTTTCCAATTCTGTGAAAAATGTCATGGGGATTTGATTGGCATTGCATTGAATCTATAAATGACTTTTGGTAGGATGGTCATTTTCACAATATTAATTCTTTGAATCCATTATCAGGGGAGGTCCTTCTATCATCTCTTGTCTTCCTCAATTTCTTTCTTTAAAGATTTAAAATTTTTATTGTAGAGCTCTCTAAGGTCTTTGGTCAGGTTTATTTCAAGATTTTTTTTTTTTTTGCAGCTATTGTGAATGGGAGTGTTTCCATGTGCTCTTTCTCTGACTGCTTGTCATTGGTATATAGAAAGACTATAGACTTTTGTAGGTTAATTTTATAACCTGCCACTTAACTGAATGTATTAATAATTTTTAGGAGTTTTTAGTGTAATTTTTGCACCCCTTAGATATAATATCATCTACAAAAAGGGATAATTTGATCTCTTCTTTTCCAATTATTACTCCTTTAATTTCATTCTCTTGTTTTGTTGCTCCTGCAAAAGTTTCAAGTACTATGTTAAAGAGAAGTGGGGATAGTGGACAGCCTTGTCTGGTTCCTAATTTCAATGGGAATGCTTCCAGGTTTTCTCCATTTAGAAAGCTGTTTCGATGTAGGGTTGTGATATATGGCTTTAATTATGTTGAGGAATGTTCCCTCCAGTCCAATTCTCTCTAGAACTTTAAACATAAAAGCATGTTGAATTTTGTCAAAGGCCTCTGCATCAATTGAGATAACCATATAGTTCTTGTGTTTGAGTCCATTTATATGATTTATGACTTTTATTGACTTATGTATATTGAACTATCTCTGCATCTCTGGGAGAAAGCCGACTTGATAATGGTGAATGCCCCTTTTGATGTGTGTCTCTGTGTGGTTTGCAAGTATCTTGTTGAAAATTTTTGCATCTGTGTTCATTAAGGATATGGGTCTATAGTTTGCTTTTTTGGTTGTATCTTTACCTGGTTTTGGTATTAGAGTGATGCTGGCTTCATAGAAGGAATTTGGAAGTTCTCCCTCCATTTCTATCTTTTTGAATAAATTAAGTAGTATTGGATGTAGATCTTCTTTAAATATCTGATAGAATTCTGCTGTAAATCCCTCTGTCCTGGGCTTTTTTTAGTCAGGAGGTTTTGTATTACTGTTCCAATTTCTTTTTGTGTTATGGGTCTGTTTAAGCTGTTAATCTCTTCTTGGTTTAGTTTTGGTGGTTCCCATGCCTTTAGATATCCGTCCATTTCTTTTAGGTTTTCAAATTTAGTAGCATATATGTTTTTAAAGTATTCCCTTATAATGTTCTGGATCTTTCTGGTGTCTGTTGTGATGTTTCACCTTTCATCTCTGATTTTGTTGATTTGGAGGTGCTCTTTCTTTCTTTTGGTTAACCTGGCTAGCGGTCTGTCAATCTTGTTTATCTTTTCAAAGAACCAGCCCTTGGAATTGTTGACTCTTTGTATTGTTTTCTTTGTTTCAATTTCACTAATTTCTGCCATGATTTTTGTTATTTCTTCTTGTCTCCTAGGTTTGGGTTTCATTTGCTGTTGCTTTTCAAGTGTGTTGAGTTCCAATGTTAAGTTATTTATTTGTGTTCTTTCTGATTTTTGATGTAGGCACTTATAAACTTCCCTCTAAGGACCATTTTCAGCTTGTCCCAGAGGTTTTGTTGTGTTGTATTGTCCTTTTCATTTCGTTCCAGGAATACTTTTATTTCTTTCTTAATTTCTCTTATGACCCATTCATCATTCAGGAGTGTGTTGTTTAATCTCTATGTGTTCATGTGGTGATTAGAGCTTCTTCCGGTGTTGATTGTAAGCTTTATTGCATTGTGGTCTGATAGAATGCATGGAAGTATTTCAACCTTATTGTATTTGTTGAGGTTTGTTTTGTGCCCCAGTACATGGTTGATTTTGGAGAGG
>NW_008360311.1:1214874-1215486 GCF_000622305.1 Nannospalax galili
TATTAGAATTGCTATGCCTGCTTTTTTCTTAGTATCATTTGCTTGTATTTTTTCCCATCCTTTCACTTTGAGATTGTGTCTGTCCTTGAAAGTGAGATGAGTTTCTTGCAGACAACAAAAAGATGGGTTTTGTTTTTTAATACAACCACCTAGTCTGTGTCTTTTGACTGGGTTTTCAGTCAGTTAATATTTAGTTATTATTGAAAGATGGGTATTGAATCCTGTCATTTTTATTTCTGTTTACATTGTTGATATAGCTGTACTTTTCCATAGTTATACGTTCATTGGATTTTTTTCCACAACCCCTTGGGTATAGTCATTCCTTTCTTCCATTCTTTGTATTGCTTCCAGAACTCTCTGAAGGGCTGATTTTGTGGACATGAATTCCTTCAGCCTATTTATGTCATGGAAGATTTTTCTTTCCCCTTTGACTATAATAGACATTTTTCCTGGATATAGTAATCTGGGTTGGCATCTGTGGTCATTAAATACTGGGAATATTTTGGTCCAGGCTCTTCTGGATTTCATAGCTTGCACTGAAAAGTCAGCTGTAATCCTAATGGGTTTTCCTTTATATGTGACTTGTTTCTCTTTTGCAGCTTTCAGTATTGT
>NW_008360311.1:1216099-1217364 GCF_000622305.1 Nannospalax galili
CGTTCATCCTATTGGTGAGGCTTTCTCCTGTCAATTCTAATTGGCTTACTGAGTGTTTCACTTCCTTCTTCATTTCAGCCTGAGTATTCTTAAATATTTCTAACTCTTTTCTGAATTCATTCAGAAGTTTCTCTCTATCTTCATTCAATTCTTTGATTTCTTTTTTTGTGTTTTCTTTAAATTCACTCAATTCTTTTATCATGTTTATAATTGTTTTTTTGAGTTCCATGTCCTGCATTATCTCTAGGGGGTTCTCATTTTACTCCTCTAGAGAACTATTGGTATTTGGTGGGGATATGTTATTTTGGTTTTCGTGTTATTTTTTTTTTTCTCTCTGTGATTTTGACATGTGGATTTCTTTTGTAGTTTCCGATTCTTGTATGAGACTCAGGCCTTCAAATTTAGGTCTGCTTTTTTTTGTGAACTTTGTATGTCTTTGTGGTTTCCTTTTTTGGCACGAAAAGTTGGTTCATCTAAGCTTCTGGGTCTCTCTTTTGATTCTATATTGGAGTGTCCGGATTGCTTTTGCCTTAAGGAGATCCCACAGAGGCCCAATTCAGATGCAGGTCAGATGTTTTCAGCCTTTCTCCTAAGGTCTGGGTCCCTCCAGGAATGATTTTGGCCTCAGAAATTTGGGGGTTGGACTGGCCTGGGAGCCTGGCCCAGGAAAGATGCTGGTCTAGGGCAGCTGGTGGCTGTGCCACCCAGAGATGCAAAGGCAGATGGGATGGGAAGAGACCCCAAGGACTCCTGGGGACTGCACTGAGGAGCTGGGTTGGTCTGGATGCAAAGGATCAAGAAGAGGAAAGGTCAGCCCCCACGTCCCAGAAAGAGGCTGGTGGGTGGTGCAGGCCCAGGGAAGCAGAGGGTGGTGAGGGCAGGGCCAGGCCCAGAAGCAGTCCTCCTGGGGCATGGAGAAGGCACTGAGTTGGTCTGGAGGAAAGCGATCAGGAAGCAGTATTTGTTCCCCAGGTGTCTAGCGCCCCAAGACAAGGAATGGGACAGGGCCCAAACTAGGAGGAGAGAACAGCAAGGGAGATAGGAGGGTGAATGAGGCTGGGGGACAGCTTTTGCTTTTTTTAAATAGAAATTATCAATGAGACAGAACCTTAACATAGCTGTAGTGAGAATATTGAGTTTGAGGTATCGGCCTAAATATTTCTGGTTTTCTTATCCTTCCTTCCTTTCTTCTACTCTTGTTTTTCTAGAAAAGTTCCTGATACACACACACACACACACACACACACACACACACACACACACAC
>NW_008360311.1:1220744-1226051 GCF_000622305.1 Nannospalax galili
ATTGGACTGGCCTGTGGCCATGTCTGTGGGGCATCTTCTTGATTATTGAGTGATGTGGGAGAGCCTAGGGCACTTTTGGTGGTACCATCCCTGGGCAGGTGGCCCTATATTGTATAAGAAAGCAGGCTGAGCACAGGCTAGGGGAGCAAGCCAGTAAGCTGTGTTCCTCCATGGTCTGTGCTCCAGTTCCTGCCTCCAGGCTCCTGCCCTGAGTTGGGCTCCCTCAGGAATGAACTATGACCCAGGAGATGTAAGGTAAATAAACCATTTCCTCCCCAGGTTGGTATTGGTCAGAGTATTTTGTCACAGCAATGAGAACCAAACGAGAACAGCAGGTGATTCACAAACACGTCACAGCAGAGAGGCACTCAGTGGTGCCTGAGAGACTACTGGGTAAAGAAGTTTGTGAACTGAAAGTTTGGGGGTCTGGCTCGTGCCCTCTCTGGAGACATAAGAATGTTCTGGTACAAGACTCTGGAGGCCTCGCCCCCAAGTGCTTCTGTTTCCTCTTATTAAACTCCCTTCCCATCTTCACTGAATAAACTGGTGAGACGACACTGGATCTGTTGGTCAGTTATTCTTTGTCACGCTCAGCTTTGCCCCTAGCACCTGGGACTGTCACTCACCATGTATAGAAAGGACTGCCATACTCACAGTGTGCAATAGTCATGTTCTCAAAAAGCAGAAGTAATAGATCATATGTAGATGTGTTACCCAGAAGTTCCTCCGACCACTATGGTGGCAAGCCATAGTCCCACCTCCTTCCCACACTCCTCGGAAGGAGCCAAGTGAGGGGGGGAGCCAGTTACCCCTCCCGCCCAATCAGTTGACCTGAGTTGTGTGAAGGGGAGGGGCTAAGGATATATAAGCCGAGAACCCCATGAGGCAGGGCTCTCGCCATGTCGTGTGGCTTCCTGGGAAGACACGGGATCTATGCTTGAGTGTGGGCTTTCCAGTGCAGCTGTAAATGGGAGGGGGCGCCCACTCTTCTGTAAGTTAACCAGAACTGAAGCTCAGTTAAGTCCAATAAACTCGTAAGGATTTTCCAAACAGTGCTTTTGGAGAATTCTTGCCTCGAGTTGTCATAAGGATGGTGGGAGGAGGGAACTGGACACCACGCACCTTCCAGCACTGACTCTGACCTGACACCAGGGTCCTGTGGTTCTGTCAGGTTGACACTTAGACTCAGAGATACTAATTTTACATTTTAAATGGAATTTTACATTGGAACAAGATTTCCAGGCTCTGTCATTATGTCATCACTGGAATTCTCCGGGAACTCTTGGATGTTCAGGTTAGCTCTGGGTGGTTTGTGGGGGCAAAGGAGAGACTCAGAGGCAGAGACTGACTTCCAGAGCAATGTTAGCACTTACAGATGAAGCCTTTGCATGTAGGGAGCAGCAGAGCAGGGATGGCTGGTGAAGTCGGCCCGTACAGAAGAAATACCGAGCTGCACTGCCTTTGTGTGGTTTTTAAACTTGTTCTTTTTGTAAAATGGTAGTTCACCACCACTACTGAAAAACTGTCATCACTCAGCCTACCTGCTGTGAACTAAACCACCATGGAAATCAGAGCTGCAGCCAATGCTGGGATCAAGAGGGTTTTAAACCCTGGCTTTCTTGGCTCTTAATCACGTTATGCCTCTAGTGGAGGTGCCAACTCAGCCCCAGAGATGGTCCTTTGTGCTCTGAGTCATCCTTAATTTGAGGACTTGGACTCCCATTCTAGAGCTCCTCGACCATTGTCCATGGCTGGGTTTGAACATCCCCACCCCCTTCGGCAATCCTAGCCCACCAGGAGACAGACGGAAGGCTTGCCGATTTTGATTTTGAAGTTTGTTAAGTAAGCATCGCTCGTGTGCACTAGACACAGGAAGAGCCCAAGCATCAGACTTAGGAGTTGGAGTCAGTGAACATGCAGCTAGTGCTTCCTGAGTACCCTGCGCAGCACTGGGCTGTTAGTGAGGGTGCCCAAGAGGGTGTCAAGGATTTGGTCTGTTCTCATTCACATGAGGGAAATGTCCTGGCTTCTACAGGCTCTGTGCAGCTTAATCTGCCATCCCCTGGTCTTTGCTTCTCTGGTGCACTCCAGTTGACTCTGAATTTTCCTCTCGCATCTTCTCACCAAAGACTGTGTTGCGGCCTCTGCTCAGCCCTTTCATGCTGCCTACAAGATGGAGACTTCTACACACAGTCATTTCTGTGACACGGGTCCCTTCTGGTACCCAGCCCATGTTAGTTAGAATGATCTATGGCACACTAGTAAGAGTCTAAACTATAGCTCACAGTCATTTGTGGTGGGACTCAGAATAGAACAGCCAGTGTTGGAAAAGTAATTGTTATATATCAAGAGGCACTTAAGTTATCAAAACCGCTGTTGTAGAAATTTCACAAGAAAGAATCTATGCATCATTTCTCAATAGGTAACTGCCTCACTATAAAAAAATTTACAATAACATCTATGTCTAAATATGAATAAACTTTTGAGAATAGCTAAACTTTAAAAATGATAATGAGCTTTTATTTTTTCAATATATATGTTATTGAGTTTTTATGTTTCATACATCTTAACAATATTTAGGCTCCTACCTATCTGCACCCCCCCATAGCCCACCCCCAGGATTTCATGCATTTTGTCATATATGTTAAGGCTTATCGAGTGCAATTTGTGTGTCCATGTGTCCCTCTGTGTGAGTTCATCCACTGAAGCCTCTTTAGCCTATCTAGCATAATTCCTTTTGAAGATCGAGTCTCTCTCACCCAGCAGTGATCATTGCCAATAGTTGCTCAGCTAAGGTTGGTACCTCCTGCCCATTTCCCCAACCCTATGCTGGTTTTTATCTGATTGACTTTACATGGGCCTTGTGCACGCTGTCACCAATGCTGTAAGTTCATATAATATAGCAAGTTCCTAGAAGCCTGGGAAACCCTGTTTCCTTATGGTCATGCACCACCCCTCACTCTTACCATCTTTCCAACCCCTCTTCTGAAATGGTCCCTAAGGCTGGGGTAAGTTTAATATAGTCCTATCCAGGGATGCACACTCTACAGCCTCTTATTCTCTACACTTGGCCAGTTGTGACCGTCTGTGTTCATCACCCTCTGTTGCATGCGGAAGCTTCACTGGTGAGAGTTGAGAGATGCATTAGTCTTCTCTCTACCCCTGTTACACTATGTTCATAAGCCGTAGGTATAGAGGTTCCATTGTAGAGGAGTCACTTAGGGCTGGGCATTACAGACACTTATATTCTGTATATGACCAGTTGTAGAATTTTATAATGGTCTCCATGGACTCATGGAGGTAAAGGAAAGAACGAGCTTGAGAGAGGAGGATAGTAGGAAACAGATTTTACCAAGGGAGGAATGGAGAAAATGGGGGTGTGTAACTGGGAAAGGGTGAGGGAAGGTTCTATGAGAAACCTTGGGGGTAAAGGTAAAGAAGGAAGAGGAAGGGCGATAGTAGGAGACAGCTATTATCAAGGGAAAATGGGACACTTTAACTGTGGAGAAAGGAGAGAAGGCTAGACAGGGAGAGAGATGAGAGATAAAGAATGATTAGGTTGTGTGAAAAACCAGAGGGAAATGTATTAGTTCAAAAGCTACTGAAAAATACCCATACGTGAGCACATGGGTACAGCTGAAGGCTGTGTGTCAAGAACACAGTGCCAGACAAGAGAAACCTCCCTTTGAGTTTTTGGTCAGGGTAGTCACAGCCCTTGATTTCCTCCCAGAACTTGAAGGAAAGATGCTGTTGCTGAAGACAGGACATACTTAGAACATAGGACTTGGAGCAATGGAGCTGGAACTGACCTGGAAGCCTCCTCCGTGAAGATTACTACCATAGTTTTAGAGTACACTTATGTAAGCTCCTAAGGGAGAAAAATTAATCAATGGTCCAACCCCTGCTTTAAAGCCTAACAACCACAACAACTGGCACAGCAAACTACACTGAGCCAGTAGTGACTGTTTTATCTTGTGGAGGTAATCAACAGCTATCCAATTGGGCTTAAAGACTGCTTCAGTGGGAGGGAACTCATGTGTGGCACTGTAAACATAGCCAAATACACATGGTTGGAGAAGTCATAGAGCCTTGAGAAAACCCCACATCTGTCACATCCCTAGACAGACGTAATTTCTTACTATATGCTGAATATGTTTCCTTGTGTTTATAGAGACGTATACCAGTCACCACTCATCAAAGAAACTTCTTTTTACAACACATGGGGATAATGAGATTTTAAACAGCCTCTCTACAAATACTCATTTAGTGATGAAATATCCTTAAAGGTGATTAAAAGCCAGTTGCTTTATTCTTCTCAGCTTTCTACTAAAATACCCATGAAAAGACAGAAAATAATCAGAGTATTAGATGCTAATGAAGCCATTCGATGCCCCATTCCAACCAGTGTGAGCTTCTTAGAGGAAACATCTTGGAATCAGAAGCTCTGAGGGAGACTGTAAAGGGGGCCAAGGTTTTTTAATTGAGAATTTCATACATGCGTATAAGGTGTTTTGATCAAATCCACACCCACTCCCTCCCCTCAACTCCTCCCATACCTCCCCATCACCTTTTTCTGATAACTTCATATACTCTCTTCTTCTTTATTTATGGGGCTTTTGGCTACTCTAGCATTCCCTCCTTTGAAGAGGTAACCCTAAAATCCTTTAAGGATTAGATAAAAGCTCTCAAATACTTTCAACACTTTTGGCCTTTGGAACAGAGTATGTTGCTAAGAGGCCCAAGGACATTGTGAGTTTTAGCCAAGAAACTGGCTACTTTTCTTTTGGTTCTTTTTACACTAACTGCCTAGCCAATTCTTACCTCCTATTCTTATCACACCATCTTCTGAAGAGGTTACCCATCTTGCACATAGGGAAGCAGGACACAGACCACTCTGGCTTCTTCCATGCTGAACAGGGATGAAGGGTGATGTAATTGGGGTACCCCTTCAGTGGTTCTACCTAAAAGACTCCCAAATTGTAGAGGGGAAAGTCCTTGACTGCTGAATAGGAGATGTGAAGGCGAAGTAATGGCAAGAGTAATTAGCATTACAAGTTCTAGACAGGAAACTAGAAAGAAAATTTCAAATTTTCATATGAGAGCTCACTGGAATTTCTTGATGAGAGTTTCCAAAAGCATCCCTCTATTGGGTTCTTCCTCATTTTACTTTTGTCTGCCAAGGCTGGACTCAAAAGTGATGGACTCAGGATTTGCTTTCAGGCACTTTGATAACCATTGGAGTGGTTAAAATCAGTGTCAGTTCCCTCTCAAAGGCTCCTAGATAGGGGGAGAAAACAAATTTGACTA
>NW_008360311.1:1226064-1227833 GCF_000622305.1 Nannospalax galili
CTTAGCTACAGGTGGGCACTACAGTATTGGAGACCAAGATTTGAAGTTTTACATCTGGGCAGTACTTTCTGATTAGGAACAAAATTATCAATGAGAAATAATTGTCTAAATAACTTTTTCTATGGACTTAAGCCTAATGTCTGGGGGTGCAATCCTTTAAACTCTTAAAGAAATATGCTGATGACTTTACTCTTTGGTTATGCTCTCTTTTAGCTGTTTAAGACCATACTGTTTGGCCAAATAAATCAGTTTATGTTTACACTGAAGGTCATTTGAGGATCTGTTCCTCAGGGGTCACATGGGTTTGGGAAGAGCCCCTGGCTCCTTTCTTTTACCAGTTCCGCCTATGTGAAGATAAGTCAAAGGCCCTGCTCAACCATGTCTGGCTTCATTTGGAAGCATGAATGAGATGTTTCCTCTGAGTTGACCCTCTTCTTTGTAGACTGGACACTGGTTCAAGTCCATCTTGTGGGGTCTCCATTAACAAGAGAACAGGTGACTCACCACAGTTACAGGACATTTTGAGAGATGTTCCATAGTCCCCTGGAACTTAGTCAACCTTGGAGGGCAAGGGGCAAAAACTGTCCTTTAAGTCCCTCTGAACACATTAGTATAGGTCTCAAACTATGGCTGTTAAACATCCAATAAGGTTAGTTCCACCAGTCTGGTCCTTTGAATTATCATGTGCTATGTAGCTAAAGCTTGGGCAAAAACCAAACATTCTCAGATAAACCTTGACTAGATATATATTTTGTTAAACTAGTTGACTAAACTATGACCATAGACATTTTAAGATTATGTGTATATTATTTTTGTCTCATCCTTTATATATCAATACCATAACAAACCTACACAGACCTTCATCATTTGCTTAGGCTTTCTCATCCTTTTCTGTTTGTTTTGGAAAATATCTCCATTCCCGTATCCTTTTAACATCCTTTGCATTCTCATTATCTTTTTTAAAAAAATAATTATGAGACATAATAGCATTAACAAATAAATTTTCCATCTGTTGTGAGAATTCTTTTCCTGGGGATGCCAAACAA
This sequence comes from Nannospalax galili, assembly GCF_000622305.1. Lineage (NCBI taxonomy): Eukaryota > Metazoa > Chordata > Mammalia > Rodentia > Spalacidae > Nannospalax > Nannospalax galili. Next base: position 1,227,111 of record NW_008360311.1, read on the forward strand.
TGCTTATTCCCTTTTAATGTTCTAATGTCAAGCCAATGTTTGATTAAAGTTTTATTGGGAACCAATGAATTTATTGAGCTTGTTTACCGAGATAACTGAGGGGTTGCTGCAGAGTATGTATGACCTGAGGGTATGCACACTGGAAAGCCTTTAACCAGCATGGGTCATGCCTTGTCTTCCTAGCCTTCCCCAGATTGTATATGTTAGGCCTCCCCAAATCCAAGAGGCCATGTGTGATTAGGGTCAAATTACATACAGTTGGCTGGGAAGAGTGGGTGGATAATCCAGTGAGGGTCCAGTCACACTGCTTGGCCCTCCCTTACTCAATGCACACAACTGTCAACAAGCCCAACTGTGACATTGCGACGCTATTTAGTGATCAGGCACAGCTGAAGTCATGATGATGGTAGTTATTTCATGCAGAAGAGACTGCTGTACAGCATCATCTTAATAAAAGGCCATGGAATTTAAAAGGATTTGGTGCTAGGATCCACGAATGAGGGAGAAGATACATCGTTTGTTTCCTGAGTCTGTGTTGCTTCACTTAGTATAACAGTTTCTAGAACCATCCATTTACCGGCAAATTTCATTATTTCATCTTTCTTTACTGCTGAATAGAACTCCATTGTGTAAACATACCACATTTTTGTTAACCACTCATCAGTTGAAGGACACTTAGGTTGCATCCATCTTAGCTATTGTGAAAAGAGCAGCAACAAACAT
>NW_008360311.1:1228477-1249850 GCF_000622305.1 Nannospalax galili
TAAAGATAAGGATCTAGTTTCCTTCTTGTACAGGTGGAGATCCAGTTTTGCCAGCACCATTTGTTGAAGATGCTGTCTTTCCTCCACTGTGTGTTCTTGGCCCCTTTGTCAAATATCAGGTGGCTGAAATTCTGTGTACTCAGGTTTGGGTCTTCAACGATGTTCCATTGATCTATGTGTCTAGTTTTTGTGCTAGTACCATATTGTTTTTATGATTATAGCTCTGTAGTATACTTTGAGATCTGGTATAGTAATCCCCCCCAGCATTGCTCTTAGTTCTCAGGGTTGTTTTGGCTATTCAAGGTCTTTTGTGTTTCCATATGAATTATGCATTTTTCTAATTCTGTGTTGTATGTCATGGAGATTTTGATTGGGATTGCACTGAATCTATATATTGCTTTTGATAGGATGATCATTTTCACAATATTAATTCTTCTAATCCATGAGCATGGGAGGTCCTTCCATCTCCTGGTGTTTTCCTCAGTCTCTTTCATTAACGATTGAAAGTTTTAAGTGTAGAGATCTTTGGTGGCTTTGGTTAGATTTATTCCAAGATGTATTTTCTTTTGCATTTATTGTGAATGGGAGCATTTCCCTGTATTCTTTCTCCAACTGCTTGTTATTGTTGTATAGAAAGGCTACTGATTTTTGTAGAGTGGTTTTATAACCTACCAATATACTGAAAGTGTTGCTCAGTTCTAGGAGTTTTCTGGTGGAACTTTTGGGATCTCTTAGGTATAGTATCATATCATCTGCAAAAAGTGATACTGTGACCTCTTCTTTTCCAATTAGTACTCCTTTAATTTCCTTCTCCTGTCTCTAGCAAGAGTTTTGAGCACTATGTTGAAAAGGAGTGGAGATAGTGAATATCCTTGTCTGGTTTCTGATTTCAGTGGGAATGCTTCCAGTTTTTCTCCATTTAGAATGATGTTTGCTGTGGTTTGTTGTATATAGCTTTAATTATGTTGAGGTATGTTCCCTCCAGTCCCATTCCCTCTAGGGCTTTGAACAGAAATTCATGCTGAATTTTGTTAAAAGCCTTTTCTGCATCTATTGGGATGATGATGTGGTTTTTGTCTTTGAGTCCATTTATATGATTACTGATGTTTATTGACTTGACATATATTGAACCATCCCTGCATCTCTGGAATAAAGTCAACTTGATCATGGTGAATGATCTTTTTGATGTGTGTCTGTGTGCAGTTTGCAAGTATTTTGTTGAGAATTTTTGCATCTCTGTTCATTAAGGATAGGGGTCTATAGTTTCTTTTTTGGTTCTGTCTTTACCCAGTTTGGGTATTAGAGTGATGCTGGCTTCATAGAAGGAATTTGGGAGGTCACTCTCTGTTTCTATCATTTGAGTAATTTAAGTAGTATTGATTGTAGGTGTTCTTTAAAGGTCTGGTAGAATTCTGCTGTAAATCCATCTGGGCCTGGGCTTTTTTTAGTTGGGAGGCTTTGTATTACTGTTTCGATTTCCTTATATGTTATGGGTCTGTTTAAACTGTTGATCTCTTCTTGGTTTAACTTTGGTGGTTCCCATTTTAGATATCCACCCATTTCCTTCAGATTTTCAAATTTAGTAGCGAATAGGTTTGTAAAATATTCCCTTATAATGGCCTGGATCTTTTGGGGGTCTGTTGTGATTTTTTCCCCTTCCATCTCTGATTTTGTTGATTTGGATTTGCTCTTTCTTTCTTTTGGTTAACTGGGCTAAGGGACTGTCTATGTTGTTTAGCTTTTCAAAGAACCAGCTCTTAGATTCATTGATTCTTTGTATTGTTTTCTTTGTTTCTGTTTCATTAATTTCTGCTCTGATTTTTGTTATTTTTTTTTCTCTTCTGCTGGTTGTTTGGGTTTCATTTGTTCTTGCCTTTCCAGAGTCTTGAGTTGTAGTGTTAGGTCATTTATTTGGGATCTTTCTAATTTTTTAATGTAGGCACTTAGAGCTATGAACTTCCCTCTTAGGACTGCTTTTAAATTGCCGCAGAGGTTGTGTTGTGCTGCATTGTCCTTTTTGTTGAATTCTAGGAATTCTTCCTTTTTTTAAAAACAATTTTATCTATTATTTTTTATTTTATGTGTATGAGTATATTGCCTGCATGAAGGTAAGTGCACCCATGTCATGCAATGCCCTTGGAGGACAGAAGAGGCCATCCGATCCCCTGGAACTGGAGTTAAAGACAGTTGTTAGCTGCCATGTGGGTGCTGGGATTTGAACCTAGGTCTTCTGCAAGAACAACCAGTGTTCTTAACAACTGCGCCATCTCTCCAGCCCCTTATTTCTTTCTTAATTTCTCCTTGGAACCACTCACTGTTTAGGAGTGTGTTCTTTAATTGTCATGAGTTTGTGTATTGACTAGGGTTTGTCCAGTGCTGATTTTGAGCTTTATTGCATTGTGGTCCAATAGAATGAATGGAATTATTTCTATTTTTTCATATTTGTTGAGATTTGTTTTGTGGCCCAGTATGTGGTCAATTTTTGTCAATTTTAGAATAGGTGGCACCAACTGTTGAGTAGAAAGAGTATTATTTGGTGATTGGGTGGAATATTTGATGTGTAGTATCATTTAATTCAGACGTCTCTCTGTTTAGTCTTTGTCCAATTGATCTGTCTAATGGAGACAGTGGGGTATTAAAGTCCACTAGTATTACTGAAGTGGGGTTAATCTGTGATCTGTGTCTTTGTAGTGTTGTTTTTATGAATTTGGGTACAACACAGTTTGGTGCATGTTATGTTAAGGATTGTAATATCGTCTTGGTTTATTGTTCCTTTGATCAGAATGAAGTGACCATCCTTATTTCCCCTAATTAGGTTTATTTTGAAGTATATTTTGTCAGATATTAGAATTGCAACCCCTGCTTGTTTCTTAGTGCTATTTGCTTGGAATATTCTTTTCATCCTTTTACCTTAAGGTAGTGCCTGTCCTTGAAGGTGAGATGGGTTTGTTGCAGACAGCAAAGAGATGGATTTTGTTTCTTAATCCATTCACTTAGCTTGTATCTTTTTACTTGGGAGTTCAGTCCATTGATATTTAAGGTTATTATTGAAAGATGTGTATTGGTTGCCATCATTTTGATTGCTGTTTGTGTTCTCTGTCTAATTTGTGTTTCCTCAATATATGTTTATTTATTTTCTTTTGTTGCCCTGGGGTATAGTTGTTTCTCTCTCCGCTCTCTGTATTGCTTCAAGTATTCTTTGAAGGGCTGGTTTTGTGGACATGAATTCTTTCAGGCTATTCGTGTCATGGAAGATTTTTCTTTCCCCCTCAACTACAATAGACACTTTATCTGGGTAAAGTATTCTGGCCTGGCATCTATTGTCATGTAGAACTGGAAATACCTTGGTCCAGTCTCTTCTGGCTTTCACAGTTTGCATTGATAAGTCAGCTGTAATTCTGATGGGCTGTCCTTTGTATGTGACTTGTTTTTCTTTTGCTGCTTTCAGTATTCTCTCTTTGTTCTGTACATTTAGTGTTTTTACCATGGTATATTGTGGGAAGTTTCTTTTCTGATCCTGTCTATTTGGTGTTCTATGTGCTTTCTGTATCTGTATGGGGATGTATTTCCTTAATTTTGGGCAATTCTCTTCTACAATCCTGTTTAAGATCTGGTCAACACAATTAACCTGAAATTCTTCTCCTTCCTCTATTCCTATGATCCATAGATTTTGTCTTTTGTATATTCCGTTCCTGTGTTTTTTAAAATTTTCCATAATCTTTGCTTGAGTGGTCCAGTTCTTCAACTTTATCCTCCATGTTGATGTTCTGTTTTCCATTTCATTCATTCCAGCAGTGAGGCTTTCCCCTGTTGTTTCAAGTTGGCTTATTGAGTTCTGCACTTCCTTCTTCATTTCAGCCTGAGTTTTCTTCCATGTTTCTATCTCCTTTGTGAATTCATTCAGAAGTTTATCCCTGTCTTCTTTTAGTTCTTTGTTTGTTTGTGTGTTCTTCAAATTTGTTGAATTCCTTGATCATGTTTATGATTGCTCTTTTAAATTCAGCATCCTAGGTTACCTCTAGAGGGTTCTCCTTGTAGAACTCTTCTACAAGACAGGTGGAATTCGGTGGGGACATAGTGTTTTGGCTTTCCATTTTATTATTCTATCATTGTGATTTTGGCATGTGAATTTCTTTTGTTTTTTTTGTGATTCTGATATGAGAATTATGTTGAAGTATGCTTCTGTTTGTGTTATTGGTGTGCATTGGTCCTTTCCTTATTGGTTATATAAAACTGGTTGGTACAGGTTTCAGGTTCTCTCACGTTTTATTTTGGAGGGAACCAATGGCTTCAGATCAGCTGTTCAGGAGCACCCATAGAAGCCCAAGTCGGCTTCCAGTCAGGTACACTTAGGCTTCTAAGGTTTGGGCCTCTATTAGCAGAAACTCAGAGAAAATTTGGGAAATTTCCTAAGGTGTGTGTGGGGGGGTGATTTGGGGAGTCTCAGTTGGTCTGCTGTGTTCTCAGCCCTTATGTCAGAGGGAGGCCAGAATCCAGCACTCTCTGGTGGTGTGCTAAGATCACAGCCACTATGCCAATGGAGGTTGGAGCCCACCCTCTCAGGCTGTCTGCTAGGATCTCAGCTTTAGCCAACCAAAGCCAGGTCTGCCCTGGGGCCTTTGGAGGGGCACAAAATCCCAGGTAAGGGGATGGTTTTGGTGCAATTAGGGGAAGCTCACCACTGTGTAGAGGCAGAATCTGGGTGTTCTCAGGCAGTCCCCTGTGTTCTCGGTCTCTATGCCAGAGGGAGGCCAGAACCCAGCACTCTCTGGCGGTCTGCCGCTACACTGTTGGAGGTTGGAACCCACCTTCTCAGGCTGTCTGTTAGGATCCAAGGGAGCCGACTCTTTGAGCTCACAAAGACACTGCTTCCAGCACAGCCCCTTCTCCCATCAGTTATTTCATTTATGAAATTATTTAGAAGTCCCCCAACTTCAGGCCAAACAGTGCCTTTCCATGGCAGAAGAGTTTATGAGTTGTGGCAGCAGAAATATATTTTCAGATACTAAAAACTCAAGAAATATTCCACCCATTTACCTTCTGAAAAAAATCATCTTGTGACTTAATTCAGTTGACGAATACATGGATAAAATCTGGGAACTGGAGAAAGAAATGAAAGGTAAAGGTTGCAGCAACGCGAGTCCACACATGCCGAGTCAAAATATCAATCTGATTATTGTGAAAATGTGTTGAGGTTAAAACGACATAAACAAACGACATAAACAAAATGATCTTTTACATTGTTACTAGAGAGTGTGTAATGGTAAGCTGAAGTAAGACCCCACAGATCCTGACGGATCAAAGACCATGTAATCCTCATTATACATTACTATGAACTAGTTAATACCAAAGTATTAGAATTATGAGGATAAAGAGACAAAATACTTTTGGCACCATGTCAGCACATAAGAGGTGTTCCACTGAAATACAGCAAGAGACTCAAGGCAGGAGCCCCTCTAAGAGCTTTTTCTCCAGGTTAAACCAAGGTTAAGTCACTGGAACACGTGAAGTAAAGATTAAGTCGCTGGCGTGTGTGAAGAACTTCTGGGACCAGCAGAACACAAAAAAGCTCCTGAGAGCTGGAGGAAGGACAGAAGCCATCATAGCCCTGGCCATTCAAGTCTTCCTGTCCCCAGAGGAAGCAGAGGGCCTTGGAAGGAGCCCACCCTTGAAATCCAGAAACACTGGGCTTTCCCAGAACTGAGGCCAAGCTAGGACCACAGAGGTTGCCCTTTGACTCCACCACAATTAATTTTTTTTAGTTACGTTAATTTGTTTACTCTCGTGTGTGTGTGTGTGTGTGTGTGTGTGTGTGTGTGTGTGTGTGTGCGCACAACTTGCCAGAGCCATTCTCTCCTTCTACCATATGGGTCTTCAGGTGGAAGTCAGTGGCCAGGCTTGGTAGCAAGCACCATTACCCACAGAGCCATTTCACCACCTCCAACATGCACAATTTATTGCATGAAGGGACATGACCTTGGAGAGAAACTCTCTGAAATGCAGTCACAGAGAGAGTTAATACTGAAAGTGATTGCACTAAGTCACCCAGTAGCATCCCAAACTTACTTCAAGTGCAGGGCCCTATCAGATGGAGGTGATGCCAGCAATCCATTGAGGGCAACTTTAAGAACCAAAGCAGACCTTGACCGGTTCAGTGCCTACCCACAGAGACTCAACCCCCACAGCGAGCAAACATCTGCTAGAGGCACTGGGTCTACCTCTGGGCACAGATACTGCTTTCCCCACAGTCAAATATTCTGTATGAAATGTTTGGCCTTTAACCCACATTAACAAAGAAAGACTAAACAGAAACACTTTTGAGAGGCCCAGCATTCAGCAGAAAGGCACCCAGATACAAGACTCCTGTAATGGACAAGAGGCTTAATCAATACCATAAAGGGTACAGTGGGAGAGGAGGGACACGTTCATACACCGGAGAACTGGGGGAGACAGAGAGAGAGAGCCAGAAGAGGAGAGACAGGAGAAGAGAGAAGGTGGGGATTACAGATGAAGAAAACAGGGAAGAATAAAGAGAGGAGCAGACACAAAGGCAAGATAGGAGAGGGAGAGAGAGATGGAGAGAGAGAGGGAAGAGAGAGAGAGAGGGAGAGAGGAGAGGGAGAGAGGGGAGGGAGAGAGAGGGAGGGAGAGAGGAGAGGAGAGAGAGAGAGAGAGAGAGACTTGTTCATAGCCTCAGCAAGTTTCATGGAAACAGCAGACCCTGGGGGGGATTTCTAAAGAACAAGAGAGAGAGGGAGAGAGGAGATGGAGAGAGGGAGAGAGGGGAGGGAGAGAGGAGAGGGAGAGAGAGAGGGAGAGAGAAAAGAACAGAAGAAATTTAAAGCTGTGGTACTGGACTTTCAGAAGGAAAAGGAAATAGAACAATTCAGAATGTAGTAACTGAGGGTTTAATCAAACCAAAGACTCAAGAAGTTTTCATAGAACAGTCACACTATCAAAAGCAAACGAATCTCTTGGATGCATTATGATTGAACTAATGAAAATCAGAGAACATGCTTAGGGGAGACATTAAAAATTGACATCACACAGAAAGACAAAATAAGAACTCCAGTAGATCTTTCATCAGAAATTACACAAGTCAAGTAACATCTATAAATGACTGAAAAAAACAAGTCTTTTAAAAATAAAAAATCTATACAGGACTTTGTGCCAGGTGTAAGTGAAAGAAATGAAAGAAAAATAAGTTTTCCAGGCAAACAAAACTGAGGAAACAAATTACCGGTGCAGCCGTCGAGGAGAAATAGTCAACGAGCTTCTTCAGGCAGAGAAATAGCAGACAGGAAAGTAACTCCACAAAAACATGAAGAATGATGGAGATTATAAAAGTGGAAATTAGGCATTCAGAGGCGTGAAATTTACCATGTAACCTCACACCTCCATCTTCAAGGCTTTACCTGTTCCTAGCAGTATTAGCTCTGGCTCTTGAGACTAACGGACGAAATGTCCGCTTCCCAAAACGTGCTGAGGGACTAGTACCTAGCAGCTCAGACTGTGACCGTCACTATCAATATCATCTTTTGAATATTTTACTTAATTTTCATTTTTCTTATTTTATTATTATTTGTTGGGGGCACGTGTACATCTTAAAAGGAGAAAGGCTTGTTTGAGCTCATAGTTCCAGGGTGCAGTCCATCATGGTGGGGAGGCAAGGTGGCAGGAGTGTGAGGTAGCTGGTCAGGCTGTATCTAAAGTCAGCAAGTAGAGAGAGATGAATGCTGGTGTTCGGTTTACTTTTACACAGTCCAGCATCCCAGCCCAGGAAACGGTGCCATCCATACTGGGCAGATATTTTAAGCTCAACAAAATTAAGGTAATCCCCCGCAGACATGCTCAGAGGCCCCGTCTTCTAGATGACTCTACATCTCATCAAATTGATAATCGAGACTAACCATCAAGCTGCCCGTGGACTGTTCTTCTCTAAAATAACTTTTACAGTGGGGTTTGCCAAATGGTAATTTTTAATTTTGTTATTCATGCATGAATTTGCATTTAGCATGAGGAGGAGCTGTCCACCTTTCCCTCTGGACCCTCTTCCTCCCCTTCTTTCCTTGTTTGTTTGATTGTCTACAGTGGACTCACCCACAGTCTGCAAAGTGCATCCCACCAGTGTCATTTTTATTTTGTCAGTAAATTTCCTGGTTTGGGCTAGTGAGGACCTCTTACACTGCCTGAGGAGATTAAAGGCAAAGACGTAAGAAATACTGATGCCAAATCTCCAATCAACTCTAACTTAATTAAAAGACTAGAGCCCAGATAAGAGTTCTCATTGGTGCTGCCAATGTTCAGGATGCATTCATGGCTGGTCATTGCTTAATGCTTCTGTCTAAAGTAACATCAGTTTTGAGTTAGGTGTCACCCAAGCTACCTGGCCTGTTGGCCTACCATCGCCCCGACCCATGTGCTGCATTACTCTCCATGTGCCCCCACCAAGTTACCAGTCTCCCAGCTCCCCCACCGGCCCGTCCCCACATCTGTAGTGTGCTGTCCGACATGCATGGCTCTAATCCACTGCCCCTTCGAGAGCCTCACCTCAACCCTGGTCTTCATCCTGCTAATGTGGCAGTGCCCTCTCTCAGGGGGCTTTCTCTCTCTCTCTCTCTCTCTCTCTCTCTCTCTCTTTCTCTCCCCCCCCACCATCCTTGGGCTTGAAAAGGTGGTGTGTATGACCTTCACTCTTCCCACTTGTGAATGATCCCTTCTCGTCCTGCCAGATGATGCCATGATCCCTGGAGTTCCAGAGCAGACTCGCTGTCTTGCTGGTTGCTGTGTTCTCTGCTACTATTGCTGGTGATGGCTGCGTCTGTTTTCCTGGACGCTGCTCTTTTTATTCTTCAACACCGCCCCCCCCACCCCACACTTAAGCATGCACTTCTGTTTTTCGTTTTTGAAACCAGATCCTAGCACCCAGTGGACACAGGAGACAAAATTTCTTGGCAGAAGTGAAAAATCAACTTCTCATGGCAACATCCCCACCACCAATTCACTACAAAACATTTTTTTCTCCATAAAATTAGCTGCCTCTGATGTTTCATCATAGTGATGAAAAGCTAACTAATAACTGAGCATTTATCTTATGCTGCTATTTATTACTATAGGAAACACTTGCTAAATATGGTCATTTGTTCTAGAAAGGACGAAGCTAAGATGACTTGTTTGTGTGATGAGTCCTCTCCCTCCATCCCTGCCTTCTTTCCTCTCTTGGTAGAACAACAGAAGTAACAAACCACCAGGGTTGCAGTGCCCTGCACAGTGGAGGGCACTGCGTCTGGAGTGCTGAGCACAGTGGACCTGGAAGCAGACATTCCAACCCTGGGGTCTGCTTCACATTAGTTGTGTGATTTGGAGCAAACCAGCCTTGTGTAACAATTTCCTTTGAGAAATTTCATCTGTGAGGGAAGCTCATTAAAACAGGAGATGTTCCAAAGGTAGGTTAAAGCCTTCCACCCTGCAAGGAACCTCATTAACTCACAGAATGTTCTAGAGGGAGGTGAAACATTCCACCCTTTTAGGAAGCTCCTTAAGCTCAGGAAGTAACAACAGCTTCAGGAAGTCCATGAAACTGACCAGATATACTAGGTACCTCCCTCCCCAAGCATATATAAGCCTTTAAAGACTGATTAAAGTCACCCTCAGACAGGCTGAGCTGCCTGGAAGAGGCTCAAACCAGGAAAGCTGCCTGGAAGAGGCAGATTACAGTTGAGCTGCCTGCAAGTTGTACAGTGAACCAAGTTCCCAGCGTTCACGAGCTGTAACCCAGGCTGATGTGAGCTTCTGGTGATGTGGCTGTCCTCGAGTCATTTCTGCTCCTATAAGTAACCCCTCACCTATGCTCCTGTAAGTGATCCCGCTATACTTAATTAGCTCACAGACATGTGCTTTTGTGGTGGTGACACCCTCACTTGGTCTGTAGCTTTGGTTGGTTGTCAGTCACTATCTGGGATGAGTCTCCCCAGGAATAGTGTCACACGATGCCACCATAGCTCTCTAAACCTTGGCTTCTTATGTGTGAAAGAGGAAAGTGATAGCTCTGTTTGCTTTCATATCAATTGTGGGGTCTGCTTCAAGGTCATTGCAGAGGCCAAATTAGTGTCCCAGTGGTGCTTGAGAAGCAGTTACGTGATACTCAAATCAGAGTTGTCCAAGTTCACCACTTCCTTTATTCAGAATATTTTGCTGAAACCTGATCAGTGTGTAATCCTGATGAAGTCAGGGCATGGATTCAGCTCCTCCTTTCTCATGATATGAGGACTCAGGAGGTGGTAAGAGATTCTGTTTCCCTGTTCTCTCCAGTTCACACAGTGCTATAGGTGCGTGCCCATTCTAGGGCACAATGAGCAGACTGCCATCGGGGCCCCATCACAGCTTCCTGGAGCGTAACTCATCCCAAAGTGGGCTATTTTTCTCACTATTAAACATGATGGCACAAACAAGCCACACGTGTTGGGGGTGGGGGCATGTGGTTTAAGTGGTTTAGACGGTAGGTTTCCCTTTCAGCCTATCTGGCCATGGGTGTTTCTTCGTGAGTGTGGGAAGCAAGGACCTTGCAAAGGCTTCACTCCTCTCCGCCCAGTGGGAAGAAGAGACTTTCAGCCAGGAAGCTCCAGAGCTGCAGCAGTTACTTTGAGAAATGTTATTCTATTGTGTTCTACCTCTGAGGTGTTAGCTCTCTTACATTAAATAAGGTTACAAGAGAATGTTTAAGAAGTCTGTAAATCAGTATTCATTGTGGCACTAAAGATGCTAATTTTTAAGGAGGAAATAATGTATGGCAATTTCTAGAAGTCTCTATGACCGTTTTACTGGGCTGGATTTGTAGGAGTTAAAAAGAATTGTTGCTTCCTTTGACTCTAACTCTCGTTTATGAAGGGAAACACATTCACATATCTTTTTCCATAGGAAATGCAACTGTTATTCATGTTAAGAAAGAGGCTTATTAGCAATTTTGTCATAAAGACTCAGGCAGAAATAAAGACATTTGGATTATTACAAGATATTAATTATGAATGTCAGCCAGCAGCAGGTGGAGGATTCTTTACGGTACAAGGTGCAGAATTACCTGAAGATTTGCTGGGTGTGTCGAAGTGCAGCACCTTGATCTGAGCTGATGCTTGTTGGGCTGTGAGCCGTGTTTCCAGGTGAGGCCAGTACGTTTTAGGATAACTTGCTTATCTCAGATCGTAGCCAAGTTCCTTCCTATAAAATGTCCCATAGGTGCTTTTGCTCCTTCCTAAGTGGCAAACACATTTCATGGTGACAATTCGTATTTGTTCATTCGGTGGGCATTTATTAAGTGGTTTCCATATGCTAGGGACTCTGTTTAGACCCAGGAATATATTCATGAATATGGGAAACATAGCCTGGTTTCTCTCAGAGCAGAAGAGATGATAAGGCAATTTCAGCAAGCTGTTTCAACCTGGGATACCAGGGTAATGACTCAACAGACTTACAGAAGGGGCGGCAGGCACAGGTTAGGGTGTTAGGATGGTTTCTGAGAGCCTCACTAAGCTGAGACACAAACAACCCCCAGCTGACCAGCTAAGATGAGAAAGGAAGAAACTATCAAAGGGAGACAGACATGGGAAGGAGAGCCAGGCATCATAGCGCATGCTTGTATTTGAGAGGCTGAGGCAGGAGGATTGCCGTGAGTCTGAAGCCAATCTGGGCTGCATAATGAGTTCTAGGTCAGTCCAGAATAAACAGTGAGATGCTATCTCAAAACTAAAATAAAATTGATTTCGAAAAAGAGCTGAAGGCTGGAGTGAGCCAAGCAGCCACTCAACCTGAGGTTCAGCGTGGTGGGAGCGCAGAGCGCCAGCAGGCCCAGAGGGGGAGGAGGACCGACAGAGCCTGCAGGACTGGTGCTGGAAGGGAATATGCATTCTAGAAGCTGTCTGTGTTCCTTCCCGTGGGTTTGAGGAGTGTTAGGAAGGACACTGGATGACAAGATCAGCTGCAGAGTGGATAATGGACTGGTAACTGAAGTGCACGTATTTAGGAGGTGATTGCAGTCTCCCAGATGCAAGTGGTCAATTGTGTGACATCAAAAACTGAAGTCTTATTTTCTGCATGGAACTTGGAGGAGAATTTCTGAGACTGAGATGAAAAGAGAGATGATTCATAAAGATTTGAAAGTAGAGAACAAGTTCCAACTAGGAAACGGAAAGACCGAGAGGCCTCGAGGACTGGCCGGAGGACACGGGTTTGCAGAGCTGCCTGTGTCACTGCAGGATTTCCCCGAAGTGCAGGTGCAGTACACTGTGAGTGGGCATGTGACTGATCTATCAGAAGGTGGACTGCTGAGATGAACAGTGACATCTCAACTGTGAAGGCAGGAAAACAGAACATGAAACAGGAGAACTGGCTGAGAACTCAGAGCAAGGTCCAGAGCCAGAGCGCAGGGCTCGAGATCAGACACCTTGCACTGTCATCAGGAGGACCAGCGGCGGAAGGTGGAAGGCACTGGTCTCTCTGAATTTATCTGGAAAAAAAGTAGATGAAGAAAATTTTAGATTTCAGATGCCTTTTAAAGAGATTTCATATTTAGTTCATACTTAGGACAAAAGCCTGAAAAGAGGGAGGGTGTGAGATGCGTCTGCGTGTTCCCGTGTCTGTGGCTTGGATTCACTTTGCCACCAACAGTTTATATGGTGGAAACTTGATCCTCAGTGCGTTGATATTGGGAGGTAGTGGGGCCCTTAGGAGGTGGAGCCTATTGGGAGGTGACTCAGTTATTGTTCCATGTTGCCATCACAGGTGATTCAGGGAGTTACCTAGTTTCTGTGCTGGTTACTTTTGACTGTCAACTTGACACAACATAAAGTCACCTGGGAAACTGGGCATGGTGGTGCACACCTTTAATTCTAGCACTCAGGAGTTAGAGGCAGGCCAGAGTTCTATGAGATCAAGGCTAGCCTGGTCTACATAGGAAGTTACAGGCCAGCTAGGGCAACAGGGAGACACTGTCTCAAAAGACAAAGCACAAAAATCACCTGGAAAGAGACATTCAGTTGAGGAATTCTCTGGATCAGGTTGGCCTGTGGCATGTCTGTGGAAGATCATCTTAATTGTTAATTGATTTAGCCCGTTGTGGGTGGCACCATTCCCTAGGCAGGCTGGGCCCTGAGCTGTATAACAGCAAATAAGGCCAGCTCAGTGTGCAAGCAGGCAGCATGAATGTATTTGCTTTTCTCTGTTTTTGACTATGAATGCACTGTGACCAGCTGTATCAAGTTTCTGCTGCCTTGACTTCCTGAAGCGATGGACTAGAACATGCAGTTGTAAACCAGAGTATTTCATCACAGAAATGAAACTATAACAGCTCCCATGACAGCAAGACTGGCCCGGGTCTGTCTCTAAGGCCTTCCTTGCAATGTGATCGACCTTCTCTCATTCATTTTGTATCCCAATGTCACCACCATCATGTCCTCACCAGAGGACAAATAAATGGGAACACCTCACCTTAACCTCAGCCTTCAAAACCATGGGCTTAAAGAAATGTTTTTCTTTAATATTACCCAGCCTCATGGATTCAGTTATAGCAATGAGAGATCGATGGATAGACCGTGTCTCTGTCTTGACTTTTTGTCTTTTCCAATATGTTATTAAGGTTTGATGACTTCTCCAGGGTCAGGGCTTAGAGAAGAAAAAAGGCAAAGGAACAGAAAAGTTCTCACGGACCCTCGCTGCGGAAAGAGCCACCTTTTATGAAAACACTTGTACTATCTGATCTTGGCAGAAACACTGATTCTTTCTCCCATGGGCGCCTTAGGGATTTTTAGATATATCTCTTCCCAACCATAGCACTGTGGCTCTCTGAGCCCAGTTCCCTTGGCATAGTGAAATGTTTCTTCTCTTGTTAGCTGCTTACAATTCCTCCCTGTGTCCTTGAGCATTCAGAGAACACATTCAGCTTTTCACTCCAGAGGCCTCATTGTGCTCGGGAAGTCTCCTGGGCAGGACCACACATCACTCCAGTGACCACATCTGGTTCGGGAGCACATGTTCTGTGTGGGCTATGATGGCCACGGAAGGATGCACCCGGGTCTCCCTTAGGGAAACTGCTATGGAGCTCCCCGGAAGCTACAGGCCCCTGGGCCTCTCCTCAGAGTGACTGAGCTCAGAAGGGGTCTTAGAAGGCAAGCGGTGCACAGATTCCTCTGGCGGGAAGCTTTACTTGTGAGGACCTGCCCAAAGATGCCCAGGACTCAGCAGCAGCCTGAGATTCTTTCCACCTCCTTCCTCCTCCTTCCACAGCATGGGACCCACATCATGCCAGAGGCTCTCCTTGCTTCCTCTTTCTCCCTCTTGTCTTCCACGCATGGCTTTCTTAATAAACAGTTTACACACTTGAGAACATCTTGGCATCTACTTCTTAAGGACCGGAAGCAGCAGCCCAGGCCGCCTCACAGAGCAGCTTATCCATTAGATAAGCTTCTCACAGGCGGAAGTTCAGCTCACATGGACCTACGTTCTGTATCCAGTTCTGCAGATGCATCAGTAAGAAAATCCAGGAATTGTTTCCATAGGAAATTTATGATATGGAGCCACGAAAATGACAGTCAGGAGAGGACAGATCTCTAGATGCAGAAAGTGTAGCATGCTATGCCGGGCCACGGACACAGCAGGCTCTGCCGGAAGGCTGAGGACACAAGGAAGAGGTGGGCATGGGGCTTTTTCCAGGGACATCTGTCGAGAACAGGCTAGACCGGGAAAGCTTACTTAGCAGCCACCTGTTGGGATGATTTCACCGGGTGCTGGTATCTTGGGGTGGACTGTAGTCCCCTGTAATCGTCCTGAGAGATGATCAGAGCAGGTGGACAGTGTCTGATAAAGCCCCCTGGGGCACCAGTTCAGCTTTGGTGGGCTTGCATACAAGAGGCATTGAATGTCTGCTGTCTCTGGTATCTTTCTAGCCCCAAGAGAGACAGCTCCTCCAACATGAGGAAGATTCTTGCAGTAAAAACCCAGATATTGGAAAAACGCATGCTGAATCAATGCATTAATGTATATTATATGGTTTATAGAGTGGTGAGTATCTGGGAGAAGCTCACTGCTCTGCAAGAGATAATCTGCATCAAAGGCCTTCCCAATTGCCCAAGCTCTCCAGCTTCTCCTATGGGCTAAATGTACACTTAACCAAATTTTTTTTTTTCTGAAAATATTCTTTTCCTTGAAATTTATTCTTGGTCAAGTTTCATGTAAATCCCAGGTAAGGAACCTACATACTCTCTAGCTTCATTTTCACTTGATCCATCTTACCCTCACACCACAGGTTTGTGTCTAGATTCCCCAGATCAGAAATATCATTTTAAGTTTCTTCATTTAAGAATCTTGCCTAATTTTCAAATGTCCAACTGAAATGTCATCCTATGTATGAAGCTGTCTTCACTCCAGCAAAATGTAACTTCACCTTCAGTGAATTCTTCTCCTGTTTGTCTCTACACCAGCATCTCTCAGAACCCTGGCTGCTGCCTTCGTTTTGACTTTGGGCTGCATTTCAGGGAATGTCATTGCAGAACGGCATGTGCTGGAGCCTAGAGAATATGTCCGACTTGGAAAGCCAAGGCATGATCACCACGGATGAATCCCGCACTGATCTCTAGCTGTCTTGAAATAATAACACAAGGACTTTGGAAATTTGCGGTCAGAGTCCAAGATAATAGCATCGAGGACCTGGCAAAAAAAAATCTTGTAGTTATAAGTGACTGTGGCTGCTATAAACATTTGAGCAAAACTGCCGGGCTTCTGGGATTTTTGGTCCCCTCCTCCCCCTCGTCCTGGAACACTGGGATTACAAACACACTCGATTCTCTCACGGGTTCTCGGGGTCCAAACTCAGGACCTCATGCTTATCTGGCAAGTGTTTTATTCACTGAGTCATCCCCAAGCCCTTCTAAAAATATTTCTAATAAAATATGAAAAATATTTTGTTTATGTGGCACACACGAGTGTGGAGATGAAGAGGAGACAAAAATGCAACCCACGTGAAGGCAGAGATTCTGCCACTAAGATGCACAGCTCCTTCTAGGTCGACTTTAATGATTGGTTGGTTGACTGACTGAGTGACTGACGGACTGACTGACTGACTGACTGACTGACTGACTGAGTTATTGATTTTAGTACTAGACAGCAAGCCCAGGGCCTCATGCATGTAGAGCCCTTCTCTATCTTACATAGCACTTGGAAATTCAAGAAAATGAGAGTGAAACGGTGTCATAGAAGAAACAACATTAAAAGAACAGCGGAAATCCCACCAAGCTGGAAGTGAGCTTGCAGGCCTAGCCTAAGAGATACCTAATCTCTCTCTTTTGATGCAGCCTCATGCTGGCCTTGAACTTACAATGTAGTAGAGACCGTCTGTGAACTCCTGGTCCTCCTGCCTCACTCTTGGGATTGCAGGCATGTCCCACCACACCCACTTTAAGATATAAAATATCTTGTTAAAGATGTGGAAATAAAGATGATGTGGTAAAGGCACATTGTTGCTAAAAGTCAGTGTGGTAGTGTGGGGCACTGAGAGAGATCTAAACAGAAAGACCTAAACATCGTGGGGAGCTGAGAGAGATCAAAACAGCTCGGAGGCCTTGACATCTCACTAGAAATGGTGTACAAGGTCGTCTGGGATTAAAATGACGCCAAAGTCATTGCCTTTTCATATATATAAAGAATAAAACAAAAATTGTATTCCTTTCACAACCAAAGTAGAAAACAAACTGCAAATGTCTTCCAGATCTAAATGTGAGAAAACCCTTTAAGAACTATTTTATTTATGTCGAATGCAAAAAGAAACAGTGAAGTGTTTCAATAAGAAGATATTTTCTAAGTATATCAATGAAACTGAAATCTCCAAAATGAGAAATTTCTGTGCAACCAAAGACACCATAAACAAAATTAAGATATACTACGAAATGAAGATTTAAAGCACATGTAACAAGCAAAACAATGATACTCAAAATGTAAAGGAACTCTTACAAATCAATTTCCAAAGAGAGAAATAGAAAAATGACTGGAAGATGCAGAATGGCAATTCAGAGAAGATGAAATTCAAAGAGAAAATGAATATGAAAAGTATGCTACCTGCCTTTAATGAGGGAAATGCAAACAGCACCCACAATGAGATGCTCTTTAACCCCATCGGACTAGCAGAGATGTTGAGTTGGAAGGCACCAGGTTTAAGGAAAGTGAGAACTCTGAAATGCTGCAGGTGATAATATCAATTGTCACAAGGATTTTGAATATCAATTTGGCAATATCTAGTAAAATCCTATGTATGTACTATGAACTCCACATGATAGATCCAAGAGAAGCTCTCTCCTGCATTCAAACAGACACATCCTCAAAAGTGTTCCCTGAAGCATTATGGGTTCTAGAAGAAAAGAAAATGAAAAGGTAGGAAAACAATGAAAATCCACTAGTCAAATAAGGAATAGATGCAGTGGTGTGGGACTATGACGAGCAATCCGAGGAGATGAACTAGATGCATGTGTCAGGGGAAAGGGAAAGCAAGTTACAGAGAGCTCGTGTGGTGGGGTTTTCCTACGGACAATACCACATGACACTATATATGTATCTAGACAGATGTGCCCACAGGTTAGGACAAAGTATATACATTGTATTAAAATAGCTGTAGGGTTTTCTATAGTAGTTGTGAAGCTAACATTTGTGACAGTGTCTGCTTACATGAAGAGACCACATTGAGACATTAAGGAGAATGGAGGGACTCCGCAGTTTAAAAGCATTTCTTCTTTTCTAAAATGTGTATTATGTATAATGTGTGTCGTTCAAAGGGACAACCTCAGGTGTCAGTTCTCTCCCCCTTGTTTGAGATGGTGTCTCTTCTCCTGGATTCATGCACCAGGCTTGCCGCCCTGCCCACAGGCTTCTGGGGTGTCTCCTGCCGCCCTCCATCTTGCCACAGGAGCACTGGCATTGCCTATACCTGCTACTGTGTCTGCCTTTCCATGGGTTCTGGGGATCTGAAGTCAGGTCCTCACATTGGCTGTCTAGAAAAGAGAAAGAGAAGCGAGTGGCCCAAAGGGATACTTTACGCCAGACTCTGAGACCTTCCCACCGCCTGCATGGCATCTGCTCACACAATGGATCCTGCAGATAAACAAAACCTATGGATAACTGGTCAAGCCCTTTCCCTTGAAAGGCAGGATGAAGCCACCCCCTGACTCTGCCAGTCAGAAAATCTGCTCTCACTCGGGGCAGGGTGGGAAGACCTTCAACGTTCATTTGGACTCTGAGCGTCCTAGCAGGAGGGACAGGAGGCCATCCTGCTCAATCAGATTTAAATGGGCCAAAGTGAGCAGCTGCCTCACAGATAATGCTAGTGGGACAATGAAAGGCAGATGATTTACCAATTAATCGCATCAGGCTCCCAAACGCCAGGCTGAGGACTGGGGTGCCATGTGTTTCTGCCAGGCACAAATCTGTCTCCATAACCAAATTAGGCTTCGAGTTTGTAACTCATATGCCCAACCCCTCCCCCTTTAACTCCCGCCTCCATGCACACACAAAGAACTTGCATGTTAATGAACAAGGCTCAGACTTTTTCCATTTCTCCACTTGTCAAAATCTCTTTCACCTTCACGACCAACAGTAAATCACACGTTCTGCTTGAGCAGGTGCTCAGAAAAAAACCCACCAAATGGCTATCCTAGAAAAGGGGCCCTTTTCAGAGGATTGGCATTTACTGCTGTAAAGCAGAAATGATAGCATGTGTGGAAACCGCAAAGCTCATCCTGGCCATTCTTCTGTAAATGCAGCGTCTGGTGCAGACCAGAATTTAGAAACAAATCCAAGCACCAGTTCTCAGGCACAGTCAGGCCAACAGGAAGAGCTGAGAATTTCATCACAGTAACAGCCGACATTCTGAGAGGAGCTTGTAGTGGGTTTTCTTCTGTCTCAAGGACTCATTTTACTTTCCTTTATTTATATTATTATTAATTTTACTTTATTTATGTTATTAATTCTTTTGATATGATTTTATGCTTTTAATATCACCTTCATTTTACAGGTAGAGACTGAGAGACATTAGGTAGTTTTCCTGTGATCACATAGTAAAGACTTGTTATTAAAAATTTAATGCTTGGGGATGGAAAGATGACTCAGCAGTTAAGGACACTGGCTGCTTTTGCAGAGGACCTGGGTTTGGTTCCCAGCACCCACATAGCAGCTAACAACCATCCATACCTCCAGTTCCAGGAGATCTGATGCTCTCTTATGGCCTCCTGGGGCATTGCACAACATGGGTGCACTTAACATAAATGCAGACAAATCACTCATTCACATAAAACTAAGTAATTTTTTAATTTATGCCTTCCTACTTTAAAATTTTATCTCTCTAAAACTTCTGTCTAATTTTGAAATTCTGTGAATATAGACTGAAACAAGAAACCATGGGAAGTTATTTGAGATAACTCAGGGTTTCTGTTAATAAAAAGAAAGAGAAGTGCGTAGAAAGATAAACACCCAGAGAAAACTCGTTTCTGTCCAAAGACCAACATAATTTCCTGCTGCATTTAAAACACGTGTCCTTCTGTTTACAGGCGAGCACACCTCTCACTGCTCCTCCAAGCAGCTTCTTTTGGAAACAGATGGGGACTATTTCAAAGCTCCCCAATGGTCAGATAAAGAGGAGAAGTGACCATGAGGCTCCCAGCCCTAAGTGAGTGACACATCTACAATGTGACCTCCACACCTAAGGCTCAGGGAACCTTCTGGCAGAGGGGGTGGAAAGCATGTAAGAGCCAGAGGGACGAGACGCCTGCTGCTAGACTATGCATCCTAGATGTGATACGGAAGCTGCATCCATGGCATCTCCACGTGTGGTAGTCTATAAGATCTGCCTCATGACGGAATAGCTGATATGTCAAGGTGGACAAGAAAAATGTCACAGGGTCCCACCTCAGCATGAAGAGCTACAGACCATCAGTGGATGTTGAAGGAAGGGACCAGTTCCCTGAGAGTTATTTAATCCCAAGTGAGCAGTCCTAAACACAGCTTCACATGAACACCACTAAATAGACTTGGTGAGTTACATATGTGTGTATTTATAAACATATATGTAACAATAATAATCAAGGAGAGAACAGGAAATTTAGAGTGAGGAGACAAGGGAAGAGTTGATGACAGCCTGGGGGGGGTGCTGAGACAATACTCATGTATGAAATTCTTAAAAATAAAAATGTTTTCCATTTAAAGAGGGAAAACACATTCAGATATTAAGAGGAGGGACTTCTGTTCACTTTGGTTTTGCCCATAAGCCAGTTTTGCTCTCACTCCAATTTGTCTGATTGGTTGGTTGGTTGGTTGGTTGGTTGGTTGTAGGAAAAAAGTCAGATAGTGGGTATTAGGGTTCTCTAGAGGAAAGAACCAATAGGATAAATTATATATAATTTATTAAATCAGCTTACATAGAAATAAATAGTAATAGAAACTGTCTCACATCAGAGAGGCTGAGAACCCAGTGGCTGTTCTGTCCTTGGGGCTGCTGCCTCAGCCGCTGGAGTAGTCCAACAGTGGATGTCTCACACCTGAGAACCCGGTAGTTACTCGGTCCACAAAACTGGGTACCTCAGTAGTCCCAATCTGGCACTGCAAACCTGGAGGGTTCCTGGAGAGCAACTGGTCCTTAGTCAATGATGGAAGCCTGGAATCATTGGTTCTGACATCGGCAAAGGTCTCTTCAGTAGCAGCAACGGGGTAAATTAACTCGCCCTCAAGGAGGAAGGTCAGACAAGCGAAAGGCAAATATTCCTTCTGCCAGTCCCTGTTTTTATCTGAACTTCTAACAGGTGCCACCACATTTGGGGAGGGATCTTCCTACATCAATGAAGTCAGCAGGACAGTTCTTTAGGTGAGGCTTCTAACTCAGGTGACTCTAATTTGTGGCAAGTTGACATAAAACCAACCATCACAGTGACATCTTCATAAAACGCCAATGGCATGGTCTGGTACAACAGGAGTGACGTGGGAGGAAGGACCCCTGCATCTCTGTACTAGGGAGCACTCAGGGAGCTTGGGGCAGCCCTGCTAAGATCTACATTAGGTGGCTAGAAGGTTATACCCTACAGGGAAAGCTCACTGAACACACACAGACTACGTATCCAGTCACATTCATCTCCTGGAGATGCTGCCAGTGCTTGACAAATATATGAACATGGAAACGGACAGGATGTTTTGGTAAAAGTCTTTCACATCTTTTGTCAGTTTTTAAAAGGATTTTTAGACCATTTGTCGAGCATGAGAAAGACAGGGAGAAAGTCCATTACCAGTGTTTGGGTTCTGATTTACAGACCAGAAGCAGAAAGTGGAGATACAGTTTTCATACGACACGACAGTGAGA
>NW_008360311.1:1249937-1253422 GCF_000622305.1 Nannospalax galili
AGGGACGTGCCGAAAGGGAAAACAAACACAGACAAAGCCTGCGTGGCGACCGGTCCCTGAAGTTACCTGATATAATCAGATAGGAGGCTGGGAATGCAGACGTTGTGGACAGAATGGTGGCATTCTGGAGCTGTGGGGCTGTGTGTCACCTCTGAGCACATGGCACAGAACAGGTAAGAAAGAGCGGGAAGAAGTCCAGAGGAAAACCAGAAGATCATCCTGGAAGAGAAGAATGGAGGTGGAGTCAAACCGAGGTAGCAGTGTCTGTGAATATGGAGGGGGCAGGGCTCTAGCACACACAGGACACAAGGACAAACACTGAAATACAGAAGTCCATCTCTGCTAGTGAAGTCTAAACTTGAAGAAAAGAATTTCAGGAAAATAAAGATGCTAGCTCTGGGTCTGCTGCAAAGGAGCTATTTGACCTTGAGTGGTTCCTGTAATCTCCATGAAATTCACTTTCTTTATCTCTCAGATAAAGGGATTGGGCTACTTAAAACCCAATCCTGTGCAACAAGTTTTTATTGAGCCCCTACTATAAACTCTGTGGGAGCAGCAAAGCTAGGTGACACTTAGTCTATGTTTTGAAGCATTGCGGTCTAGTCATGGGATGGAATATCTTCTCATTGCTTTTAAACTAGGACCAGGCACATCACCGCAGCATGTGGACTTGAAAACCTACAGCCAAATGATGTGACTTCCAAATTCAGCAGCCACAAAGGCAGAGGCCAAAATCATCATCTACTTAGGAAGAACTCAGGAATAACTGCTCACTGTAAAGGGCACTATCTAACTTCCCCTAAAATTGAATGGTAAATAAGATTGCTTTCTCTTGGTCTCTCATGGATCTGGGAAAATCATTATTTAAAAGTTTCACACTGGCACATACTTAGAAAAAACTGCAAAAGTATTGATAGAAGGACAAACAGGATGGTTGGTTCTGAAACGGTTTTGTGAGAGTTGGGGCTGATGCTAGAGTCATCAGGACCCAGCAAGAGGGGCCAGACCCTGTATTTGGATCCATGTCAACTTTTAGTCAGAAGACCTAGGATCTGGCTTTTTTAAAAAACATTGTTCTGGGGGGCTGGAGAGATGGCTCAGCAGGTAAGAATACTGACTGTTCTTGCAGAAGACCTGGGTTTGAATCTCAGCACCCACATGGCAGCTAACAGTGGTCCGTAACTCCAATTCCAGGGGATCTGATGGCCTCTTCTGTCCTCCACGGGCATTGCACAACACAGGTGCACTTACCTACATGCAGGCAATACACACATATACATACTTTTTTTTTAGTTAAAAAAATATTGTTCTGAAGGTCAGTTAGAAAGTGTTAGAACCAAAAGGGTATTTCAGTGACCATGCTGATAAAACACTAGGGTGTTCTTGAAGGAGGGTATGAAGAGAGAAGTTGTGAGAGGAAGGAGAAGTCCATTGCCACGATGTGAAGACAGGTAGTCCACAGACCCAACAACTTACGGCAGTAAGCTTGAGTGGGAGAGGGCTGCAAAGATGCAGTTTCTCTGGCACTGAGGATGCTGCTGAGCTTGCAAAAAGAATTCCCTGGGGAACTGGTTAGCACAAGCCAGAACCCCTCCCTCCTCAGGGGTCCTGACGTCGAGGGCTGGAGCTCAGCCTCTGCACGTGGCTTTCCGTGCACGCAGCACCCAGGCCACATTTTAAAGAAATAGTTGGCAAGTGCAGTTTCCATTCTAAAGACAAAAACATGAAATTACCTAATTCAGGGACCATTCCAATGACCAAATCAAATCAATACCTGGTTGATTTGATCAACTTCTTGGAAACTGGCCGTTATGACAGCAGAGGGAGGGGGATCATTCAATAAAAAGTGATTGATTCATTGCTCCCTATAAGGAGAACATTGATGTGGGTTTCGTTTCAAATGATTTGGGTGAGAAAGAAAAGCCGTCTAAACTGCGAGGAAATCATGTTTTTCTTTCTTGAAGTAACTCAGTTTCCATACCTGATTTTATAAAATGGGCACGGCGCTCAAGGGTGGGTGTCACACCCCAGTTTCTCCTGCATGGTCTTGATCTTCCAGTTCTCCAGGCTCAGGAGGGCTGGAGGGAGATGGAGTAATTACCTGTTGTCCTTGTCACACTCCCCTGCACTTCCTGATTGCTGCTGGCACTGGATGGAACCAAGAAATGACACTGAGACAGATGTTGTGGCGTTTCCAACCCATTGGAACTAGAAAATTCTTGAAATCTTGCCAGATAGCTGGTCCTCAGGGAAATGTCACCCTTCTTCGTTTAACTAAAAAAGTCTTTTTAAAACAGCATACAGAGTCATTTTTTTTTTCAGGATTTGGTCTTTAAAACTGAGGCCTTGAGATGGAATTTCTGAGGTGGTCATGTCCAACCTTACGGCACCCCATAAACAGTACACCAGTCATAAACTGAGAAACGGAACATCTGTAAACTTCTGGGATGGTAGGATATTCTGGACTGGAGGATGCTGGGAATAAGTAGGGAGAATATTCAGTCCAACCTTCTTTTTTCAATCATTAAGGAGCAAAGGAGCTGACCAGATTAATTGCTTCCCAAAAGTCATTTGGTTGACAGCGACCTACTGGAACTGAGATTCTGATACTTGACACCCACTCCTGACCTCCCCTGCACCTTGAAGCTTTAAGGGAAGCACCCAGAAGCACATGGTGACTTCTAGTCCACAAACAAGGAGGTAAAGCAAGTCCTCAGAGCAACTAACAACCTTGGGTCTCAGGCATGTCAGACTGAACCAGAGCTGAGCGCATTCAGATAAGGTATCACCACTGATTGATCTTTTCAGAGGCCTCTCCTTTTACTAACCAGGGCATGAGAAGGGTTCTGCTACCTTCTGTGGATTGGTACACTAGTAGTCTAGAATTTGATAGTAATGCGGTGTCCAGTAACCGCCTGCTGAGTGTTTACCCACATACAATACATCGCAGCACTGAAGTGAACAACCACGGCTTGTGAAAGAGAAATCACACCAGGGGCAAGGACCAGACTCGCTCTCTTAGCACCCTCACAAAGGAGACCTTAAGTTATGACCAGGAAAATGAAAATTCCAAACAGGCTAGGGTCTCTGGATTGTGTTTTATTTCTTCTGGAAGGACCATTCCTTAAATTTGGCTAAAATGTTCCAGCCAGAGCTGTATCTGACTGGATTCATTAACACAAAGAGCACTAGAGGGCTTGCACATGGACATCCAGCACACTTCACACCTCATAGTGGAGATGTTCACACTTCCTAGTGGAGATGGATGCACAATGGAGCCCATGCGGGAGGAGGAAGAGGATGTGATGGCAGGTCCTGGGGCTCAGAAACACAGTGAGAGCCCTCTGCGTCATATTTTCTGTTCCCTCTGCAGTTCAAGCTTTGGCATGTGAGGGGACTTAAAGAATTAAATGATGAGAAGTTACCAGTTCTGAGGAAAATTAATGGAGAATATGGACTGAGCTGTCCAATTCAGTCACTGAAAT
>NW_008360311.1:1253739-1313935 GCF_000622305.1 Nannospalax galili
GAATTAATTCATTATTGGTTGCATGAATTCATTTTTTTTTTTTCTTTCTTTCTTTCTTTCTCCCTCCCTCCCTCCCTCTCTCTCTCTCTTTCTCTCTCTCACCAGAAGGCAACCTCTGACGTTGCACCCTCAGTTGACATCCATCTTGTTCTTTGAGACGGGGTATCCAGGGCCTGGAACTCACCAAGTAGGCTAGGCTGGGTGGCCTGCAAGCCCCAAGGCTCCCCGTGTCTCCAGCTCTTTACTGCTGGGATTAGATGCTCAGTGCCACACCAGGCTTTTGAATATGGATAATAGGGATCAAACTCATGCCCCTGCTTTCATGGCAAATACGTTGCTTTTACTGACACACAGAATGGCTCTTTTTATCACGTGTTGGTCATTTGGAAATATTAGTTCCTTAAATAATCCAGCTCTTCCAAACGCTGGTGTGTCTCACTATTCAATAGTAACGTCTCAATCGCTGGTCCTGCTGACAGTCTCATCTTAGAAGTCTTTAGGAGCCTGAGGCTGTCAAGCTTCAGGAGATGCTTGCCAGAATTCTAAATTTTTGCTTAAAAACACAAATATTATCATGGGCAACAAGATAATTTCAGTTCTTTTCTGAGTCGGTAGTGTTTCACGCATTTTCAAAGGCATACGTATCTGCCAGTGGCGGAGGGACTCAGGAGCCATCACTCCAGTCAACAGCTCATTTCCTGTGATGGCACAGGAAAAGAGAGACCGATCAGTTCACAGTTCGGCACAGTGCAGTTGCTGTGTCTGAGAGAACCACTGAGCGTTGGTACTCATCTGTGTATTTTATAGATATTTTCCATTTCCTCAATCGCAACACTCACATGAATATGCTACAGGTTCAAAATGTAACAAAATTACAAATTTCCCCCAAAATGGTCTGAAATTGAACTGGATTCTGTCTCCTACGCCCCTCATCTTTTTGTCCTCTCTCTCTTCTCTTTCTTCTTCCGGGAGTGGGAGGGAGGGAGGACTAGCCAGTGACTGTCAGAACTTTGTACTGAAGTGCTAAGGTCTGATCCACGATTCTTTGCATCATCGCTGTCGTAAGGGGAAAATATTTTTATCCTTATGAAAAGAGTTTTGAGATTAAAATAACCCTTCTGAATAGGATTTCAGGGTGTGGTCCATGGAAGGTAATTGAGAGGATGACTGCACTAAAATTATAATCTCTGCTCTATGAGGAATGGTCAGGAGAACAAGTCCCAGACTGCAAGAAAACACTTAGAAAGAACTACTGAGAGCTCTTGAAACTTATAAGAAAATAGACAACCTGTTTGAAATCTTGACCAAAGACCTTAGCAGAAACCTCACCAAAGATGCTGGGGTGACGGGAGAGAATGTGAAGCTGCTCAGCAGCATCCCAGAGAAAGGTGAGCGGGAAGGAGTGTGCATCCTGTGACAAGGTCAGGATCCGGAAGCTGGCAATTCCAAACTAAGGAGCCCGGGGGAGCAAGGTGGATGTGGACTGATGCTCCCTTAGGAAGGCAGTACCATGGACAACTAAAATCTGTGCTCAGGAGTTTTCAAGGAAATCAGATATCATAATTATTTAAGTATCTATGATATAGGGACAATCTCTCATCCTTAATTCTAACTGTGATTCTTAGCCAGGCATGGTGGAGCATGCCTTTAATCCCAGCACTTGGGAGGCAGAAGCAGGCCAGTCTGATCTACATGGATACTTCCAGGCCAGCCAGGGCTACATAGTGAGGCTCTGTCTCAATATAATAATAATAATTAATAATAAAAAATAATGGTGTTGTGTTTATGTGAAAAATACACGGGGAAAAACAAAATTCTGTCTCCTTTGACCAACATGCCTCCGACTGCCCAATCTCTGCAGCCTCTGGTCATCACCACTCTGCTCTCTGGGCCTCCTAGTCTGACCCTCTCACATTCCACTCATAAAAGGAGGTGCCCATGTCTGTGCAGGTTTATACCCGTCAGCGTAATGTCCTCCAGGTTCTTCCGTGTGATCTCAGCTGACAGGATTTCATTCTTTCTTCAAGGTGAATCACACTCCATGGTTGACATATGCCATGCTGTCTTTATCCATGTCTGCTGATGGGCACCTTGGTGACTTTGTGTTTTTGTTACCCTAATACTGGGGTGAACGTAGGTGTTCAGACCTCTTTCTACCCACTGATAGTGAATGGGCTACTGTTGTAGCAGATGGTTCTATTTTTTATTTTTTGTAGATTTTTGGTCTCCATAAAGGCTGTACCAAGTTACATCCATGTCTTTCATCATGAAAATAGTTCTAATGAACTTGAAGTTGACATTAGGGGATGGGAAAACTACCTCTCCCTGGGACTCTGGGCAGGTATTAGGCATTGTTAAACTCTGCTAAACACTGTTAAATGACCATTAATGTCAACAGCAAGTTTCTATAAACACTCCTGATGTTTGCTTTCTTGAAAATAAGCAAACATGTCAGGGAATTGGGTGATTTGAGTCCCTAAAATGGATAGCGTGGTGCCCTGGCTGCTTTGACTTGCCAATCATTAGACCCCAAGAAAGACTTCTCTTTAAAATTATTTTATTTTTGGTTATGTGGATATGTGCATGTGAGGGCCAGAGGCATCAAATCATGTAAAGCTGGAGTCCCAGTGGTTGTGAGCTGCCCAACATGGGTGCCAGGAACTGAACTTGGGTCCTCTGCAAGAGCAGCATGCACTCTAACTGCCGAGCATCCTGTCCAGCCCAGGAAAGGTTTCTCTCAAGGAATCCTTTCTCCCCCTCTATTGCTGCCCACCAGCAGTAGAGCAGGCAGAAGAGGTAACAACAAGAAAGCGCTGAAGAGGGGAAGGGCAGCCACGGCAAAACAGGGTGATGGGCACACCGATGGTGGACCACAGAAGCCACGGGGCTGAGCGAGCTGACTGTGGCTGAGTCGGAGTGGCCAGGGAGAGAAGCAGCGGGGCCTGGGCAGCACAGCCTAGTGGAGAGGTGGTGGAGATGGTGGGGTAGCTGAGGGCTTTAGACATCTGGGAGCTACGGCTAGCCACTAACATGGCTGAGGGATCCTGACCACTAGGTTCACAATGACAGTCACCGTCAAGGGCTGGGGTAGCTAACTTCCCACACTGCAGCTGGAACACAGTCACTATAGGACTAAAGGTCCTGGCACTGGAGGCCTGTGGGAGAGCTGTACATTAGGGAGCATCGCTGCTGCCCATGCTCCCCACCTTCAGAAGCCAAGGGTTGCCAGAGCTGCCCAGGACCCCGACAGAACAGCTTCTCTTGGGAACCCATGATTCCCTTCTGGCTAGATCGGGAGGACCTCAGCCAGTTGATTAGTTAGGGAGTGACGCCTCTGTGTTCTTCAGATTGGCATTTCCGTTGTGACGGAGGGAGCTGAGACTCTCCGGGTAAACCTGTTGAGCATTTGTGTGTCTCCTGGACTTTGGTTTACCTCTTTGCTTTCTTCACGTTGAAGTTTTTGAGTTCCACATATTGCTATGTGCATGTTTTCTCAGGCTGTTTCTTTACTGTGCTCGGTTTCTCGCACAAAGTAGAAGTCATGTACTTTAAACTATCCAGCAGCCTCCTTCAGATTGTGTGGCCTGGGCTTTGGGTCCTAGTCAAAGGCACAGTTCCAAGTCTTAGAGCTTGCGAGGTGATTTCTTCCAGTAGTGTCCTGGTTGGCAAACCTAGATACCCATGGGAAGAGCGACTCTCAGTTTCCTCCATCACATCTGCCTGTGTGCATGTCTGTGAGGCGTTTTCTTGACTGTGAATTGATGTGATGTTACCGCTGGGCAGGGGGCCTGGGCTGCCTTAAAGGAGGCGGGAGGAAGCCAGCCCAGGCAGCTTGCTTCCTGGTCTCTGCTTCGGTTCCTACCTGCAGATTCCAGCCTGGGCTTCCCTCATGATGGACCGAGACCTGTAAGATGAAATCAGCCCTCTCCTCCCCAGGTTGCTTTTGGTCGTGGTGTTCATCACAGCAGAACACAAACTAGAGCAAGCAGTTTTATAGTTTCTGGCCTTATGTTTAAATCTTTAATGTATTTGGAATAGATTGAATTCATGTTAATCTATTTTGGTTTCTGCATGTGAAGTTTAAAGGCTTTAACTTCATTCTTCTGCATGTGGATATCCAGTTTTCCCAGCAATATTTATTGAAGGAGCTGTCCTTTTCTCCACTGTGTATTTTTCACACTTTTATTTAAAATCAATTGATCATAAATGTATGAATTATTTTGTGTTGTCCATTCTGTACATGTGCTTTCATGCCATGCCGTTTTTATGACTAGCACTCTATAGCATATTCTGAACTTGACTTTGGTGATTCTTACTGCTTTGTTCTTTTTGTTCAAAGTTGTTTTAACTATTTGGGTTTTGTGGTTTCATACAAACTTTAATTTTTTCCCCTGATTTTAATGAAAAATATCACTAGAATTTTGATAGGTATTACACTGAATGTGCATTACATTAAATTACATTACATGGATATGTATTACAATGAATTACATTGAATCTACGTTGGAAAATTTGGCTATTTTAACAACCTCAGTTCTTCCAGTCTACAAAGACGACTTTTAACAGTTGTTGTAAATGGAATTGTGTTCTTAATTTCCTTTTCATTGTTAGTGTGTGGGTTGACTTTGCTTTCTGCCACTAAATTCCTTTATTAGTTCTGACAGGGTTTTTTTTGTTGCTCTTATTTTGATTTTGGGAGAAGTTTCATATTTTTCCTGATATAAGATCATGCCGTCTACAAACAGAGATATGTTTTTTTTCCTTTGAAATTTGTATGACCTTTCTTTCTTTTAAGTAATTGCCAAGACTTTCTGTGCCACGCTGAGTAGAGATGTAGCCAGGTCAGCTGTCCTTGTCTCACTACAGGTCTTAGAGAGAAAGCTTCCATTTCTTCACCAGAGAACACAGTATTTGCTCTGAGCTTGTCGCACACCTGGCCTTCATTCTCCTGAGATGCCTTCTTTTATCACCATTGGTTGAGAGACCACGATAGAAGAGTGTTAAATTATATCAAATGGTTTTTCTGTACCTATTAAATACCATTATTCTTAATAATTGCATACCCCTAATGTGTAGACATGTGTTCATGATGCTGTGAATGGGCTCATTAGACAGTAATCCTCCACGGCGTGTGGCAGGTCACACACAGGTTCCTGCTCTTGCCCTGCCTTCATGTCACCATGAAAATCACCCAGGGGCAGTTCTCTTCTCCAAACCCCAGTTTTCTCTCAAGTCCACTGAGACCTTGGGCAGGAGCAGCGACAACTTCAGTTTTCTTAAAACAGAAATCTGTAAAATCACACGTCCTCCTCACTAAATTAATGGAAGGAAGTTCATTCCATTCGGGCGCTGTACCTGGACTGAGTGCAGTGCCTGGTCCTCCTGTCCCACAGCTGCTGAATATTTTTTAAATATGGAGGGTCATAAAAACAGGTTTTCAGTTTTGTTTTGTTTGTGTGAGACAGTTTCTCTACAGTCCCCGCTGGCCCGGAGCTCGCCGTGTAGCGGCGGGTCTCCATCTCACAGAGACTTGCCTGCCTCTCTCTCTGGAGTGGGGGATTATAGATGTGCACCACCTTGTGTGGCTGACGTACATTTTTTTAAAAAGGAAGATACACTAGCTGAGTTTCCCTTCTAGACCAAAGAGTTCATGAGCCCAACGCTGCACGAAAAGGTCCACAAAAAGGATGTGGATAAAGGAAGGGGTATTTGGTGCACGGGGTCACTGACATGGGCAGAGCGATGCACTATTCAGACGGAAGGAAACAGGAGTTTCTGAGAAACCCAAGGGAACCAAAGCAATGCAGTCTGTCTGGAGCCAAGGGAAACAAGAAGAAGCAGAAAGGGGAAGGTACAGGGAGAGGGGAACAGATGGAGGGAGAGACCAGCCGCTGGGGTTTCTTGGAGCCATCTAACCCAGGATAGAAGCCTCCCGGGAAGCTCACTGCCGATGGAAGGGAGCTGTGACTCCTTCCAAACATGGAAACATCTTTTCAAAACACAAACTAAAAGCAGTGGGAACCCAAACCTCAGCTGCTGGAAACCTGAACTCTAGTCTTAGTCCTGTTTGCCAGAAGTCTGGGGTGCCTGGGTTAATACCTTCCTCACTAGCACTTGAGGAAGCCTATATACCTTCAATAATCCAACCCCTCCTCCAGAGAGCCTGCTCTGGTTTCAGATCCTGTCCTCAACTCCACCGTCCTGTCCTCAGAACACAGTCCATGTGCCAATGAAAATTTCTCTTCTTTCTCTAACCCACCCCTCTCTCCATATCATATAATCTACAAGGGAGAGGGTTGTGCCCAGATTAAAAATAGAAAAAGCATGCTTTAGTCAGCTTTGAAGGCACTCAAAGAACTGAGTTACATGTATGGAATAATTAAAGCTGCTATGATCTTTTACATTTCAAAGGCCTTTTAAGTTCATGTCATCTTTGGTCCACAGCTTTAGGATTCTAACAAGCAATTTTTACAAAGTGCTATGAAGGGCTGTAAACTTTATTTTCGTCTCTCTAATTTGCCTTAAAACTTTTTTTGGTTGCTTTGTGGTGATGAGGAATAGAAACAATGTATCTTTAAATAATAAAGAAAGTATTTTAATATTCTCATAAACATCACCCCCTCAGCCCTGCCAGAGCAAACTTTAACAGCCTGGCAGCTCCAGAAGGAAGCAGGGCAAACAATACAAGAGTCATTATTGTAACAAAATTAGACCGTTTGTTTTCTTTCCCTCAAATCAAATTGTGTAGGAGCTGCTTTATTGCAAAACAGACATTAAAATTCCAGCAAGACCTCAGAGAGAAAGTAATTTCTATTTTATCAGTGCTGTAAAGCTGTCTTTATGTTCTGAAGCAGGAAATATTGCAAGGATATTTATAGCCTCAGCTCCAAAGCCAGTTTGAATAGAAATGTTAGCGGTCGTCGGGCTGTCATGCCGCTCGGTCGAGCAGGGAATTTCAGAGAATTTGTGAATTACTGCTACGGTCTTGACAAGTCTCACAGTGAGGTTGGTGTGTATGTGTGCGTGTGTGTGTCTGGAGCTGTTTGGTGTTTGGGGAGATAATGATTAAACACTCAGATTTGCTTTAAGGAGAGATTTAAATGATACTCTAGCGATCAGTTTTGCTTCTTAAATCGTCCAGGAGCAGAGGTAAGGTTTCGGACTTTGCCTCCCCGGTGTTGGTGTTGAGGTCCAGCAGCCAGCCCCTTCTTTCTCTCCCTCCTCCTTCGCCACCTCCCAGCCCTGACCTGCCCACCAGCGAGGGCTCCTCAGCCATCACACTGTTTACGGAGTCTTGACAGTTACTTGGCTTCTTGCTTCTTCTGCAGGGGTCTGTAGAGATGATTCATCCTTGTGCCTCCTGTTTGTCTCACCTCCCTGTGCTTCAGGATTCCATCAACATTACCTGTACCTTCCAAGTGGAAGGGTGTCCTTGTTTCCCAGGAGGAAGTGAAGCTTCAGGAGATGGATGGGAGATCACCAGGTCCTTCCCATCCACACTTCTTCATCTCAACCAGGAACAGGAGAAGCCTCCCGAATGAGGTCTAAAGAGCCTTTGAGCTCATTCATCTCAAAGCTGGGCAGCAAAGAGAGACTTCACGTCTCCAGATCCACCCCAGGCAGGAGGAGGCCAAGCAGTGCGAGTAAGCCTAAGCAAGTTCCTGTTCTGAAAAACCATGCCAGTGGGGGTGGGGGTGGTTGCTCAGGGCGTCTGCCAGTCTTCAGAAGGAAGGGGACCATGGAAGTGTCCAGTTCTCTCTTTAATAAAGCCGTTCAAAACTAATCAAAAAGCTTTTTCTTTCTGCTCATGGGTCAAGGGTTTGATTTATGTCGTGTTGTTCATTGTTTGACTACTCGGTCAATGGTGAGATTTAATTCCCCTGAAGCAGTCACCAGGAGGGTTTTCGCAGAAACACATCCAAGAGAAGCTCTGTGGAGTAGGGACTCACCTTGGCTCAGAAGGGACTATTTGGGTGAGAGATGAAGAAACTTTTAAAATCTAAGTAGAAGTAGCCGTGCCTTGGGCAGTATATCAGTTTTCTAAATGAGTGAAACTGATTATATACATATATATGTATATATGGATTCATTAGATTGGCTTATACAATATGATCTTGGGAGTTCAACAATGCCTGTCTCACCCTGGAGAAACTGGGAATCGCTCAGTCCACAAGGCTGGATGTCTCAGCAATCCAATCTGGTGTTGGAGTCCTGGAGAATTCCTGGGGAGCTGCTGGCCTGCGGTCTACCCTGGAAGCTCAAAGAAGCTCGTTCTAATGTCAGGGAAGGAACGCAGCAGTGGCAGGAGGATGAACTTGTCGGCGAGAGTGAAGCAAGCAGGCAGAGGAGCCGTTTGCTGCTTCCCAGTCCTTTCTGTCGGAGCTGCCACCAGAAGGTGCCACCCACATTTAGGGTGTTTCTATGTCAAACAATCTGATCAAGGAAAGTCCCTCAGAGGAGTGCCCAACTACTTGCCTTGTAGATCATTCTAGATCAAGTCAACCAAGAGTGGCAGTCACAATAATATCAGCTACTGCTGCTGACCCAGTCTCCTCCAGTTTTGCTGAGACAGCCCTGGGGACCTAACGCAACCCACCATTGAGAACCCGGCCCTTTCCCTCAGGCTGTTTCACTCTTCATTTGCATCAGCCCAGACTGCAGTCAGCCACCGCCTACAACTGGTCCACATGCTGATGTCTCTAGTCCGAGATCCGAGGTATTATTGCAGCACAAAACACGCACCAGATTCTAAGGACCTGCTAGGGAAAAAATCTGAAATGACTCAAAAAGGATTTTAGATTGATTACACAGTTGAAATCACAACCTGCTCTGAATAAAAAAATATACTGACCTTAATTTAAAGATTTATTTTTATTATTTTTAAATATATAATGTGGGGGGGGTCTGGGCACTTGTGTGCATATACCTGCAGAGGGAGGCCAGAGGTATCAACTGCACCTGGAGCTGGAGTTACAGGCGGTTATGAGCCAGCTCTCTGGCCAGCTGACCTTCACTTACTCTGTCTCTTTTTTTTCAAGAGGATATGTGATGTTTGGACACGGAAAGTTTCTGAATCAGGCAGAAACTTGAGGAGCTCAGGTCTATGAGTTTGAGCATAGCTTCTACCTCTGCCTGCTAAGATGGGTTATTCTTATATTGTTAGGAGCAATGTTAACTAAGGACTAGCCTGGGAAGAGGATATGGTTGTCTTCCAAGCATGAGGATGAGCCTGATCCCCAACACCCATGTGAAAAATCTGAGTGCATGGTACATTATAATCACAGCACTGGGGACATGGAGACCAGTGTCAGGGTGTACTACATCAAAAGTCACTATATATATAAATGATTTTCTGAGTTTACTTTCTTGAGTTGGGTTACACTGGTATACTATGGGAAAACTCAACACCAGGAACTGAGCAGAATTTCTTTAGTGATCATTGCTGCTTGTCTGTCCTTACTGAAGTCCTCTGAGACAGAGTACTGCTGGATGGAGGAGGAGCAGCTGAGGACATGTGTTCCTAATATTTCCTTCAGAAAGGACTCCTGGATGCAGAAGTTTGAAGGGCAATGTGACAGGCAGCCAAAGGATAGTACATCGAGGTAGGCACTGAAACACTAGCCCAGGTCTGTCAAGTCCAGGACAGGTCATGGTGAAGTCATGGTGGAATTCTTGAGTCTGACTTACTTGGCTGCTGTTGAATTCTCACCCAATCTCAAGTGCAAAGCATAACCTGCTCTAAGTGGGGACATGGGCTTTCCAGAATGCTCTATGACAACTCCTAATCTACTAGTGTGTCTTCAGGATAGGGACCCTCCCTGTTTAAGAACACATGGGAAGGGATTTGTTTATAAACTTTAGACTGTACTTCATGACACAGTACTAGCCGAATGCATTAAGGATCATGGGCCACATATTGAACAGTATTCTGCGTGTGGCCACATGAAACCAAGTCCCTTAGACTCAAGGGTCCTCACTCCACATGAGGCTGCTCCACATGAGGGGGGGGGTCCCGTGAGTGAAGGCCAGGCACACTAGCACAAGAGCAGGTGTTCCTAGCAGAAGGACACTCCAAGTTACGTTGTCTTCGTCCTCTGTTCTTTCCAGTTCTGCGCCATCCTCACACAGGACATGGGTTCAGAACTCACGTTCTGTGTTTGCACAGATGATTACTTTCATGGTTCACGATCTATCACGTTTCCGGGAGTTAACACATTTCTCCTGAGGCATAAGAACATCACATTGGGAACTGAGGGAAACTGTCATTTGTTGACTAAATGTGCTGAGGGTTAGGGTTAGGGTTGGCCCACTCTCTCCCGACCTCACGATATGTTCAGGCTACAATTCAGGGGTTCTGCTGTGCTCCATGCTCACTCTGTATGTGATGGAGTCATATGGCTCATTCCTTTCTAGTCATTAATTATTGAAATATGTTTAATTTCTCGCATGTGGCTGGTGTCTCTCCTATGTGCCCTCCTTTTTGCTGAGCATCCAAGAGCAAACATGTGAGCAAAACACTTGCCTTCTCTGGGAGGCAGACAGGAGACACTTGGAAGGTAGGTAGGTAGAATGTAGACTATTCCAGACAGTGATAAGAGACATGGCAGAAAATAGATCAAAGATGCAGGTGGAAGGGTCAGCTCTGTCAACTTGACACAGCCTGGAATCACCTGGAAAAAGAGCCTCATTGGGTTGACTCGCAGGCGTGTCTGTGGGGGATTGTCTTAATTAAGTTAATTACACGGGAAGACCCAGCCCACTATGATTAACACTATTCCCTAGGCAGGGGGTCCTGAACTGTTGATGTGGAGAAACTGAGCTGAGCAAAGCAGCCAAGCAAGTGGGCACGCGAGTGTTTGTCTTCTCTGCCCTGGACCATGGGTGTGATGTGACCAGCTGTCCAGTCTCCTGAGACTACGAGCTCCTGCTGTGATGGAATCTAGTCTGGGATTGGGAGCTAAAATGAACCCCGTTCTTCCCCAAGTGGCCTTTTGTCAGTGCATTTTATCACGGCAGCAGAAATGATGCTGGAACATGAGGAAGATACGCGCACGGAGGTATGGTTGTTTAGTGACCTCAAAGAGGTGAATGATTCAGTATTCTAGCCTGGGAGTTCATTCCATGCAGTGGACGGAGCAAGAGCCAAAGAAGTGGGTCAAAGGCCAAAGCAGGAGTTCTCTGGCATCTAGAAGGCAGTGAGTGCAGGGCTGAAGAGATGGCGTCTAGGTTAAGAGCACTGGCTGCTCTTGCAGAGAACCCGGGTTTGGATCCTAGCACCCACATGGCAGCTGACAACCGTCCATAGCTGCAGTTCCAAGGGAATCCGATGCCCTCTTCTGACCTCCATGGGCATTGTATAGCATGGGTGCACTTACGTACATGCAGGCAATACACTCATACACATAAAATAAAAAATACATATATTTTAAAAAGAAGCGAGTCAATGAGAAGGACCTCTAAGAGGGAAATTGAGAGAGAGGTGCTGGTGTTTTAGAAGCATTGTAGAAGGGTGTGCGGTCCTGGAGTCAAATGATGCCAGAGGTCATTGAAGGCCAATTAAGAAAATAAGATGTCTGCTACAAATAAAATACGCCTCTTATTTAAAGGGCCTTTTGGTCCAGGCATGGCATCACACACCTTTAATCTTCAGCACTTGTGAGATAGAGGCAGAAGGATCTCTGTGAGATGGAGACCAGCCTGGTATACGAAATGAGTTCCAGGCCAGCTGGGGCTACAGGGTGACCCTTGTCTCAAAAAAAAAAAACCAAGAACAAACAAAAAAAACCCAAAAACCTTGGGCTAGGAAGATGGTTCAGTGGGTTAAGTGTTTGCTTTGCAATCTTGCTTAGAACCCATATAAAAAAGCCGGATGTTGTAGCATAAACTTATGTTCCCAGCACTGGAAGGTGGATACAGGCTGACCCTTGGAGCTCACTGGCCAGCCAGTCTACCGAAGCAAGCACACTCAGACCAATGAGAGACCCTGTCTCAAAAAACAAGGAGGAGGTAGAAAGTACTGAGTGACGGTACCTCATTTATCCTTGGCCTCCACATGACAGAACTGTGGAATGAGTCTGGAGGCCTGAGCTCTAACACTCGCCTCACTGAGTATTTGTGTGTGACCTCAGGAAACTGAGCTTCAAGGACACTCAGTTTCCCCAGCTGTGAAAGATGGGTGTTATACAAGTGAAAAAAAGCAAAATGAAAGTAACGAGTAACAACACAGGCTCAGGAGGCACACAGGAGTTCAAGTTTATCCCAGCACATGGCTGGCTCTCTGAACCTTTGTCCTGGGTGTTTGGGTCAGATGGCTCCTCTCTAGCTAGTTTGGCACCTCTGGTGAGCTCCCAGCTTCTGCCTTGGGCTCACCCTGTCCTTTCTGTCACATCTCAGCAGATCTCTTGCTTCCCGAGTCTTTCATCCAACACTGTGTCTGACCACATACTATATCAAACTATCCTAACACTGACCATGACCTTCAAACCCGACTTCACCAAGTCACCTGTAAACCCTCTGTGGTAAACTTGGACTCCAAGTCCTATCTTCACAGGTTCAAACAGACCCCCACTTGCTCCTCAGTAATCATGAAATATTGGATAAATTACTTAATCTCTTGAATTTCACTTTGTCTATAAAATATGAGCTAAAATTGCTCAGCTGACAGATAGATATTATCACTCACATTATGGAAATAAATGATACCAAATGTATGGAGCATCCAGGACCTTATCAGGTCTATGGTAGATACTGGATGCATATTAATTTCTTCTCTCTCTACCCCACTCCATGCTGCTGCCTCCCAAGATGCTGTGTTGAGCTTTCATAATTACCCACATGAACCTTGGAGGGTGAAAAACGGTGCGCTAAAACTCAACACTGTTAGACTGAGCATCTGAATCCCTTAAGAGAGTGTTCACAGCTAGCCTCTTAGTCAAATGCGTAGATAGCTGTGTACACATGCATGAAGAACACACACGCATTCTTACACACATCTGTACAGACACAGTCCTTGTTGGCATGGTAACGAAGATTTTAGAAGAAAGATTGGCAAATGATTCAAACAGATTTTCACTGGGATTTGAGTCAAAATTCCTGAGGAGGAAACAGATAAAGAGCTGGAGCACTGCCCTGGGCAAGCCTGTTTTCCTGTCTCTGCTTCTACTTTCTTGACTCATGACCTTGGCCAAAGGAAGCTACAAACTAAAAGCCCCATCTTTAGGCAGCGCACCTGTTCTTACTCCCTGTGTGAACAATCTGAGCTCCAGATGTGTTTCCGGGAAGAAGGAGAAACACGTATCTACTTATGTTACCTCTGCAGTGATAAAAAGTCATGCTTTTAGAACAATCCACATCTTATTTCAGTATTTATAGAAGAATAATCTGAGAAACTAAGAATAAATAGAATTTTGAATAGCAAGATGTTAATATTTTGAAAAATAAGTCTTTGTTTATTTTTCATTGATGATGGTCCAATTGACTACTCTAGAATAATCTGGCCAAGAAATGAACTAATGAGATGTATTGCAGCAGGAGGCCAGTATGTGCTTATCCAGGATGCCTCTGGTGTGATTAGCTATAAGGGATTACCATGCTCTGGTGTCTCAAAGCTCACTGCGAGATTAGACATTCTCTGAGGGCAATCACTCACGTGCTAACGGTGCCTGCTCTGTTATTTCTCATTATATAATAGGTGGGAGGACAGTTAAGAGAACTTTGACTTTATTCTGTTAAAAAATCCCACATAGATGTGTGCCCAAAGGGAACAGAGCATCTCTCCTTCCACCAAGCTCACGCTTGGTTAGCCAGGAGCAGGGACAATGACCCACTAGCTTTCTGTCCGCTGAGGCACTGTGGTAGACTTGAGCTTACTGAACCAGCAGTCTTAGGTCCCCATCACCACCCTCTATAGTCGGGCACTGAGGACATGGGCTGTGCTGCTGGAGGGTTTTTGAGGCCAGGGCTGCAGATCAACTCTCCTTATTCCATAGCTAAGCCGGGGCTCCATCCATTCCAGTCAGAACAGAACTAATAACTAAGAAAACACTGAAAATACAGAAGGGAGTACCAGAGGCAGGGCCCGGAAGCTGGGACCTTAGTTAGAACGCGAGTATAGTATTTATCTTTGCCTCCGACCTATAAATAAGGCCAGCACCGGGCGATGAATGATGTCTGCTGTCATTTCACAAGGCCTCTGTTTTGATGGAGCACCCACTGCTGCAAAATCTTATTTCCTTCCACCGCCATCTGCATCTTCTCCTGAGTGGAAAACCTCTAAGACTTTCCAGACTGTGGCTGAAGGGGGGAAGGCATGGCAGGGACACCATCACCTTCCAGGAATCTGAGTGAGGACGGGGATCCTCACCTGTAATCAAAGATCTTGAGATGCAGAAAGGAGCTTGCAAGACTGAAGGCCAGTGCTCTAACCCAAACCAGCCTCCCTCATCAGCCCTGTGCGCATGTTCATCTCCAGTGCTCTCATATTGCACATGCAGACTCCCTCCCCTCTGTCAGCTCCAAGTTGGACTCACTAAGCTTCTTCCTTCTTTCTTTTCTCCCTCTCCCTCTCTTCTCTCTCTCTCTTTCTATCTCTCTCTCTCCCCTCCTCCTCCTCCTCCTTTCTCTTTTTCCTTTGGTGTCTCTCTCTTCTTCCTCCCTTGATCTATCTTTATCTTTCTCTCTCTATTTCTCTCTCTCTCCCCTCCTCCTCCTCCTCCTCCTCCTCCTTTCTCTTTTTCCTTTGGTGTCTCTCTCTTCTTCCTCCCTTGATCTATCTTTATTTTTCTCTGTCTCTATTTCTCTCTCTATTTCTCTGTTTCTCTCTCTGTTTCTCTCTCTCTCTCTCTCTCCCCCTCCCTCTGTTTCCCCCCTCACTATGCTGCTACATTTATCTATCTGTAAATAGGAGACCCTACTGCTTCCATACTGGGGTTACTGAAAATTTAATCTTAGTACTAAATATGTCTGCCTCTCCATTGACCTCTGGAGATCTAAATACACAAACTTCAAATGGAAATTTTCATAATTGTTCCAAGTGCTTATCTGATTCTCCATGTGTCCTGATTTTTTACATATTCCATAAGAATAATCACAAGAATTACTTATGATAACTTTTGCATACATTCTTACATTTTTCCTTATCACAACAAAAGTAGTTAGAAAGATTCTATTGCCTATTTCAAAAGTCCCTAGGACTGAGCATTTTCTGGTGTGTGTGTGTGTGTGTGTGTGTGTGTGTGTACCCCAATAACTAGTATCTCTAAAGCAAAATTCTACAGGGACTGGAGAGATGGCTCCATGGTTAAGAACACTTGTTGCTCTTCCAGAGAACCTGTGTTTGATTCCCAGACCCATATGGCAGCTAAAAAACACCCATAACTCCAGTTCCAAGGGATCCAACACCCTCTTCTGACTTCTGTGGGCATTGAACACATATAGCACATCTGCACACATGAAGGCAAAACACTCATGCACAGAAAATAAAAATAGTAGTTTTAAAAATTCACAACACTTCATCATCTGTTTAGAAGATGACTTGAATTCTCCTCCCAATCACACCCAAAGGTTTAATGAAATTGATCATTGTTTGCTGCGTCTCTGAATGGACCTAGATGACAGACCTCTTAAGGGAGAGTCTGAGGTTATGCTGGTGGGTGGTAATGGCGGTATGCTGCACTTCTCATGGTCATAGTAGGGCTTCAATAAATGTTGTCTCAGAACAAATGATCTGCTCTCTAGTCTGTTGTGCACAAGTGTGAAGTTAAAAAAAAAAAAAAAAGGAAAGGTGTGAAACACTCCAGGGCACCATCTTCAGGTCCATGTTTATCCAGAAGGTAGAGGCTTTGCGACATCAAGCCATTCTCTCATCTCCCTGGGTCTGGGGGAACAGCATGGTTTGTCCCTAGCAGGCCCTTTGTTTCTTGTCCATCCAGGCTACACACGGTATCTGCTGCTTTTATTTCCCCTCCTACACACAGAAAGTGGGTGAAAACCAGTTGACCCACCAGAGTGCCCCAGCCCCTGCTCGTTCCACGTGGCCTCTTACTCCTGGCTGTGTCCTTGAGAAACAGCACTGGGCAGATGCTAAGACCCCGGGTAGCACAGCAGCACCTGAGAGCATGTGCTGCCCCTTTCCAGTTCACTGCAGCATGGTAGAAAGGCCCCTTCCCTAGTATGTGACACTGTAGCACATGTCCAAAAGCTGGGACATAAGAGTGATAGAATTCTCATGGAAAAACAACAAATAGTCAAAACAAGCATTTGCTTAAAACTTCCAAATAAGCTATGACATGTGTCTTCAAACTAGAAAATGACACTGAATGCTTCTTCTGCACGCTAAGATGTTAGACCACATGCTCAAACTTCAGAGAGCCGTGTAAGGCAGCTCTCATGTAACATAAACGTCTAGACATAGCATCTGGCAGGTCTGGATTAGCTGCATCCTATCTATGTGCTCTTGAGATTTGTTTGCAAGACTGTGAGCTGATGACAGGTGAGGGGGAAAGCTGGAGACGTTTTGCAAGGCGGGAGACTTTTGCATGAGAATAAAGTAAGGCTTGGAGAAGGAATTGTGTTGGTGCAGAAATGCCAAAAAGCTTCTACAAAGTAAATCCTGAGGGCATAAGATGCAGACAGTCCTTGCTGGATAGACTAAATACTTGATGTGTTGGAGCTCCACAAGTGAGCTGGCGTTATTCTCACGCCTTCATACAAACACTCCTTAAGCACATAGTCATCTCCATAGAGCCATTTCTCCCATCCACAGAGGAAGAGACTAAGGCTAAGATTTTGGTAACTTGTGCCAGGTGATATACTTGAGGAATAGCAGAGCTGGGGCTAGAACACAGAGAGTTTGAACACAGAGCCTGAGCTCTGAGCTTTGACACCCACACTTGCCTGCAGTTTGCTTCAGTAAGTGCTGGAGAGGAGGAACAAGCTGTGGAGGAGCTGTGATACCGAGTATGCTTACTCTTGATTTGTGTTCTAGAAGGTTCAGGAAGGTAGGGAACAGAGGCAGGACATGTGGTAATGAAAAAACACAGAACAGTTCACAATGGGAATCCCGAAATGGGAAAATAAATGACCAAGGTCTTTCATTTAGGGCAGCGTTTTACGAAAACAAGAATGTGGACCACGGAGAATACAGCTGGTATTGCAGTGTGGGTTCAGTACAAAGTCACTCTTCTGTAGACGATAATTCACCCTTCAGTCTACGTCTAAACAAGTTCAGCATTTGCTAAGATGTCATACAAAGACCATGCCTGGGTGCCTTAGAAAAAGAGGGCTGAAGTCTTTGTGACCAAGGAGAACTCAAATTCTGATTAATATGGTTGCCATATGCAGATGGGAGGCCACTGCTGCTCAAAATTCATTTGCTTCTGTGACACTGGGCAGAAAGAAAAATGCAGACAGGATGGTTTTCTGGAAGGACCTCCCAAACGTGCACCTTGCAGTGTTCCTGAGTTCTTGAAGCCAATAGTTTGCCACTAAAAATTAGTGTTAGATTATCACAGTGGAGGGCTACAAACCAAACCCTCCCCAACGTCCTGTGCTCCCTTCAGAATGGCCTAAGCCTTTCTGTATTTAAGTGTTTTCCATTGAAGACCTGAGAGAGAAGAGAAAAGGCAGAATGAACGTGTGTTCCCTCTTCGTCTTCTCATCACAGACAAGGCTCTCACAAACACAAACAGAAGTATACACAGAGACACACAGACACAGACGGAGATACACACAAACACAAAGACACACCGACACATAGAGACACACACAGATACACAAACACAAACACAAAGACACACAGATATATACAGACACACAGACATACACAGACAAGCAGAGATACACACACAAACACACAAATACACACACAGATACACACAAACATGGAGATATACAAAGGCACATACAGAGAGACACACAGAGAGAGATATACAGACACAGATGCACACAGGGATTCACACACAGGCATGAACACAAATACACCCAGAATACAGACACAGACACACAGGTACATACACAGATACACACAGAGACACACACAGATGATGTGTACAGAGACATGCACACACACACACACACACAAGCACACACAGATATAAATAGGTACACACACAGATACACACAGATGATACATACAGAGACATGCACACACACACACACACACAAGCACACACAGATATAAATAGGTACACACACAGATACACACAGATGATACATACAGAGACATGCACACACACACGCGCACACACGCACGCACACGGATGCTTTGATTCTCTGAAAATCTTTCACTGAGAACACAGCACAGTTGGAAAGGCTCCCATTTGTTAGAACTCTCCAGCTTCCCAGCACTGTCTGACTCTGCTGCTGACAGGGCAGGAAGTCCTAGGATAGTCACCTACTCACTTACATTACTGCTTTCTTGCATGACTGCTTGTAATCCATTACAGGCTAAACATAGAGATTTAAAAATGTACAGAGAAATTCATGAATTAAATATCCATCCCAAGAGAACCCAAATATTGGGAAAGGTCCCCCAAAGCTGAGTGAGGGGTTTAGCAAAGAAACAGGACCTAGGCAAAACAGAGCCCCTCCCAGAGCAGGGTGGCAGTCAGCCCTCGGACCATCAATACTTTCAAGGAGACTTGGAGTCAAGATGTAAGATCAAGGAGCCAGTACTGTGCCAGGTGTAAACCTGAGGTACCAGGTCAAAACAAGGTGTAGTGAAAAGGGTCCGGATGAAGTCTGAAGCTAGAGGGAACTGTCAGACACAAAGATTGTTAAAAGAAGCCCCAAGCAGGGTTTTTTGAATAAATTCCCCAGCTTACTGTAATTTTCTTTGTTTTTTTTTTGTTTTTGTTTTTGTTTTTTAAGAGAACAGGGAATTGAACCCAGGGTTTTGCAAATACTAGGTAGGTCTTCCATCACTGTGAACCCCAGTGAACACTTTTTACTTTTTATTTCCAGACAGTTTCCTTCCTAAGATTCCTAAGATTCTTATCCTGTATCCCAGGCAGGCCTTGAGTTTGAGACTTTCCTACCTCA
Organism: Nannospalax galili; assembly: GCF_000622305.1. Lineage (NCBI taxonomy): Eukaryota > Metazoa > Chordata > Mammalia > Rodentia > Spalacidae > Nannospalax > Nannospalax galili. The sequence continues at coordinate 1,272,778 of NW_008360311.1, forward strand.
GCCTCCCAAGTAGCTGTGATTGAAGTTCTGAGCCGCTATTCCCGGCCTAAGTATAAAACTTAATCCAATCAAGCCAGGCACGAAACCCAGAAGGACAAAAAGATCCCCCAAAATGTCATCCAGAGCACCACAGAAGTACAAAGTTGTGTCAGAGTGAGAGCCATTAAGACAGTCACGTGAGCACAAGATTCCAAGATTCTCCCCTTGAGAGTCAGTGGGTGTAGGTGACTGAGGAGAGAGAAATCTAACCCTGCTGCAGGAAAGTCTGACAGTGCACAGATGTGGGAAGTCCTTGAGAAGAGAGAGCCCAAAGAGAACATAGACCAGCACCTCAGCAAGTCCTGGGTGTGCCCAGCATGGAGGTAGAGCTGGCATCAGGAGCCCAGGCCGCCTGTGTGCCGGTCAGCCCGCAGCACTTAAGGGTGTGATGGCGTGGGAAATGCAACACAGTAAAGAGGCGGAAGGCCGGCCCTTCCAGCCACTGCCTCCTGCCCTCTTTTCCTTCTTGGCCTCACCACCTTGGCCCTGTTGGTAGTTTGCCCTGGGTGGTTCTTTGTGTAGGGTTGTAGCAGCGTCTCTGACTTCCAGATGCCAGCAAGCTGTAACAACCTCAGCGCCCAGACATTGCTGTATGCCCTTTGGGGGCGAGGCAAAATTGCCTCTAGGTAATAACCAAATTAAAGACAAAGTCCTCTCGGTGTTGTATTCAGTGCTATCTCCTAGTTTTTTGTTTTGCTGTTTTTGTCTTTGTTTTCAAGAGCTCCTCCTGGCCCCACGGTATTTGTAATTGCACTGGCTAGGGATCACTTCCTAGGCCTGGGCTCAGGCTTGCCTCTAGCACTTACTACATAATCTTAGGCAAGTCACTTACTTTAGTCAAGCTTAAACAAGTTTACTTGTTTGTGAAGTGGGGATAAGATTAGGACCATCTCGAAGGCTGTACTGAGACAATATGTGAGTGATACTAGGACAGGACCTGGAGACACTGTCCCACTCAGCCACATCCTCCTCACAGGTACCACTGTATGAAAGGTGGCTGTCCTTGGCCACTCAGAGTGTCCCGTCTGTCCTCTGGTGGGTACAGGAAGATGAATAAGACAATTTTCTTCCCTTCAGGAGTCCATTAGGGAAGGGAAACTTGCCCATGAATCACTGTGGCCCAAGGAACCAGAATGATGGCTAGAAACAGAGTCAACATTGCTGCCTCTGAGTGGGTGGGAAAAAACAGATAATAGCTCACCTCAGTGTGCAAATCCACAGCATCATGTCACCTGGAGCACCATAAGGTGTTCTGGATGACACACCTCAAGGTCAGAGTGGGCTGGAGAAGGTCTGGGAAGGGGAGCTGGAAGGACAGAGTGTCAGGGCTCTGCTGTCTCAGTCTGGGAAGCTGAAGATAGAACGAGGTCAAGCGTGCGGCCCATGAAACTAGGAAAGATATCCACCCCCTCCACTTACTTCACTAAAACAAATCGGTAGGCAATCTGGAAAACACCTGTGTTTGGGTTAAGAAAACAAGTTCAGTGCCTAACTGAAGCGTTTCTTTAGCGAGGATGGGAGACAGCATTGTAGAGGCCTGTTGGTCCTGAACTGCAGAGGACAGGACAGATGGGGAAGAGGCCGGACCAGGAGAGGCTCCTCTCCTATAGGAAGATCGGAGTTCCAGTGAACCAGAGATGGAGGACACTCAAGGGCAAGAGAGAGGAGGAATTCCAACACCACAGTGCGGTGGATCTGGGCGCACAGCTTCAGGAGGGTTTGCCTTGGACAGCTCTTTCCCCGCTCCACCGCTTCCTGCTCCGCTGTAGTAAGCCCATGGTGAGCTCACACAGTCTTGTTCTCTGCATTCTGTCTGGGGTCTTTTCTGGTGAACACTCTACTACAAGAGACAACCTTTGGCCAGTAGAAATCACATGCTGCTGGTGGTCTGCCTCCTCTGTGGTGGACAGCCCCAGGGTACATCCTCTGTGCCTCCTGGAGGGGAGGCAGGGCTGAGACCCCAGAGCCCCCGACAGCCTGGATAAGCCTCTTCCCCGCCTCTCTACTCCCAACTCCCATTTGCTTTATTTTATATTTTATTTTCAAATACACAGTATATAGCCAAGTTTTTACTCGAGGCTCAACTTTTTAAGGAAACCCAAACTAAGACAGGAGTAGAGTCCTGGAAAGGGGAGACCCTCAAATTTCTGAATCCATAACAACGGTGCTCCACAGCCGCTGCGTAGCTTTTAAGAAACTCTTCAGTATTGAGGCAATTACTGTTTTTGTTGCCCTAGAAAACCTTAATCGCTGTGAGACTCAGTTTCTTCATTTGCTTCTGCTTCTCACAGATGAGAAATGGTATATTTTTCATGTACACCAGAAAGGTCACCTACTGTTATTATCAACAAAAGCAATCCATTAAATTTATGATGGAAGCTGTGTTAGCATCTAGTATCCACTAGTATACCCTGACCAACAGCCTTCTCCAAGCCCCAGAGACCCTGGTGGTTAGGAGGTAAGCTGATCATGAAGTAGCTTTCTAGCCTTAGGACCATGAGCATTAAACATGTTTCTGGATTGACACATCCAAAATGTAGTTTGGAAAGATTTTGTATAGGTATATTTTTACTTCAAACCAACATGTAACATGTTGGGCCCAATAAATAATATGTTCTCTTCAAAACTTGAATCCGTCTTTTACGTCCTCTTTATGTTGGGCACTCGCAGCCAACTTATGATACATAGAGAGAGATGGTCTTACTAGTTTATGATCAATCAAGGCTTTTTTTTTCCTTTTGGCTAAATTGCTCATGACCCAGCCAGTCAAGCAGTTTAACCCTAGTCTCTGTCCTTTAGGCTCTTTACTTGTTTATAGCATTTGCTTTCTGGGCTGGAGAAATGACTTAGTGGTTAAGAGCACTTACTGTCCAGTAACCACGTGGTGAGTCACAAACCTGTAACTCCAGTCCCGAGGGGATCTGATGCCCTCTTCTGGCCTCCTTGGGAACCTACCCACATGTGGTGCATGCACAGAAAAACAGGCACATACAAACATAAACTCTTAAAAATGTTTTCAAACATTTAAAGAACAATAACACAAACATGCTTCAAAGGAAAGCAGACATCACCAATAAGGCAACTAGGAACAAAGGCAAACAGACGAGGTTTCCAAAAGTCCTCAAAGATTGGGACATACAAACCAAGGACTCCTATGATTTTAGAGCTGTGAGATCCTCAGCCTCCCTGAGGGCAGATGAGAAAGCTAAGCACAGCAAGGACATGGGATCTGGTGAAGGATAGATTGGTACAAGAAGTGGACTCATACTGAAGCCTGACCAACCGCTATAGAAGCCAGCATCTTCTCGCCTCATCACAGATTAGGAGCCCTCGGGGAAAATACATACAGCTTTTCAAAAAGTGCCTATTTTTAAAGGGCAAAGCCCATGTGAATAGGAAAGCTGTAAAACATCATCTCACAAGCACTAACTCAGAAATAGTTTGAAGAACTTTGAGGAGTCTTTAAGACCAACGTCAAGGATAGCAGTGTCTCATTCCTACAGCACATCTCCAGGGTGAAGGTGGGTATTGACTACGGGGGTGAGGTGTCAAGGATCTCTTTCATTACAGCAATTTCCTGTTCCTGATCACTGCATTGATACAAAGATGCTTAAACTTGCACACACAAGACACATGGCTTCTCCTCTCAATCAGGAACACTTATCCTTGCTTCCATAGGGAAGGAAAGGACAATAACACAAACACATACATGCCTTACCCAGGCTTGAACACACACACACACACACACACACACACACACGAGTCAAGTACAGGTCCTTCTTACCCAGGATTAATCATGTACACACACAAACAAATGACCTTCTCACTCAGGCTTATACATGTACACTTTCAAACACAGGCCCTGCTTACCTGTGCTTGAGCATGAAAACATGCATGCTCTCCTTATCCAATCTCATTCCCAGAAAAAAACTTTAGTCCCATTCACAGGGACATAGAGAAATGATCATTTTAAATTGATAACTTAAGGTTGCTGATCGATTATAACGCAAGTAGATGCTATGTTGTTCTTCATGTTAACTCTCATAAGAAAGAAGAAAGAACTCTGATAGAAAGTAGAGGTAGGACAGTGTTAGATGCCAGCCAGTAACTTGGGATTGGACTCTAGTCCTTTTTGTTTCCCTTTGACCAGGTTGTCAGGGTCAGGCATCACTTCATTTCCAAGCTTTTTTGGGTTTTGTTTTTGTTATTTTTTGTTGGGGGGGGCGGCGTTTGGCAAGCACAAACCTTTTCTTTCAGGCTAGAAGTCCCAGTTGCCCAGGCCTCATTCGAAATTGTCAAAAATCCTATCAGTTCCATTCAAATCCAGCACTTGGGAGGCAGAAGCAGGTGTATCTCTGTGAGAACAAGGATAGCCTGGTCTATGTAGTTAGTTCCAGGTCAGCTGGGGCCACAAGGAAACCCTGTCTAAAATAATAAAAATGCATAATATAAAATACATAACTGTACAAATATTCATTATAGGACATATGGCACACAATGAATATTACAGTGTCTATGCATTTATAAGTAAAATGTTCCATGCAGTGTCAGAGAAACAAAATGGAAACACTTCAGTCTAGCTTTGTGTTGAGTGGCTCAGCTCCAACTGGACTTGTGAAGCCTCTGCCTCTGAAAACAAAATGCCATTACGAAAGGATGGCTTGGCCTCCTCTGCACCCCTCTTCCAGGTTGCCCACCCTCTTGGTGCAATGAATTTCCTCCTGCCTAGTGGAGCAGTTTATGAAATAACTGTATGTATTGATTTCTGTGTCCAGCACAGGTATGCTTTGCTCAGATGCCTATCCAGCCTCTGCCTGGCGCAGGGTCATTGAGAAAAACAACGAGGGATACGTGTATGTGTCTGTCCGTCCATATCTGTGTATGTCCATGGAGGTTTCTGTCCGTGTGTGTGTGTGTGTGTGTGTGTGTGTGTGTCTGTGTGTCTGTGTCCATGTCTGTGTGTCCATGGAGATATGTGTCTGTCTGTGCATGTCTATGTGTGTCTGTGGAGGTATGTGTCTATGTATGTGTCCATAAGTGTTATCTAACTGTCTTTGTGTCTGTGTGTACATGATGGTATCTGTCTGTCTATCTGTCCATCTCTGGGTATGTCCTAGGAGGTGTGCATGTGTGCCTGTCAGTGTATCCATGAAGATATGTGTGTGCCTATCTGGCCATTTTTGTGTATGTCCACGGAGGTGTCTTTCCACGTTTGTGTGTCTTCATGGAATGATGTGTGTGTGTATACATGTATGTCCATGTCTGTTTGTCCGTGGATATATGTATGCATGCATATCTGTCTGTGTATCCATGAAGATGTGTGTGTCTATCTGGCCACTCCTGTGTATGCCCACAGAGATATTCATGTGTGCATGTGTCTTTCCGTCTTTGTGTGAATGTCCATGGAAATCTCTCTCTTTCTGTCCATCTCTGGGTGTGTCTATCCATCTGTGTGTATCGATAGAGGTATATATGTTTGCGTGTCTTTCCATTCCTGTATGTCTCCTCAGAAAAGTGTGTGTGTGTGTGTGTGTGTGTGTGTGTGTGTATACTAACCAGGGGACTGGGGACTCAAATCTAGTCTTCCTGGTAGGAGAAATGTGAACCTCAGAGAACCCGTTGCTTGTCCCCAGAGGTTAATTGTGGCTGTTTCCTCTTCACTGCTGGGAAGCAGTGGGGGCTCTTCAAAATCTTCTAGACTGACGGTCAGGAGACAGGTCAGTGGGGTGTTTCCACTGTGCACAGTCACCCTGGGAGACAGACTGGGGTTGTACCTTTGTCTTCTTCGTTGAAGGCCCCTCTCCTTTCTACTTGACTCAGAGGTGTTCTGAGTCCCGGGAGGTTCTTGGGCAACTATGAATCAACGTGTCATTACAGACTTGACACCCTGGGCTACCTGAGGTGGTAGAGGAAGGTGGCTCCATATTGCATTCAGGGACTGCCACAATTGTAAGGTTCTTTCTGCAGTCTCTGCCCTCTGACCTCCTAGGTGCTGTCCTTCCTTGCTGGGCAGTTATGACTCTTGTGGGCTGTTTTACCACAGGCACCATTTCTCCAGAAGGCTTTGAAGAATGATCTATGAAGGAAGCTACAAAACATCTCGAGATCAATTGCCGTAATTATCTTCTGAATAATTTTCTGTCATTATTCAGGCTGTACATATTGTACATGAAAGGCTATGTTCAGCCAAACAAGAGCTTGCTGGGTCCGGGATTTACAACTCTCTGTGCAAGAAGATTTAGAAGGCAACCCCTAGGAAATCCATCTGGAGATTGTGGAGAGGATAGAGGAAAATAGAAGTTCTTTTAATCTTAATATTCTTTATGCCTTGCTCATTATGATTAGATATATCTTCTAGATAAACCCTCCACAAAAATAGAACTGGCAATGAAGAGACTGTTTATTTTCTTTCTATTGCTAAGGGAAAATAGCATGCATAAAAATAATAATAACAATATAAATGCTCCAACACTTAACTATTTAGAGAGCCATCCAGCATCTCTCATTTGTGGAGTTTAGAGAAGAAAGGAAAGGATCCTTCTCCAGATTGTAACTAGAGAACAGAAAACACTAGCTGACTTCTTGTCCCTTCTTGAGCATGCTCCCTTTATTTTTAACATATAACGCGGAGAAAATCATCCAGTTTTCCATTTCTGTCTTCTTCTAACTCTCAGGGGAAATAGTATGTGAAAAGTTCTGAAAAGAGAAAGACAGCCCTGCTGAGAAGATCCAGAGAGCTTCGTTTCCTATTTTAAGATTGTTACTGAAGCAGGGTCAGTGCATAAAATTCAATACTTTTGCTGTGGCACTGATCATTAATAGAAACAAGCTTTGGAACACAAGAGAGCACATGCTCCTGTTCCCAACCTCTAGCACCTGCGTGAGCGGCCACCAGTGGCTGAAAGATAATGCATTTTAGCAGTAACATTCCTCTGACTGAAAGTGGATGCTTCTCCCCAGGAATGGATATATAAAATCCTATAGAGACAAAGAGCTAGAACATAATTAAGGTGCTGTCTGCTTTTTAAAAAAATTCAAGCTCTGTGTTACTTAGGTTTTAACAAAGCATGATAAGTTTCCATAATGGGACAGTTTATTCTAAGGATTCCATTAGTGTCCAGGGTGTTATTGGCCTGACAACATTGACTTAGGCCAGGCTGCTGATCTGCCCTGAAATCACATGACCCAGATATAGCAGTAGAGGGTGGCTGCTCCACAGTCAGGGGTGGACGCTCTGGGCCAGGGCCACTGTGTTCTCTGATGCAAGAGGAGGAGAGCAAAGACCCAGGTGTAGACCTAGGAAGAAATGGAAGACACAACCAGCATGCATGACCTCCCTCTCCAGAGCGGGATAGACACAGTTATGATAATGGGGAGCTTTGAGACAGGAAGGTACGGTGAAAGGCTGTGTGTGTGCTGTAAATGCATGTATTTGTAGTACATGTCTGTGTGCCTATGGTATATGTGTATGCTATATATGTATGTGTGTGTGTGTGTGTGTGTGTGTGTGTGTGTGTGTATCTCTGTGTGTGGGTCTGTCTGCTTGTGATATTACTGTCAGTGCAAGTGTTCTTAGCAGGAGGGCTTCAGATGACCCATTGACAGGTAGGCTGTCTTGATGGGAAAAGATTTGGGAATTTTATTCACTCTCTCCAAGGGCTACAGCACTCCAAAGCATTAAATACATACCAATGCTATCAAAGTGGAAAAAAGCCCTAAAATCTGAGGATAATTACGCACATCAAGCTAATTACCCAGAAGCACTATTAGCTAATGAGATTAGCCAGAAGCCCTGTCCAGCATTGATTAATCAAAGAATAATGCCAACACACCTGCGGTGAAGAGGCTCCTGATGGCCAGCAAAAGTGCGGCTTGCCAAGTTTGGAAATGCTGTGCGTTGGTATGTCCAATTTTGCTTTACAGAAAGCAGAAGTCATCTTAGACTAATGCTGGAGGTGAGGCTGAGATAGACTATTAGTTACACTCTTTGAACGAAAAAGTGTGTGGCTCAATTTCCTCATTTCCAAAACGGAAACACTCATACTATAAGTCGGTCTAGTTCACAAGAGTGTGAGAAAGCATTTGTGGGCCATGCATAATCTTTAGCTCCAAGCAAGCGCTTTGGTGCTTAAAAATAGCAATCTGGTCAAACGCCTGATTGTGAAATGTCTCACTGAAGTCTCCCTTGTCTATCACTGGGAGAAACAGTGACCGGCATACAAAACGCAACCAACTTAAAAGGAGAGCAAAGGACGGGTATTAAACACTGTACAAGCTCGCGCTCAGACAGAAACGTTTCAATTAATTCATAAAGTGAAACACAAACTAAACAGTCTTCCTGCACAGAAAGATTGCTTCATTCAGCTGTTCGCTGACCCACAGGTGCTATGAGGCACCGTGTTCATGGATTATTTTTTTTTAAGAAAAATTGCCGAAGAATCATCATGTAATTCAAAAATCCCTACAGTAGGCTGAATTTCAGTTTTGTTTCTCTGGATGATGCCTGTTGCCTAGGCCACACGCACGGCCTTTTTGATGTCTGCTCAGATTGTCAGGGTGACTGTCTTCTGGAGTGTTCTACTGATGTACCAGCTGAAAGAATTCCAGTTCATAAAAGGAATTTGTGGCAACACTTATTGGGAAGAACATGTGAATGCTTTTGAACTTCAAAAACTCTGAGCAGGGAAACTTTAGCCACGTTTCCTTTCTGTGGAACGAGGGATTCTAATACAAGAGTCTGGTGCATGAGCAGTCTGTGACGGGATTTTCAGTCAGGTTTCTCTTAGGGGCCCAGAAGACGCTGCGATGGGGATTCAAGATTCTCTTGTTTGCAATAAGAGGGTAGATTAGCTCTCTCAGAATCTGCTTTTTTCTAGAAGTCAATCATTAAGCATATTCAAATTTCCTTGTGTAATGAATTTCATCTTATGTAGAGGAATTGTGGAAGATTTTCATTATTTTTTTTACATTTGTGTGCGTGTGCGTGTGTGTGTGTGTGTGTGTGTGTGTGTGTGTACCTTTACCTGTTAGGCCATCACATTGACCCCCAAATTTCTACTTTTAAACACTTTCTTTAAGAGAATTTGTGCGTGCCCTGTGATAGCCTTTTTTTATACTCCTGCACATTAATGTGTCTGCTTATTGAGGGCAACCCTCTGGCTTGAAACAGATGTTCAGGAAACACTTCACCTGAGAGACGTTGTCTTGAAGCTGCTGCTGAAGATCGCCAGGTTGTCCCCTCAGTCAGTTTCACTGCCACATTTCCTGGCAGTCTCTAACACTGTACCTACTCTTTCAGCACATGCTCATTGACTGAGAAGTCTGAACTGGTCTGTCTTCTAAATGCTGGGAAGACTTCAACGAACAGAGAAGAAACTTGCTGCCTCTGTGGAACTTCTACATATACACATTTGTGTTCCGGGAAGGAGAGATGGTCTGTTGCAGCCAAGGTCCCTTTGACCTCCTCCCTGCGGGGGCCAGGGGATAAGTAGGTGTTTAGTCAATGACACAGACTCCAGGACACTCACTAGGCGATGTGCAAGCAAGCTCGTTTATTGTGAACATGGGTGTCTCCTTTATACCTCCTTCTCTCCCCCCATTGGTCCCTTGTGTCCTGTTGGCATCCTTCTATTGGAGCTGTGGATGTGTTGTTGGTTTCTAGCTGCCCGGGCAGATTTCCGGTCAGCACCTTCCTGCTCATGAACAGGAAGCAGGGTACGCCTGAGCTGTTGGTCTCATGCCTAGCCTCCTACAACACTCAAGGATAAAATAACAAAGGGAGACTGTGGGGCTGGAAGTGGCTCGGTTGGTTGGTAAAGTGCTTGCTACACAAGCACGAGGATCTGAATTTGGATCCCCAACAACTACATAAAAAGTTGTACACAGTGGCACACACATGTAACCCCAGCACTGGGGATGCAGAGACAGGGAGATCCCTGCAGCTTCTTAGCCAGCCAGTCTAGCAGAACCTGTAAGGTCCAGATTCAGTGAGAGATGCTGTGTCAAAAAAAGCAAGATGGAGAATGACCGAGGAAGACACCTAGTATCTACTTCTGGCTTCCACTTACACACACGTAAGCATTCACACACATACACGTAAATCCACATACACAAAAGAAAGAAGAAAACTAAAATTGGACTATCATCATTTGGGGAACAGTAAAGGGATGAAAACTCCTCGGATTCATTATGCTATGATGGATTAAACAGGATTGAATATCTAGATGGAAAAAATGAAGTCTAATTTTAAAATAAAACCAAGTCCATAACTATAGAAGTAGCCAGGTATAAAGGTAAGACCAATGCACCAGTGTGATACTGTTTTTTTGTTTGTTTTTAATCATTATGACAAAAATCTGAAAGAAATAATTTAAAAGGAAGAAATTTTATTTTGGCTCACAGTCTCAGAGGTCTCTGTCTATGTATATACAACAGGGATGTGGGTGGTCGTCTAGGGGAGTGCCGGTGTGCATTCCGTGAGACAGTCAAAGACTCTTAAGCGCCATTGAAACACCCTTATTGGTCCTCCTTGGCTATCCCCCCACCCCCTGGTGCAGTGTCCTGGGAACGAGGAGCTGCCATCTTAGGGAACCTACTCTCACTTTCCCTGTCTGCCTACATGCCTTCTCCTTCTCCTTCACGTGGTCAGTTGGCTCCATTGTTTCTGAACTGTGATAGGGCAGAGCATCACAGGGGAAGGGCCTGGTGGAGCAGAGATGATCACCTTGTGTCATCAAGAATCAGAAAGGAGAAAGGAGGGAGGGATCAGGGGCAGCACACAACAAAAACGCCCTCAGTGGCCAGCATGTGAACCTGTGGGAAGCCTTTTATATTTACATCATAACATCCTACCCCTGGCCCCAAAGGACCATGTCCATTTCAAAATGCAGAATGTGTTTAGTCCATCTCACGAGCCCCAGGATCTTAACAGTTCCAGCATCTTTCAAAAATAAAATCCAAACTCAGAATCCCTTCTGACACTCAAGGGGAACTTATCTGAGAGACCCTATGAACATCAAAGAGAAAGACTGTATATAATAACACACAGTGGCTGGAAAGGAGGCGGGCAGAGGCTTCTTCTCCAAAAGGAAGGGTGGACCAATGCAGGACTGAAACCCAAGGAGGCAGACCTCAACTCCGATAGCTCTGTAGTTGGCCTCTGAGCCACCTGGTCCCATGATGTGAGCGCCCTGGAGCACCAGCAAGTCCTGCCCGCTGGCCTTACCAGCTGCAGCCTGTAGCCAGTAATTCCTGGAGACACATCCAAGCTCTGAAGACTCCTGTATCCTGCTGCTGTCTGTTCAGCAAGTCACCTCCCTTTTCACGCACTGGAGTCTGTGAATTTCCTGGTTTTCCAGGAATGCTGCTCTTCTGTGCGCACAGATGTGCTCATGTTGGCTGAGCTCACACGCTGCTCTGCTGCTCGGGAGACCAGACCTGTTGCTACTGACACCAGACAAAGTCCGGCCAACGCAGCAGGGCCTGGGATGCCATTTCTACCACGCTCCGTCTTTCTGGGTGGCATCCACCCTCCCTTGGGATGTAGATACCCTCATTTTTCTCAGGTGTGGAATTAAGTTGGAAAGTGTAGCACGCAGTGGTCATCTTTAGTTAAAGTTCATTTTCATTCCATTCTTCACCAGCAACTTGAGGATCAGCAGGACAAACTGCAGAGACAATGTTGAGCAGCCTGAAGGAAAGCTTAGTTCACGTCGATGCCAAGGCCTGACCCTCGGGAAACACCATGGAAGCCCACTGGTTTTTCCTTTCCTTTTTCTTTCTGTTTTCTTTTCTTTTGCTATCCTGGAGGTGGAACCCAGGGCCTCAAGCTAAGTAGAATGTTTTTACTACCAAGCTGTGTCCCAATCCTCCTTTTACTGCTTTACTTTGACATGGCGTCTCAGTAAGTTGCCCAGGCTGGCCTTGAATTCACTCTGTAGCCTATGCTCAACTTACGATCCTCCTGCCTAAGCCTCCTGAGATGACAGGATGACAGATCTGTGCCACTAGGCCTGGCCTAGTGATTTTCATAATCCTGTGGAGTTTGTATCCATTCCCACAAGTCAGTACAACCCAACTCGTCCTAATGCGGCAAACAAGACACTGATGTCAGTTTACTTCTTGGCCCTTGTGTTAGTTACTCACCTCATGGCTATGGTGAAATACTTGACAAAGGAACTTAGGAAGGTTTTGGTTTGGATCACAGTTCAAGGGTATGGTCTGTCCTGTGGGGAGTCAAGGCAGCAGGATGTGAGGCCGCATTGCTTCTTCAGTCAAGAAGCAGAGAGATGCATGCTGGGACTCATCGTACTCTCTCCTTTTACTTAGTCCAGGACCTCAGCCCAAGGAGCGATGCCACCCACTTTGAGGGTGGGTCTTCCCACCTTAATTAATGTAATCTAGATAATCCCTCAGACATGCCTGGGTTTGCTTCCATGGTGATTCTAAATCCCATCAATTTAACAATCAAGGTTAACCATCACAGTCCTATTTATAATATAGCTTTTCTTTAAAAAGCATTCTTGAGCTAAGCACATTTATGTTGGTGACTTTTCACACCCAAGAAGATGATAGCCAAGGATTTCACAGTGTTTTGTATAGAATCTAAAGTTTTAAAACAATCTGTGATGATAATTGTAAACAGAAAATGGTGGGTTTTATAATTTGACTCCATCCTTCAGTTTTCCTCAGCTATTTCACAAGAAATGAATTGTTGTATGTTTTCCTAAGGTCAGTCTCTCAACCTTCTAACATCTGCATTTTCTGTACCTGACAAAGAGGGTAAGAGATCAGAAATGTGGAAATTAACTTGCCAAGAATGGAAGGGACGTGCATCCACGCTAGCAAGAGAGGCGCGAGATTCAGACAGTGAGAAAGGCGCTTACTGGTTTTGCTGCTGCCTCCGAAAGTTAGGAATTGCTGTTTGGAAATGTCTTCAACCAGGGAAATAAAAATATGTCAGAAATGTAAAACACTCCCCACACCTGCTTTTAAAAATTGTTCTGTAATTGCATCCATAGGAAACAGCTGAGGCGAGGCAATGGGCCTTCCACAACGAAATACCTAAATATGGTGGGGGAAAGGCCAGTGTCTGAAGCCGTATACTGAGCAGTGTTTGGAGGGTTAGGGCAAGGGAGGAGCAGGCAGGAGAGGTGGAAGGGAAAGCTAGAGGAAGCAGGTTGGCAGAGGTAGAGTTGGGGGTCTCTAAGAGCAGAGGTAGAGTTGGGGGTCTCTAAGAGCAAGAGCTGAAAAAAACCATTTTTAAATAAAATAAAATACCCTGAAGTCAGATTCCTTTCTGTAAACCTTTGGGGACCCAATAAAAAGCCATGACTAAATGAAAGTGTTACCAAAGCAGATGGAGAAAAACATCAGAAAATCAAATGACACATTTGAAAGGGCAAAGCATCAATACTACCTAAAGGACTGATCAAACGTGTCGTTCTGAAATGAACACCAAACAACCAAATCATGAAATGCGTAAGAAAGGCAGGAGGGGACACGGCTGGGTGCGGGGCTGGCTGCTGCCACGCAGAAAATCAAATGCTCTGTGGGAATGCACGAATAGAAAGGGAGACAGGTTGTGTCTACACGCATTTAGAAATTGTCAAAAACAGAAATAGAGTGGCATTGGCTCCAGCCAAGGGGGCATCACAGGTCTTAGCAGCCAAGGGGGTGTCACAGGTCTTAGCGGCCAAGGGGGTATCACAGGTCTCAGAGGCCAAGGGGGTGTCACAGGTCTCAGCGGCACCCTGATGCTCTGCCTGGGTTGGGCCGTTTACCTCTGGTTCCTCTTTGGTATTTGTAGTTTTGGAATCCAAAGCTAAAAACTCTGAGCTCAGGACTAAGAGGATGATGTGGCCTTTAACAGTGGGAGCTCTTTTACGGTCAGCCTGTCTGTGGGTTATCATCTGACCCTCATAAACCTGTTTGTGAAACTGCAATCAATTTAAACAGAAGTAATGTCCTAGTCCCGAGCAGCTAAATACAAGTTCTTAGGGCCTGAGGATAGGGCCCAGTCAGTAACATGCTTGTCATACAAGCATGAAGCCTGAGTTCCATTCCCAGCACCCACATAAGAGTCAGAGATGGTGGAAAGCGCTTGTAACCCCAATGCTGAGGGAGCAGAGACAGGGGCTCCTTGGCCAGGCAGCCTAGCTGAATGCATAAGCTCCAAACCAGTGAGAGACCCTGCTACACACACACACACACACACACACACACGAACATGAACACACGTGCACACACATGCACCTGCACACATGTATCTCTGCACATACACATCCTTGTACACACAAATGCACCTACAGTCACATGTACATACACACACAAATACACCTGCACATACACATGTACTTGCATGCACACATGTGCATCTGCACACATACAAGTGCACCTGCACATATATGTATCTGCACACACACGTGTACCTGCACACATATAAGTATGCCTGCATACATTACATATAAGTATGCCTGCATACATTACGTATAAGTTTGCCTGCATACATTACATATAAGTATGCCTGCATACATTACATATAAGTATGCCTGCATACATTCATTTGTACCTGTTGTGGCCCAAATTCTCTCTGGGTCTCCTGTTTACAATCAGACAAACCATATAATATATTTTACGTGAGTTTATTAACTTACAAAGGAATGAGTACCCAGCGCCTAGCCCGACGCCAAGGCCACTCGGAGCGGCCTCATCAGACCGCGCCACGCCCATAGCCCCGCATTTGCTTGTAGCGCCAGCACTACAAATCGCACTCGGAGGTCAGCAATCTCGCCCCAGGCCCACAGGGAGTCAGTCCATCCTGTCTTTGAGTTGCTGTGCTGGCTGAGAGTCTCCTACACCACCACGCTCTACCACGGCTCCTGGCTTCCATCCCAAGATGGCTCCCAGCTTCACTTCCTACTTCCCACTTTGTGTCAGGCCCTGCCCACTGGAGGAACCAGCCAATCGGGAGACACCTGTAAACACACACGTGCACCTAACACACATGCACCTGTATATACACACGTGCACCTGCACACACGTGTACCTGTGTACACACACGCGCGCCTGCACACACGTGTACCTGTATGCACACACGTGCATCTGCACACATACAACTGCACCTGCATACACACGTGTGTACCTGTATTCACACAAGTATACCTGCACATACACAACTGTACCTGTACATACAGTCTCACATCAATGAGGATTTTCTTGACACGGTCACTTACGCGCTGTAAGACTGTAATAAATTTACTAACTCCCTCTAAGTGTATGTTTCCTTGTCTCCAAAAGTAAAGATGATGGTATTCCAGAGCTCATGGGAGTCCTTGGAGGATTAAGCAAAATACGCAGATAAAAAATCCCGTAAGTGCCCAGGATGAACATGCAAAAAATGAAAGTTATTAAATCACACCATGGCTGCACAGTGGAAACTGACCTCTTCCTCTGATATAAACCTCTTCATTTGACATGTAGTGAAAGAGGGTCTGGAAGCTGATGCCCAGACAAGGCAACTGTGTCAGAGCCAGGTGTCCCATCCCTGCTCCTGCCTCACACACGCTCTGTCTTCATGCTGTGCCTGGGAGAACACAGTTGTCTTTCCAGTGTCCGGCAGCTCTGCCTCTCAATGTCCCTTCCCCCAATTAAAAAAACAGCCTTGCTCAGCAAAAAATCAAAGAGTACACTTTGAGGTGTTAATGGTTGATGCTAATTTAAAACGCGTGTGCGTGCCTGATCTAGGATATTTCTATTTCAGGAAGAATAATGCACACTAAAAAGATAACCTCAGCTCTGAGTGGGGGTGGGGGGCAATGTTTTGGCAAACAGAAATTCTCACCTTCCTCAAATGAGGCCAGAGAGCAACTTGTGAAGGACATCATTGAGCTTTTGTGCATGGGGCCTTGACAGGTGATTCAGTACAAATGTAGTCACGTAATAGAATACACCAGCTGTAGTGACCAGCCCCCCAGGAAGGGAAAAGCAAAGCAGCTGAATGAATGAATGAATGAGTGAATGATGACTGTAAGGATAACCAATGGAACTCAGGATTATTTAATTTCCTACAGTGTAAACAAGGGATGTTTTTAGAGGATTCCTAAAAAATATCCAAAATGGAAAAAAAAAAAATTCTGGTTTCTTAACGATAGGATGGAGAATTGAGGAAGGAGAAATGAGGCACATACATTTGCAAAACTCTAAAAAAAACTGTTCCTGCAGAAAGAGGCCTGACCTCATCTGCCCAGTTTTAAGATTTTCTGCTTCAGACACTCTGGGACATTCCAGTGCAGAAGGTTCCAGTCATTTCATGGGGCTCCTCTGGAGCAGACAATTCAGGGTACTCTAGTCTCACCTAGAAGGAGCAATATCGTTAAGAATTGGAACCAGAGGTGCATCAAAAGGTCAGGGTATATCTGACCAATATAAGCAGGAATTCCAGGATATCTGGTTCTGGGGGTTCAGGCTGCCTCTAGCACTCAATGCTCCTGCAACGCGGCAGAGCTCGCTCCTGCTTTTCTTGTGACCCATGCTTCTGCCGGCATTTCCTGATGCCCCACCCAGAAACTGCCAAGCCTAAGCCATACCCACATTCCACCCCTTCCCTTTCTCTAGCAAAGCCCTCCCTTTCAAAGCCCTCCTTCTGATTACAGGTCTGTTTGTCGACTGCTGATCTGAACACAAAGATGGCTCCCTGAAATCAGCAATGCACATTATTTGGAAAAAAGTATCTCTGCAGGTGTGATTATGCTCAGGTTGTCAAAATTGGGAGATTTGACTAGATTTCAGGACAGACACTAAGTGCAGTCACATACATAATAAGGTTTGAAACTCGATGAAGGCACAAGGAGATCAAATGAACAGGACAGACAGGGACCTAACAATGCTGGGCTTGAGTATTGGCAATGTGGGCACCACCTAGGGGTGCTATGAGTTAAGAACGTGATTTCCCATGACCTCTTACCAGAGCCTTGACTGCAGATCTCTGGTCTCCAGAGCTGTGAGAGAACTGGTTCCTGTCATTTGAAGCCTCCAGCATGTGACATGGTTACCACATCTGAGAAAGCTTCTACAATCTCCACCCCTGGAGCCCACACACGAGAGAAGGGCATTTCATCTTCTCGAGTCTATCCCCAGTGACTAGACCTGGGCACAGCACACACTAAATGTTTAACATTTATATTTAATGCACAAATAAATGAAAAAATAAATCCATAACCCATTCGAATCCAAATTTGTTTATTTGCTACTATAGATAAAACACTTGTCACTAGTTGGCATTTAAGTATCCTGGCATTCGCCAACATTAACAACACCCTAGGGACAGAGCTGAGTCTATGCAGAATTGTTGTTAGTAAGTGACACGACTTGGTCTAGATACCAAGATGTTGACCATCAAGTCTGGTATTCTGTTCATGGGGCCTAGACAGAACCAAGACTGGTTTTGACAGGTAGCACATGCTAACCGGTTTCCTTTCTTTAGAACCAGACTTCATCCATCACATCTCCAACTGATTTCTAATCCTAATAGTCAAGGGCAGCTGCTTCATCCAAGGCTGATTGTGCCAAGAACGGATTATTATAATGCATGGAGCCAATAGAGTCAATGCTGTCAGAACATGGCGGGACGAGATGGATCTCCGCAATAAGAACAAAGCCTCTCGCATTTATGTATTGTTTTTACTTTCAAAATGTGTGCACATCTGTTATATCATTTTCTTGTCCCAATACCCCTGGGAATAGTGAATCCATCAGGGATAATGCTCCTTTCATTCAGATACACAAACTGGCAGGCAGAACGGAGTGCTCCCGATGATCCCTGCTGGCAAGTGGATGGAGTCCTTGCCCTTTCGAAACTGGGGGACTTCAGAGACCTTAGCAGGGTTAAGTAAGTCAGTGTCCTAAAGAAAAGAATGAAGAGGCTTCCCATGTGGAGGATTTACTCCTATCCTCCAGTCCTTGCTTGAGAAGGAGAATGAAACTCCCCCTTTTTTCTATGCCTGGCAGACTGTACTGGATTATAATCGTTGCTCCCACTTGCCCCTAAGCTTTGTACACTTCCCTTCTCTCCTCCACTTGGCATGGACATTTATTGTTTCCACCGAATAAGTTAATCAAATAGGATGCTAGTTTATTAAGCCAATGTACAAAAGCCGCCAGTATACCACAACAGTGCAACTACCACTGACACAACACAAAACAGCAGCAAACCCAGCCTCCCCTGCTGAAGCAACTGCAAAGGGAAAACACAATCTGTCCTTGCTGCCCGTCAGTGCTTCTATAATCTGCTCAGAGGAAGTCATCCAAACAAGGACAGTCACAAGCAAAGCCAGCCTTGAGGGCCATAGCATGTACCATTCCACACAGTCCCTCAAAGTGTTTATTTTTGAGGGGACTGGGATGTGGGAACCCCATCAATGGGAACATCTTAGTCCCCAAAATTACTTGGTGCAATGATCCCAACATTACATTCCTTGATTTTTTTTTTTTTTTTTTTTTTTTTTTTTTTTTTTTTTTTTTTTTTTTTTTTTTTTTTTTTTTAGCTCAGATGGAATGTATTTTAAAAGGGAACACTCACACCTTTTTAGAACAAAATAAGGTATCACACTTATGAGGCATTTATTCCTAATTATGCAATTGCTTTATCCTGCAGAATTTGCTGGAAAAAAAAAGAACTGTAAGGCAAAGAATGGGCTGACTTAAGGTATCTATTTAAGCCAGCCCATCCTTTCCATTGAAAAAAGGTTAACGATCTAATTTCGTTCCCCCCCAGGAGTCAAAACTCTTACCAAGTATTTTTCATTCCTGGTTAATAAAATAATGGTATAATTAACAATTAAATAGCATAGTCTCATAAGAAATTATTGAACCTACTTGTGAAAAAAAGGAAAGGTGTACTATTTCAAGGAATAGTAAAGCCAGGCAATTACTGCCATGCTTAGAAACACAAACCAACTTCTTCCACTGAGCTCCTTGTGCCTTGCCAGCTGTTTGGTGCATTCAGAGCTGTCCTGACCCGCAGTCTCCGAGCTATGGATGGAGCAGTTGCAGCACAGGTACATGCCTATGCCGTACCTCCACTCCCAGTGCCTGGCTCCTGCTGCTGTCCTCCCTGGGACTCTGTCCACTGGCCATGCAGGCTCCTCCTGCCTCCCCCTCTGTAGCCATCCCTCACCTAGACAATTGATTGGATGAGTGTACTGACAACCGATGGTCTCCCTGAGCCTAATTTTGTCTCTTTTTTTTCTCTTTTTGAGATAAGGCTCACTGTAGCCCCAATTGACCTGGAACTTGGTAGGTAGACCAGATGGGCCTTGGTATCCCAGAGATCTGCCTGCCTCTGCCTCCCAAGTGCTGGCTCAAAGGCATGCAACACGACAGCTCGCTAATTTTGCCTCTTCTTGGTCAGCTCAGCTCACAGAGGCCAGAGAGCTCCTTCTGAAATGCCCAGCCCCTGGCATCTTGCCTGCCACCCGTCAAGAATTCACCTTGTCTCTTAGGGGTCGTCACAGTGCCATCTGGCAGCATGCTGGAACCGCCTTGGTCTGGTCACACTGGCCTTCCCAGGTTCTGCACTCTTATGCCACTCTGAGGAAACACCTGACAGAAACGACTCGAGGAAGGAAAGGTCCTTTTGGCTCAGTTTCCAAGGACTCTAGTCTATCATGATGGGGAAGGTGTAGGGGAACATCTGAGATCATGAGGACAGGAGCAGTCAGTGGATCAGTCAGGACCACGCCAAGGGACCTGCTTCCACCGCTAATCCCTGCCCCTTCCAATTCCTGGAATCTTCCAAACTAGCATCACCAGTTGATCTTCAAATATTCAGAAT
Source organism: Nannospalax galili (assembly GCF_000622305.1). Lineage (NCBI taxonomy): Eukaryota > Metazoa > Chordata > Mammalia > Rodentia > Spalacidae > Nannospalax > Nannospalax galili. The sequence continues at coordinate 1,292,648 of NW_008360311.1, forward strand.
GGCTTGTGGGGAGATTTCAAATGTAAACCGTAACATTGCACCCAGCCCCCTAACACTCATGGCTAGCCTATAAAACAAAATGCATTTAATCTAACTTTAAGAGTCTCCAAAATCTTAACAGTCATAACATCATTCAAAAGTCTAAGGCCCAAATCTCTGCTGAGACTCAAGGCAGCCTCATAGCTGTGAACTGCTATAAAACCGGAAAGAAAAATACATACTCACAAGACACAATGACTCAGAGTAAAATTCCCAAAGTGAAAGGGAAGAGAGATGAGGACTAAAGGATGATATGAAAGCAAGTCTGAAACTCAACAGGGAAAAACACTGAATCCTCCACCTCCATGTCCAACACCCAGGACACACGTGCCGTGATATGAGCTCTGTGGCTTGGAGAGCCCACCTTCATGGCCCATCTCTTGGGCTGGCTTTAAGTTTTCCTTGGCAGACATCCCACATTCCCAGCATCTTCAACATCCTGGGGTCTCTATTGCAGCTTAGGCATCAATGTCATGACGTCATGATCTCTGTCGGGGGCTTCCTGCCTCTTCCTGACAGGCTTTTCTCTAGAATCTCAGTGGAAGTTTCCATGACTTCATAACCCTCGCATTCTCTGTGCCTACAAAACCAGCCTACAAAACTAGGTGGACAATTCCAAATTCTGTTGCCAGCTTGAGCAATAGCCTCTGAGAGTTTTTGTGGCTGGACCCAGGGAAATGTTTCTGTGAGTGGTCTTTCCCAAATACAACACCCTTAACATGCTCTTTTCAAAGGAAAGTCTTTCAGATGAGTTTGTAACTTTCCATCCTGGAGCCTTCAGATGTACAAAGTACTTAGCTGATCTTTAACGGCACTTAATCTCTTTCTAACTTTTTTAATCTTAATTATTAAGTTAGTATACAGAGTAATTAGTTTCATATTGGCATTTTCCTACATCTGTGTCGTTACACTTTGCTCTAATTTGTCCTCCTCCCTACACTCTTCCAGGTACTAGTCTATTTGACAGCTATGACCTGTCTTCTAAAACTTATACTTGCTCCTTTTCTGGGAAAAATTTCATGTGTGTTTCTTAAAATTTCTTTGTGCACTGCTTTTTGTCCCGGATTCTCATTATCAATATGGCTGAAGACAGCACCACTCACCAAACTGCAGTCGTAATGCTGTGCTATGGAAAACCCCACTCAACTGACGGTCTATTACTTTTGTTGTTTTGTTTCGTTTCATTTTGTTTCGTTTTGACTCAAGGACTCTCTGTAGCCCTGGCTGGACTGTAACACTGTGTAAACCAGGCTGGTCTCAGTTTCACAGAGATCTACCTGCCTCCTTACTACTTACTACTGGGATTAAAGGCATGTGACACGACGCCAGTAACACCACACCTAGATCGTCTATTACTTTTCAGTCCGTCCTCACTCAAATTGTCAGGATATGGCTGAAAGGCACAATGCAGACAAAGTCTTTGGCAGAACATAACGCAAATGGCCCTTCGTCCAATTTCCGCTAGAGTTCATATTTCTGCTTGAAACCCCACGGCCCCAGCCTTCACTGTCCACTCTCCGGTCAGCGTCCTGGTCTACGGTTTCCCACCAGAACTGCCCCCTACGTTCTGCTCACAGCATTCTGAGCTCTGTGCTCTGCAGCTCCAAACTCTTCCAAGTTCCTCCTGTAAACCAACTGCAAAGGCATAAGAACCACACAGTCAGGTTTAGCCAAAGCACAACCTCAGTTCTCCAATACCCATTTTCTGTACTGGTTGCTTTTCCCATTACTGTGGCTGAGTACCTGACAGAAACAACTTCAGGGAAGAAAGATTTATTTTGAGTCAGAGCTTCCAAGAACTCCAGCCCACCATGGTGGGGAGGGTATGCTAGAGCGCGTGGTGGTGGGAATATGTGGCAAGGTTGTTCATATCTTAATAGACCAGGAAGCAGAGTAAACAGGAGCCAGAGGTCCAGCATCACCGTCACAGGTGCACCCCGAGTGGCCTACATCTACCAGCTAGGCCTAATATCTCAGAGTTTACAGAACCTCCCAAAACAGAGTTACCTAAGGGAAATAAGTGCGTGACATTTCACATTCGAACTCTAACCCTAGGTCCCTTCCCACCAGTACTTGTTTACTATCCCAGCTATGTGGATGACAATTGGCATGCCTTTTGGGGGAAAGAAAACTATTTTCCCTCAGCCCCCTAAGTCTTACTAAGTCAAGTCCCCCCAGTAAGAGGCATATTAACAGGGAAATCCCCCCAGAAGTTTGTTAATGTGCACATTTCGTCTGTATGTGGGACATGAAGAATTTGTACTCCTCTAAGAAGTAGCTTTGAAGTCCAGCTGATTCAGTGTCTCCTACGAAGGGTGGCACAACATCAGAGGGGTGATAAGACGGGAGGGAGCATCAACGGTATGGAGATGCCAGCTTGACCAACAGTAAGCAACTGATCAACAAAGGGTAATCAGAGAAGCTCTCTGACATACATCTGCCTCACGCAGTCTCCAGTTCATAAGGTCTACATTTGTTCTGAGGGTGACTTTCTCCCCTAAGCCTTAGGAAACCTGTGTCTTAGCTTCCTAAACAGACAGAGGAAAGGTAGGCAGCTTCCTGCATCTCTTTCTTCCCCATCCAAGCTGTCTTTCATCTTTTGAAAAGGCACGTTCTGATCTATCACTAGTCCTTTGCTATTACTATAAGGAAATACCTGACTCTGGGTAACTGGTGGAGCTGATACCTTATTGCTGTATCTTGTGGGGTAGAGAGGAGTGCTGTATACTCAGGTGGCAAGAGTCAAAATCTAAAGCAGTCCATCTCAGAAAGGCCTCAATACCATCCACAGAGAAGGTAAACTTTATGGCTAATTGTCCCAAAGGCCACATGTCTTAATGGCATTGCTTTGGAGATTAAGTTGTGACAGGAAGGACACAAGTCATTCATCCACAGTCTGTTCTCTGCCTTCCTCCGTGGGACATCCTGGCAAGTGCCACTTGCCCTGCAATCCAACGTCACCTTGAAGTCTAAAAAGGAGGCATCTACCTTTGTGTGCTTAAAGCACATAGTCAGACACATCGCTCACTGTGGTCTCGTTAGTGTTGTCCAGATACCTGTAAAGTAATTACGGGAAGAGACGCCGCTGTGTCTCTTACAGACATATCCCTGCCCTCCCTCATCTCTTACAGACATATCCCTGCCCTCCCTCACCATTGCTTCCTGGGCTGATTTCCCTGTCTCCCGTGCTCCTCACTTTCCTCTGCCTCTTCCATTTCCCTCTAACAGGGGCTGGGATGGGAAGCCCGTGGTGAACCCAGTTCCTGTGCCTGCCCCTCCCGGAATGTCTTCTTCATGCTCCAGTGACTGTGTCTGCCTGGGACCTAGATTCTGACAGTTGTTTAATAAACCACATCACCAGTGCACCAGCATAAGACAGAATGAAAGCGAGAACCTCACGTTCCATTTCCACTCTGTGATAACCTCTGATTCCATCATTCACCATTTTGATACAATATTATTCCCCGATAGCCCTCCCACACAGTGTTCCTTCTTCGCTTTGATGTAATGGAATGGTCTTTGCTCAGGGCTGGGGCTTTAAGACCCCAGGCTCTGTTCATTCCTATCAGTTTAAGGCTCAAACACTTCAGTTGTCTGGCCAGTCTCTGCTCCGTTCCCCATTTTCAAATGCTTTGTAAACTCTCTGCTTGGCAGAGAAAAAGCCAAATCTCTCTCTGCTCTTGCCCTGTGGTCCCCATTCTGTTGCAGGCTGCATCACAGTCAAGCATCTCGGCTACCTTTTCAGAAGCGCTACACGTTCCATCTCACTAAATAACAGAGCAGGGGAGGGAAGCGGAGCCAGTGTGGGCCTGGTGAGGAGGGAAGCGTCTGAGGCGGACCCTGCTTCTGCTGCTCCGGCTCCCAACCAAGGCCTGCATCTCCTTTTACAACAGAAAAAAACGAAAGAAACGGGAAAGAATTTCAAGATGTGGCATTGCTCCCCCAAGCCTTTGATTTCAGCGGGGTGTATAAAGCAACTTCAGTGTCTCCCTGGGGTGGGGCCTACGAAGTGAACGCTCTCCCGTGCTGCCTGGGACGCACCTGAAGTAGTTTCTTGTGACCTGCTCTCCACCATCTGTCATTTAGCAGATCACAGCTGAAGCAGCCAAGACAGAACACCAGATTGCTGGGGAGGCCTGACTCACTCAAGGGCTGGCTGGCGTCTCTTCCAAACAGGTTGAAATTAGGTTTCAAAACTACCCATGAGAAAGAAAAATGAGGTAGAAAGTCGCTGATGCACCGGAAACACGGAGGTGATAGATGAGGAGGGAATGAATGGGGCAAACAGGGCCGTTCAGAGTACTTAATGCCCCACTTTGCATGCCTGCGGCTCCCTGGTCTCCCCCAACTCTCTGTTTTATTAACTGGCTTCTTTTGTGAGTACTTTAATAAACCAGCTATTTTCTTCCCATACAAGAAAGATCATAAACTCCCCTGCTTTTAAAAATACAAATAGCACAGTGTTCTGAGCTCACCAGAAGCAGTGGGTGTGGATGGGAGTGTGTTAACTAGCTGCCCCTAAGGGCTCCGCTGAGAATCATCTGGACACTAGGCCTGCTGAAATCCCATAGCTGCCTGCAGTGGAACTCCAGCTTCTGCAGGCTTTGGGAGGAAGCTAATCCTTAAGGTCTGCTCATTTTACCTGTTGATATCCGGTGAATTACTGCCTAATCCCTGTCCTTTGCCTGGTCTGGCTCCTTGTGAAGGGCTGAGCCTCCTCTGCAAACTCAGCTTCTAGTCTAACCCTGCAGGTGCCTGACACCCTAAGACCTCCTGGAAGAGTTAGGTAATTTCTCTCTCTCTCTCTCTCTCTCTCTCTCTCTCTCTCTCTCCTCCCTCTCTCATCAGCAGATCCTCTAGCTCTACTTTCCAAATCAGCGTCCTTTCAGCCTGTTCTGGCATCTCACATGTGGCCCGGGCCACCCTCCTGTCTCACCCTGTGACTTTGGTAGATGTCGAGTACTTTCCTGCTCCCTTCTTCGCCCTCAACCCACACAACCCCGACTCAACCCCGACTCCACTCCCTACTTGTGCTTTACAACCACCGGTGGGACGGCTTTCCACTCCACTCACTCACCCCAGCTACAGCTCCCCCACTGACTCAGCTGCCCTGGTTCCTTGGGTTCAGCTGGTTCCTTGGGAATAAGGACCTCCTTTGTCCTCTCCCATGCCTCCCCTCTGCCTGGAACACTCTTCAGGAGTCCCTTTTTTCCGTGTTTAATCACACACATAGCTGGCTCAGTGACTTACTGCCTTGATTACTCTTCTTCGATTATTTCTAATTGGCAATAGGCTGCTAGCACAGCCACCCACCTGCCCTGCTGCTTCCCCATCGCACTTACCACAGCCCAGCAGACTACAGTTTCTCTCTGACTTTGTTGGCCTGTGTTTTCCATGAGGGCAGGATTTCTGCTTGTTGGATTCACAGCTGTTTCCTCATGGTTGAGAAGGGGGCCTAGTGTTCTCAAATCAGATATTCGGTCAATATTTGTTGAGGGAATTTTTGATCAGTCCATCCTGGGATCAAAATTCTTTAAAAATTAGGGCTAAGTTCTCCATTAGTATTGGGGGAAGGTTCCCAGGGGGTCACCAGACTCTGCTCCTCCTGTGACATGGATGTATAGTGATCTTGGCAGAGTGATTTGGAGGTCACTGGCTGGGGCATCCGTCAACCACTGGCCTTGACCTTGTGGAACTGGTCCCCGAGTTGGAGCCCATGCTTAGTGGGAGTGCACCCATGGGCAGTGAAGGAGAAACCCTTGCTTAGCTGTGCAGCCTCGTTCTAGAACAGAAGCACCCTTCCCCTCAGACCTGAGCACTGTTCCTCTGTGTTCTGCACTAGGACCACAGGCATCCTCAGTCTGGCCCTGCTGAAAGCAGTGGTGGGGGAGCAGCTGCTGGAGGGTCTGTGCACGCCTCAGGGGGTGCTTTGGGACAGGGACTGCTGGCTCCTGTTGGAGGGCCTGGGAGCCTTGGATCACCCTGCCTTGGCTGCCTTCTGTGAGTGCTCCTGCGGCCTGAACCACACTCTGCCTCATGCGCCCAGAATGCTCATCCCTCCCTAACTTAGTGGCCTGCCAGGGTGAGAATGGCCTACCAGGATCAGAGTGGACTATCCAAACCCCCCAAGTCAACCCAGGACCTGTCTGTGCCAGAGCCCCACAATGGGTACAGGAATGGCTGGAACTGACTGGTAAGAACAGGGCTTAAAGCTGATAAAACAGTGGTCACAGAAGGGAGTGGAAATGGGGGGTAGCAGTCCATGTGTCCATGTGTCAGTGGTAAGTGACACATGTCTGACTGGAAACAGGAATCCTGAGGCAAGATGCCTGCGTGGTGTAGAAGGTAAGTGAAGGTAGAAACAGCCAGGCTTAGGAGCCCGGTCACCTTCTGTCTGGTAGGGAACAAGGGTCCAGGATCTGCTGGAGGAACTGAAGATATTCAGAGAGCAAAAGGCTGGCAGCTTAGCTGGGTTTAAGCAGAATGAAGGGGGAGATAAGCTCTCCATTACTTTAAAACACAGAATCCGACTCAGCTACGCCCTGCTCAGGCCCCTCTCTCTTTATGTCTTAAAGTAAGTAGGTAAGGCTATGAGTGATTTGTTTCTCAGTTCCACTTTTTCTCCAGGCCAGACACACAGCTACCAAACCCATGGCCACTCGCCTACTTGTGCTGGGGAGCCTGGAACTTCCAATTCAGAAAGTGCTACCATGTTCCTCCACGCCCCTGATGTTGGAAACAGGCTGTTCTGCTCCATCAGTAGGTCTCGGGCTGTTCGCTAGGTGCTTCTGGGTTCTGGTTCACAGAACTCAACATACCTCCGCTCTTCTTCACCGTGGATCCGAGATGGAATTACTTCAAACGAGTCTGCAATATGACCGGCTTGATGCTCCTTCCAGTTGGCTATCTGTTTCCTGTCTTGTTGGGGAAGTGTCCTGCTGCTCAAGACATTCTCTGCAGTTAGCCGATGCTGGAAAGAGGGTCAAGAAGGAAAGACAGGAAGGGCGATCAGTGCTTTCAGTGTCCCCAGCTCAGAAAGGATGACCATAGGGTAGAGAAGCACTGTCCAGCAACTGCAGGCCAGCCTTGCTCAGGAAATGGCCTCTCACATAGGTGCCTGGGCTGCACTCTGCACTACCATATTAGAGTACCAGATAATCAGTTTCATGATGGCCTGCTGAGCTGAGGACCTTGGCAGGAGAGAGCACTGAGCCACGCTGTGATGGTTAGTGCTCTCAGAACCCTGGCCCACTGGAGCAGCCTGCAGGAAAGCTACAGCCTACTTCCCCCTGAGTGCTGGGAGTCCTGGGGACACTGGAGTCACATCCGCCCACTGGGAGATGTGGCAGGTACAGAGCTTCAAGGAAGTCCTGGAGAGAGTGTGTTTCATCATCTCAGGGCAAATGAGTCTTAAAGGAAGGCAGCTGGGGCCACTCAAAGAAAATTTGGGCCCCTGAGTCCTCAGAGCCTATATCCAACCATCTCTATCAAATCCAACAAGATCTATAGAACTGGGTAAAGGAGGGACATTCCCACAGACATCACAAGGCCACGAGGCCGTCTGACTCCCAGTACTGGAACAGCTTTGATCCTACAGGCCTCATTGCTGCAGTTTGAGCTGTCACAAGTCCCACACGTCGAGTCAGGGGACTGACAGGTGGGAATGTTTTAAGGCTCAGCAAAGTTCCAAGTCTTGGAACTATGAAGTGTTTGCTTGTGTGAGATGCGGCACCTCTTTGAGCATCAAGTCAGTGTGGAGCCGGGGACTATGGACTCTGGATGAGGACTGCCCCACCCCATCCCTCAACCCTGATCATAAATAGTGAGCTTGCAGACAGTGGAATCAGGCCCCGTGTACCTCTCTTAGGCATTCTAGAACTCTCCTGATACCAAGTTACCCTGGTCTTTGGGCCTTTTCTTTCTGAAAGTACCACCCTAGGGTTTGAGTTGGGCCTGACCTAGGGTGGAGGCTCCAGAATCCAGAACAAGGACCTTGTTCACTTTCCCTCTGTCCGCGGCTGCCGACTGCTCTCTTGCTCCCGGCTTGGCTGACACTCTTACTGGTCCAGGCCCAACCTGCTCTCAGCAGTAATACCGAAGCATGCTCTTCACCAATCCCACCAATCCAAGCATACCTCTTCTGCAAAAAGCCCTAGGTGCAGGACCGATTGGATGAGATGGTGATAGCATGCCCACTGGAGACCATGAGGAGATAGAGGGCTTGTTCCTCTATGGAGACAGTGCTTCCTGCCTGCTATAGATATAGGATTACCTAGAAAACAAATAGGAGCACAACACTGAGAACCATCATGTCTGCAAGGAAGAAAGAGGAAATCAGCGTGTTGGCCCTAGCCCCTTGTGCTAGCAGAATGTGTCACTCTATAGGTCCAAGAACTGACAATGCCCACCTCCCAAAGGAAGCCCTGTCCTTGACTTTCAAGACTGAAGTCTCTTGGAAAACTCTCTGCCCTTGACTTTGATCCTTTCTCCTGTCAGAGCAGCGGTGACATTAGAAAGTGCGCAGAGGGGGGCTTGGTGCCAATTAACAACTTCTCATCAGCTTAATTAAGGGACACATGTTTTAATCACAGCTAAGAAAGTGGAGTGATTGAAGAATTGATTCTGAGCTTTTGAAAACATCCTTGGCGGTGTGTAGAATTTAATTCTGCAGGTGTGTTTTCAGAGACCCCAAGGTAGGAGCACCTCCAATGCAATGGCTTCCCTGAGCCCATGCTCCCTGAGAACAGGAGTCTGCACCAGAGGAGCCAGCAGGATCTGGTCTGGATCTGAGAAAACCTTTCCAGGTGATTGCAGAAAATCCTGCCCTCTGTCATGTTTTAAGAGTGAGACAGCTTTCTTACGCGTTTGCTCACTCTTTGTTTTTAATGCATTAAATTAGCACACAAGCCTAGAGTGGTGGTGCAGAGGCAGGCAGGTCTCTGTGAGTCCAAGGCCAACCTGGTCTACATAGTGAGTTCCAGGACAGCTGGGGTTTGCACACTTGTAATGGGAAGACAGGCCCTTTTCATGGTCCACATGGCCTCCAAAGAGCAGTCTGTCCAGATCAGGCAGATCTAGACTGGTCAAGGGGGTCTGTGCTGCAGACATTGACCTAGCTGATTGTGGCCTCTGTAAAATGCAAAACCCTGGCCTACGACCTTTAAAAGCCTAGTAGGCCAAAGTTTGACTAATGGAGATCTTTACGTAAAAGGATGCACACAGGTTTGCTCTTTGTAAAATGCAGACTTCACTTATGTAGTACTTTAGCAAATCTATTTGCTGTGCTTGCAAAAGTAAAGTTTGTTAAGTGCAGAAAATTTGCAGGAAAAATTGGGTAAGGATTGAAGAAGAAAAGCATTTGCATACAGTGCCACCCACCAGACAGAATCACCATGTGTAGCTTAGTGCCCAGACTCTTTATCACACATATTTTGTAAAGAAAAGTGATGAGACTTTATTTCTGACCTTTTCACTTAGTATATCATTATCTCCCCAGATCATTAAATATTCTTATACTACATAATTTTAATGACTGCATACTATTCCAGCTCATGAATGGTCCTATTCATTATAATGCATTATGGCTATTTTGATTTCTGTTATTACAAGCAATGATAGCGTAGCTCTTCTTAAGCATAAATCTTTTCAAGCATCAGCAATCATCTCCTTGAATAAATTTCCAGAGGTAGAATTGCTGAGTCAGAAATTATGTACATTTTTAAGACTTGGGTACATCTCATCAAGTCGCTTCATACACAAGTTGTGTCTGCCCATCTGCATCCACACAGCACAGGGTGGGAAGCACTCACTTTCACTAAAGTAAAAGAAATGTGAAGTTTAGAAAATAGACGTCACACTGCCGCCCTGCTTCACAGTTTTGAGTGTCGGGGGACAAGACCACGCAGTGTGCGCCTCTCGGCTGTGCTTCTTCAGGCTGTTAGTTACATCCTCTGGTTGCACTCCTAGGCTGTTCCTCGTCTCCATGCCAATCGTTTGTGAGTGTTGTTGATACTAACCGTATTAAGCCACTGTCATGTGTCCATAAAGACACATCTATTTCCCACTTACTGTTTTCTTCCCTACAGTACATTTTGTTGATGTTCTTTACATATTACTCGAATATGAGAGAAATTAAATGTGTTATTCTCCTATAGTTCCTTCTTTACCGTATTTGGGATTTTTCCCTTTACTACTTTACACTGATCCATCAATGTTTCATACTTTCACATTTTGCTCTTTTAAGATTCATTTTATTTTTTAAATGATGCATATGTGTGTATGTGCATGTGAGTGCAGGTGCCTGTGGATGCCAGAAGACGACATCAGCTCCCCTGGAACTGGAGTTACAGGTGGGTGTGAGCTGTCTGGCATAGGTGCTAGTAATCGAATCTGGGTTCTGTGCAAGAGCAGAGTGCTCTTAACTGCTGAGCCGTCTCTCCAGCCCCTTTCACTTTTTGCTTTTAATGATTCATTGCTACTTTAGTTTTGCATGCTGCAAGGTAGCTATCTCTTTCTATTTTATCATTTGCAACCTGCCAATTAGCCCAGCACTATTTATGAAGTTATTCAGCATCTCCCTGAATGCATTCCAAGAAACAGGAACACTATAGGATTCTGGGGGAAGAAAATCTGTTCAGATACACATGTCTGAGAATGTTGCCTGATCTGCTTCCTCATTAAGATTCACAGAATATATTTCCATTCAAAAGCTTTGAGAAGACCTGCAGGAAAGATACGTATTTTATCTTGCTTTACCTGGAATTATGTGTTTGACCAGGTAATCTTTTTACAAACAGCAGCTGTCAGCATCAAAGAAACTAATGTCCTGAGGAGCACACAGTGAGTGTCTAATTTGAAAGGCCGAGAAGCTGCCTTTATGAAATACCACCATTCAGGTCTTTGAAGAGGCTCCATGTGTATGTAGATTCCTCCTGCCTACTTGGTTCTAAATAAGTTGAGAAGTAAGAATCAGTAGGGCACTGGAGGGTCAGAAAATAACCTTTATTATTCATTAATGAGTGTAGCTTAGTGGGTGAGCAGAGCAGGACAGCTGAACCCTGGCATTAAATGTACCTGTTCAGTCCCAGACTCTGTCTCCATGGTCTGCTATATACAGAAAGATTTACACACTGAACAGGCAGGAGAAAACCCTGGCTAGGCCCTCACCACCATGTGCGGCAGATCTGTCTATCACAATATCGTCCCTGGTTGGATCTCAGCTGATGTGTCCCCCAAAAGTCCAGATGCCAAGTTCCATTCCAATCCTGAGCTATGCAGAGACTGGATCATTCTGACTGTGGTGTTTGGAAGATAGTGAGGACTGCATAAGCCCATCCTTGTGGGAGCCATGCCTGAATCCTGGTGGCTCTACATAGAGACCACAGTGCAAGGGCATACACACACACACACACACACACACACACACACACACACACTCTGTCTCTTGCTGTCCTGTACTGCCTCCCAACTCTGTCCAGCAGAAAGACCCATAGGCAACGCAGGCCCTTGGACCTGCAGAATGGTAAACTAAATAGACCTCATTTCTTTATACGTTTACCAGTTTTGGGTGCTTAATTACAGCATCTCTAATATGCAGCCTTGGACCACATCAGCTATGTTTCACTTCTTTACGTGACGCTAGACACTTGAAGGTGGAAAAGAAGAGTACGAATTTAACTGTGATCCTGATTTTTATTTTTTAAATACTCTAATTATTTCTACTTTATGTGTATGAGTGTAGTGCCTGCATGCATATAAGTACACCTGTGTTGTTCAGTGCCCACGGAAGTCGGGAAAAGGCAGTACCAATTTCTCTCCTGGTTACACAAATGTGGAAAGTGAGACATACAGTTCACCAAGTCTCAGAAACAAAGAAGTGGCAAAGTCATAATTAAAACTCAGAGTCAGGGAACTGGACAGAAGACTCAGGGGTTAAGAGTACTGGCTACTCTGGCAGAGGTTCAGTTCCCAGCACCCACATGGCGGCTAACAGCCATCCATGACTCCAGTTCCAGGGGATCTGATGCCTTCTTCTGACCTCTGTGGGCACTTCACAACTAGGATTGCTGCAATGTTTGATGGGTCAACCAAGGCTAAATACTTAACAGAATACAGTCAGGTACTGTTCCACAAAGGGTAGCAGTTACTTTGTTATTTTGTGATTATTTAAATCTCCTCCAAAGAGGAAAACTTTCCTTCATTATGGGCTTCAATGGTTTAAAATATTCTGGGTGTTGGAGAGATAGCTCAGTGGTTCCAACACCCTCTTCTGACCTCAACAGGCACTGCATGACACGGATGCACTTACCTACATTCAAGCAATATACGCATACACATAAAATAAAAATTATAAATAAAATTAAGAAAACATTATTCTGTAAACCCCTGCAGCAGCTTCCTGCTTCCTCCAACAAAGCCAGCAGCCTCGAGGCCCCGGCACAAGCCGTGCAGAGCAGCGGGTGGTAAACGTGGAGCCATGTTGGGAGCAGTTCCCCAACTGCTTCCCACCAGTCCCACAACGTGGGAACTGTATGACCACGATGCTTCCGTCCACACATTTTGTATCCATTTGGGGCATTGTGATCTCTGCCTGACAAGTGTAGACAGGGGGAACCCTTGGATGGCCCGTCACCGTTTGGCGGCTCGCATTCTGCAGAGGAGTCTGTCACCCTGTCAGCTCTCTGGGTCTCTTAGTGGCAGCTGCTGCCACCTCCTGCTGATGGCCACCACACAGCTTTTGCAGCTCAGCCTGCTAACTGCTCAGCTCCGCCTCTTCTCCAGCAGTGGGGCAGCTACCTCGTGTGTGGCTCTCATGCCAACGGCCCCAACACCACTTCCTGTCCACTGCCTCTCCACTCTCTCTGTAACTGATTCACTCCACTTTTTAGGCAAAAATAGGCTACCCAAGAGAACCCTTGTATTGGGCCTAACTTTACAATCCCAGGGGAGGCAGAGCAGGAAGGGCCCTCCCACCAGCCCACACCCAGCTGAACAGTCTGCTTGTGAGAGAAGAGGCGTTTGCACCACCCACAGCAAAAGTTTCATGCAAATAAAGGTTTGTTTCTTCACCAACCACACCACATCCCTTTTGTGCCAGTCACAGAAGTCTGTCTGTTAGGCCACCAGAGAAAGTGTTTCCCCTCTGACCTAGGAGAAACGGTTGCAAGGCCATCTAGAACTCACCATTCACAGCCGCTTCTGGCAGCAGAAAGTTTGGCAGAGTGTTTGAAGCAGCCCCAGGTAGGGCGGTGCCTTCAGGCGCCTGACCAGCAGCTGTGATTGTTGTGCAGCTCCCTCAAGTCATCTGTGGAATGTTCAAAACAACCAGTGTTGGCATTGGGTGTCCTCCGTCTGCCTGTTTGGAAATTCTTTTGGTCAAGGCAGCCAGGACAGCAGGGGAGAGACCAGCAACAGCAATCAGGGTCAAACTACACCATCCCCAATATCACTCCTAATTTACAGGAAAATGAGCATCAGAAGTATTGATAATAAAAACAACTTGTCATTAACACAGCGTTTCAGTAGATTTTTAACACTTGTTAATGGTGAGGGGACAGAAACACAACTCCTCAGTGTCACACTCAGGAGCCCGAGAAGCGCCCCAGACTTTTAGCGAGCTCAGTGTAGGGCAAACGGGAGTTTGTGGCTTCAATGTTAAAAAGAATTTCAGAATTAGCCAGTGTATGAAGTAGAGTCAGAGACTTTCTTAAAGATATTTTAATACCTTCTTTTAGATAGACCCACTGAAGGGGGTCCAATTGCCTCACCCTTCATCCCTGTTCAGCATGGAAGAAGCCAGAGCACTCTGTGTCCCTATTCCCTATTGGCAATTTGGGTAACCTCCTCAGAGGATGGCGTGATAAGAATAGGAGATAGGACTTGGCTAGGCAGTTAGGGTAAAAAGACCCCAAAGAAAAGTAGCCAGTTTCTTGGCTAAAAGTCAAAATGTCCTTGGGCCTGTTAGCAACATACTCTGTTTCAAAGGCGAAAAATGTCAAAAGTATTTGGGAGCTTGTATCTAATCCTTAAAGGATTTTAGCATTATCTCTTCAGGGCGGGGGGATGTTGGAGGGGAAGGAGTGGGATTTGATCAAAACACCTTATATGCATGTATGAAATTCTCAATAAAGTTTTTGTAAAAAATTTTAAAATTCAGTTAAAAAATAAAAAAAAAAAAAGATATTTTAATACAGGTTTAAGCACAAAGGCTAAGGGAGGCAGACAGAAAAAAGTAAGACCCACCCAAGTGGGCAATGGACTTCCCAAGGGTGAGTAGAAGACAAACTGTGTCTCAGTGTGGGAAGGGCCTCAAGAGAAAGTCACGGACTGATTTTCCCAAGAAATCTTTTTCTTCTTCTGTCTCACTTGGTAAGAGAGATATGGGAGGGGTCTCCAGAGACCTGGGTGGAACCATAATATGATCAAATGAAAGCAGGAGCCACTGTGATTGCACAAGGGTTTGGAACATGACTTTCCCCTGTAAATGGGGTTTGTGGTAAGATGTCTTTAAATTCAAGTTCATGGCTACCAAGAGACAAAGGACTAAGGCAGGTGTTAATTGTGCTGGAATTCCTGCTGGCTGCTGGTGAAGGGAGAGGAGAGACTGGGCTTTTCCTCTCTCTCAGTTTTCACCTACTCAGTGCCCCAAGAGAGGAGGGATTCGGTGGGGCAGACCATCTGTCTCTGTGTCTCACTTAGAGTCCAATGTTGCAGCTTATTTAGAGACAAAAGGAAACCCCACTGAAGTACAGTTTGGGGTCACTGTTTCCCCCCGGAATCACATGCAGCCTCTGCAGGACAATCGGTGTTTAGTAACAGGACCACACTCGGATGGGCGACTTGCTTTCAAGCAGGTGGTTTCACAGGCTAAATCCATCTCTGCTACGGTGTTCATCCACCCTCACAACACCAAAGAGGAATATGAGCTAATGCTGTGTGGGCTGGACTAGCACAGCTGGAAAACAAGGTCCATGAAACAGCCATCGAACTCTGAACTCCGCATCCAGACCTTAATCCTCGTCTGTATCTGTGAAAGGGATCACCGGATCCCTCATCGAACTGGTTTGTATCTATACATGAGAGACCATTGTATCTCTAATCTGTTTTGCATATGTACACGAGGGACCACTACTACATCCCCACTCCAATGCGTTTGTTTTCCTAGATTTCTCTCTGGATGGAACAGACCTGTGAGGTTCATACAGATGCATGCATAAACACACACAAACATACACACACAGGTAGGTACACACAGATGTACACACAGAACACTGCCCACATGACGTACACACATAGGGGGCTAGAAACAAGGCTCAGTAGTTAAGAGAGCTTGCTGCTCTTTCAGAGAACTGGAGTTCGGTTCCCATCACCCAAGTCAGGTGACTCACAACTGCCTGTAATTTCAGGGAAACCAGAAGCTGAACTCTTCTTCTGGCCTCTGCAGGTGCCCACAGGCAGACACCCACATGCAAGGGCACAGACACACGTCCTGTCTTCTTTTTTGCATATTTTTATATAGCTCCTCTTCTGAGGGAGGAAGAAGCCTCTATCAGAGAAATTAACAAATTTTGTTAGACAACCTAAAAGAGATCTAAAGTCCACTCTCCAAACTCTGCATGTAAAGCTAGAAATTCCTTTTGGACACCAGCTACCACCTGTCCCAACTTCAGAGCACTAGATAACCAGAGAGCTTAAGTTCCACACCTCTAGCTTGGAAGGATGGATCCCAAGTGACCTGGTGTCTGCAGGACACGTTAAGATGTTCCTATTAGTTTGGACAGAGAAATGGGAAAATCCATCTCTGTGCTGTAACCAGGGCTCTGCACACTCTGTAGTGTGTTGGGTCTTGTTACAGTGCAGGGCTGGATGCAGTCAAGCTGCGTGGGGCTTCTAGCAGGATTTCTGGCATTCAGGGTAGAAATGACACTGCTGCTCTGTGGACCCCATTTTGAGTGGAAAGGCTGTAGCATCTATGGGATATTTCTGGTCAGGAGAGAAGCGAAGTGTGAGACATGTCATTAGAAATGACATAAACCTCCCTGCAGTGATGTGGTGGAGTGGATCTTCTGCCTCCTTTGGACAACAATTCTATCATGAAAACTCTTTTTTTTTTTCCTTTTGGTGCTATTCCCAAGAGAAATTTAGTGAAATGGAACCACTTCAGTTGAAGCCTCTGCCTCTGAAATTGGATACTTAACGTAGCACAAATGAAATTCATATCTAATGGTTGAGTGACGAATTGGGAGAGAAGGTTGAGGTTGCAGCATTACATTTGAAGAGAACTACGTGTGGATGGGAAATTGCTTGGCTGCCTAGATTTAGGGCAGGGATATGGGGAGAAGTGGAGGTGAGCCATGACATGAGAGGAGAGCTGGTCAGGAATTTCAGAAATAATGTTCAGATGATGAATAGTCACTCGCCAGGGGCCCCAGACTTTGAGCACTTTATACATGCTAGACCTTGGATGACTGAGACAGCTCCGTGAGAGAGAATGGATTCTAATTGTTTCTTTACAGATACACAGTGAGCTTGAGCGATTAACGTGCCAGGGCCAGACACTCCCAAGTGTGGACATTGAGGGGCAAATGGTGATTCTGACTCTGTGGCCCTCTAGCTTGATGCCTGCATCATGATACAGGCTTGAAATTTAAAGCACGGACACTTCAGCCAGGGTTCAGTAACCCACTCTTCTAACCAAAGCTTGAATTTCATTGTCTATCCTGGGAAATCACAAAGTCCAACACCTCGCACTCTGGCCACAGTGCCTGACATTCCCACGCTTCTCACTTGGTTTCCTACTCCTCTGCTCTTAGACCTCATCAGGATTACAGCCCCCTGTGGCCTCCAGCCATCCATCAACACCCTCCTGACTTCAGGCCCTTGACCATCCGTATGTTCCCCATCACTGTGACCATTCATCTGTCCTTTGCTTTCATATACTTCTGTTCTGCAACACCTGCTTCAAAGGCCTCAGGCTGCAATGTGGTCCAGTGCAAGAGATGCTGTGGATAAATTAGGCCCAGAAAGCTCCAAGCAGGAGATGTAGGTCGGTGGTGGAACACTTGCTCTGGTGGTGGAGACTCAGCCTGATATCCTGACTAACTCTGTAGACTGGAGTCCCAAGGTATCAAAACTTGAAATCTATGGGGAAATAAAGACAAGGGCATCCAGTCAATCAATACAGTTACTTAACACGAAGGGCAGAGTTGGGTATGGCTGAAAGGGAACCTAGAGCACTTTGGAATGCAGGAGAGGGCCAAGGACACTGATTCTTCAGGCAGAGCTGGTGGGTGTGCTCTGTGGCAGTAACATTTGTAAAACATTTCGGAAATCGGGATGTAAGATTGCATGCCTGCTGAGCCACCGATCCTACAAGAGCGGATGCCAGAACCACAGCAAAGTACTCGAGGTTGCTGGTCACTGGGAAGTTAATGTAAGAAAGAAAATCTAAGATACAGTGGCTGGTTTTTAATTACAGAGAAGGGAAACAACGCAGCAATTTGGTGCCCGAATGCAGAAAAGCCTGTGGCAAACACTGAAAACCAGAAGGCACCGCTGGAAAGCATTCTTGGTGAGGACAGCTTCA
The DNA here is from genome assembly GCF_000622305.1 of Nannospalax galili. Taxonomy (NCBI): domain Eukaryota; kingdom Metazoa; phylum Chordata; class Mammalia; order Rodentia; family Spalacidae; genus Nannospalax; species Nannospalax galili. Next base: position 1,310,271 of record NW_008360311.1, read on the forward strand.
TAACAGTTATCACCTGGACACTGTGGCTATTCCCAGGGGCCAGGATCAGCCTAAGGCTGGGACTTCCCACGTGTTCCCCCAAGTCTCAGATAAACTGCTGCTAAGGGGAAAAGGAGGCAAAGAGAGAGGAGTTTGAGGATCTTGACCAGAAATTTGGACTGGATTGCTGACATACGATGGGAGTTTGCTAAAATTTTAAAATAATTGCACTGGACCAAAGATAAACTGAGTCAAGACTAAAGAACTCTTGTACAAAGCTAAAAGTGAGTCGTTAACCCCTCCCCCCACAACCGCCCCACAAAAGACAGGCAGATACATTTAAAATGACACTGGGCTCAGATTATAAATTACAAGAATTATAAGAATAATAGGCAGAGAGGAACAACCCAGTGGGCAGTGGTATAAGGTCCCTCAGATCCAGCGCCTCAGCAGAGAACAGCTGGAATTGAGTTGGGATAACTGTATATCTCAGGCTGGAGTCGCCACTGGCATGTCCTGCAGGAGTTCATGGTGACAGGCCTGTGTTTTCTGTTCTTGTGGTTTTGCAGGGGTTTTTTTGTCCCTATGTCCCCATTATTTGGGAAGACAGTCTATCTTTTTGGCTCAAGCTTCAGAAAACAAGAGTTACAAACATTTGCACCTAAGAGATGGATGAAGCCCCAGCTCTGAGCAGGATGCAAGGGGTCAAGGACTTTGAGTAGTGCTGTGTGGACAAACGGATGGTGGGCTTGAAGTTGGGGGTTGTTTGTAGGCTGAGAAGGAGTGTGAGATGGTCATTCGGTGACTGGAAGAGCTGGCTACTGCCCGACTCTGCTTACCAATCCTGTTTTCTTCCCAGGCACTCATGCTTTTCAGAACCTCATGACGGCCTCCCGGCCACTGGATGAGAGTGGACTCTTCACAGCTAAGTTTCCTCCGCCAGAATTGCCTCCCATACTCCATCTTCCCCTAACCCTCTGACTTTCCACCAGCACCCACGGTGACCTCACCAGGAGATGCAATGGTAGATCCACCCAAATTCTTCAATGGAATATCTCAACTTGTGATATCAAGTGAAGCTCCAGGAGTTTTCTACCCAAACTTTATGTAGTGAGCAGCAAGCTTCTTTTGGGTTAACCCACTCAAATGTGAAGCTTTATTTTTTCATAACATTGCGGCAAATTTATGGGAGGTATGTTGGATAGCTTTAGTGTCACTTGACACACCTGGGTAGAGGGAGCCTCTATTGGGGAATTGCCTCCATAGGACTGGTCTGTAGCCATGTCCGTGGGGCATCTTCTTGATTGTTGAGTGATGTGGGCGGGCCCAGCCCACTGTGGGTGGTGCCACCTCTGGGCAGGTGAGCCTGTGTTGCAAAAGGAAGCAGGCTGAGCAGGGGCTGGAGGAGCAAGTCAGTGAGCAGCTCCTGCCTCCAGGTATTTGCCCTGAGTTCCTACCTTGGGCTCCCTGATGAACTGTGACCTGGGAGATGTAAGACAAATAAACCCTTTCCTCCCCAAGTTGGTAGTGGTCAAAGTGTTTTGTCACCGCAATGGAGAAACAAGCTAGAACAGGTCACTGCTTATGGATTGAGCTGATTACTAAGCCTAAGTAGTCAGGCCAAATCATAATCAAACTGGACTAATAAATGGGCACACATCCCCAAAAGGGTACCCCATAGGTACCCATAGGGACCCATCAAGCCAAGGTGGCTTGGTAAGGAAGGCCTCTGCTCAAACTGTGAAAGGAAATAATGTTGATACAACCTGTCTGTCTTTAGTTCCTTGTTTCTGCTCCCCAGCCTCTTCTGCCTACAAAGCCAACCCCCTGCGCTCAGCCTGTGGGGCACCTTTCAGCTTTGTAGCTAGGACATTACCTGATTCATGGATTGCTAGTGAAAGTCAATTAGCTCATTAAACTCAATTTGCTGAATTTTTGTTCTTTGACAATAGAAGCACAATCTTCTTAATAATCCTCTGTGGGAAGAGCATTGCAGGCAGAGCGGGAAACACTAAGTAGCTATTTCTGCCGTTTCTCTGGGAGAGTCTAATCTGCTCCAGAACGGTATGGCTTTTCTATTCTTCACAAGTGTTGTGGGGGTTTTTTCTTGAATACTTAGTCCCACTGTCTAAAGTCAGCCCCACTGCCAGCCTCTGTAACTAAACAAGGCCAGACACAATTTCTCCTCCTCTCCTGCAGAAAAACCGTGTGGTTCTTTTGATACTGATTTACTTTGACATCTGGATTTATAGACCAGTTTGAATCTTCCCTGTGATGAGATCTGGAGTAATTTAAAATGGGCCTTTCTAGCCAAATATGGTAGCTCATGCCTGTAATCTTAGTGCTTTGAAGGCTGAGGCATGAGGCTGCAAGTTTGAGGCCAGCCTGAGCTTCCAGCCAGCCTGGGCTGCAGAGCGAGACCATGTCTCAGTAAACAAAAATTGGGCTGGAGAGAAAGCTGGGCAGGTAAGAGCACTTGCTGCTCTTGCAGAGGAACCAGCATCCATATCAGATGGCTCACAACCACATGGAACTCCAGCTGCAGAGGATCTGACACTCTCTTCTGGCCTTTGCAAGCACCAACACATAGATGACATACACATACACACAAAAAAATTTAAAAAACAAAATGATGGTGATGATGATGATGATGTGACGATGGTGGTGGTAAAGATGGTTGTGATGGTAATGATGACTATAGTGATATGATGATGATGATATGATGGTAGCATGACAATAATGATGATGGTGATGGTGATGATGATTGTGATGATGGTGGTGATGGTGATGACTGTTGATGATGGCAGTAGTGATAATGACTATGATGGTGATGGTGATGTGGTGATGATGATGACGGTGATGGTGATAATGATGGTGATGATGGCAATGATGATGGTGATGATGATGGTGGTGATGGTGATGATGATGACGGTGATGGTGATGATGGTGATGGTGATAATGATGGTGATGGTAATAATGATGGTGATGATGGCAATGATGATGGTGGTGATGGTGATGATGATGACGGTGATGGTGATAATGATGGTGATGATGGCAATGATGATGGTGGTGATGGTGATGATGATGACGGTGATGGTGATAATGATGGTGATGATGGCAATGATGATGGTGGTGATGGTGATGATGATGACGGTGATGGTGATAATGATGGTGATGATGGCAATGATGATGGTGGTGATGGTGATGATGATGACGGTGATGGTGATAATGATGGTGATGATGGCAATGATGATGGTGGTGATGGTGATGATGATGGTGATGAATGGTGGTGATGGTGATGACGGTGATGGTGATGATGGTGATGATGGTGATGGTAATAATGATGGTGATGATGGCAATGATGATGGTGATGATGATGGTGGTGATGGTGATGACGGTGATGGTTGATGGTGAGGTGATGATGGCAATGATGATGGTTATGATGATGATGGTGATGGTGATGATGGTGATGGTAATAATGATGGTGATGATGGCAATGATGATGGTGATGATGATGGTGGTGATGGTGATGACGGTGATGGTGATAATGATGGTGATGGTAATAATGATGGTGATGAATGCAATGATGATGGTGATGATGATGGTGGTGATGGTGATGATGGTGATGATGATGATGGTGGTAGCGATGGCGATGATGGTGGTGATGGTGATGATGGTGGTGATGA
>NW_008360311.1:1314102-1323387 GCF_000622305.1 Nannospalax galili
GCAATGATGATGGTTATGATGGTGGTGATGGTGATGATGGTGATGATGATGATGGCAATGATGATGGTGAGGAGAATGGTAATGATAATAGTGGTGGTGGTAGCAGTGATAATGTTTTGTAAGGCCCACTCTTGTCATATCTCAACTTTGCAATAAGTCCACCTCTGCAGGACCCACAGAGCTCTGGAGCAAGCCAAGTTTTAACTAGCTCAACGCCACAGAAATGTATTGCCAAGCATAACTCTCCATATTACTTTGGATGACATCTCAGGTCAGTGTCCTCCAACAGTACCTTACTAGTCTAAGACGAAGATGACACACTATGGTATCATCAAGTAGCCACAGGGCCTCCACAGTCAATGACCTGGGAAAAGAGGCTCAGAGCCAGAAGTGGTCTTCCTGCCCCAGCATCACTTCCTCTAGGGACCCAAAGGCCAAAACTCATTTCCTGAGTTCAGGCCTTCCATGGGTAGTAGGGAGCTAGTAGCACTTGTGGTAGAAGTGCTGAGAGATTTCATAAGAACACCATGGGGACGCTTCATTGATGACCTGAGTTCAGGCCTTCCATGGGTAGTAGGGAGCTAGTAGCACCTGTGGTAGAAGTGCTGAGAGATTTCATAAGAACACCATGGGGACGCTTCATTATAAACTCTGAAAGTTCCTTCTTTTAGAGCTCATGTCTCTTCACTCACCAGTGGGAGTATAAGATAACAATTACTCCAACACCACCCTCTCCGGTTTACCTGCTTTGCTCTAAAATGCACACACACTACATGATATGGTGGTCCGGTAGCACACCCAGGGCTCCTGTGCTAATCAGTGTCCTGATACTGTACTCAGACCTGACTCCAGCTGATGCTGCTGGTAAAATGAACAAATCAAACAAGCCCTTTGACGGGCACCTTCTGAGGCCTGACTTAACAAAATCCAATGCCATATTCCTGCATAGTCCTTCAAATGTCATTCCCGGGTCCCTGGTAGATGGGAATTGCTGATTTTCACCCAGAACCTTTGTTACTCATTTAAAAATTCAAAACCATTAGGGGAAACAACTGTTTATTTTCCACTCCCCCAAGCTTTACACTGTGAAAAAGAGCACAGGGTGGCTTAAGCCTGCTCTACATACCTCCCCTAGAGGGAGGTGATTATTTAATAATCTAGGGGTTTCTAGTAGCTCAGCACACCATGAGCTGAAATTTTCTCTGTGAAATTTGATGTTATTCCTGTATGCCTGTGTCTTTCTCTTTGTGTGACACAAACTTTTCTAGGAAAAAGTCACACTGTCCGTTCTCTGTTGGGCCCCTTCACCCTAATCCATCTGTTATTATCCCCCTGGTTTCTCTGAGGACTAAATGTGCCCAACTTAATTTCCCTAAAGTTAATGATGTGGTGATAAGGGAAAAGGTAGGGGAGGTAATGGAGGGTTGTGGTTTGCCATTAGTGTATACATAGATAATTGAGGATTTCAAGAGGGGGAGTACGAATGAACCAGCCTTGTCAGAACAGCTCTTCGGGGTGCAATCACCAACCAGGTTTCAAAACTGCAGAGTGGAGAAGCCGCCGACATCAGGGAGATGGGTACTAGGCTGCTGAAGCTCTTGCCAAGATCTAATAATGATGATGAAAATGCTCTGCTCTCGGTGCAGAAGGCAGCCGCCATTTAGAGCCCCCTCCCCTCAACCTTGTCCTGTCTTTGCTGATCAAGCTTCATTGTTCTCTCACAGAATGGAACCATAGCTCTCAGGTCCCGAGTGCTTCTTAACTTACCCTCTTTGTCACACTGCTTGAGTCTTATCTTTGAAATGGAGCACAATCCATTGTCCCTCCCTGTGCCCATTGTGAGGGAGGGTGACCCTGGAGGCACTCAAGTACTCTAAGGCTTTCAGGGCTGGGCTTGGGAGGTGGATTTTATGGAAAGTCCTCTAACCCCCAGGGTTTGGATCAACAGAGGCATGAGTCGGAAGTCTTTACTGTAAGCTACTTGTTCTGTGGGGGGGTGCACTTTGGAAGTCTTTTACTTTGAATGGCATCCATTTCTTTTAACCTTGGAAACCATCCTCAGCCCAAGTATTCCTCTCACACTTCAGAGTATGTGACCATATACAAAGTCTGTTTCTTACAGTGTCTCACTTAACTCAAGGAAGGAAGCTCCTATGTACCAAATGCCTCCTGCATGTCCTGTTCTGGGCACTTAATGATAACAACTCAAATATACTTTTGAAAGACTATAAAAATGTCAGATTAGCCAAATCAAAGCAAGCTAAGACAAAACACAAAGGTTACATCACAGCAGGAACTTAAAATACCATCAAGAATAAGGCTATAAATATGCCGCACACGTGAGGGAAATCACAGATTTGGTTTCCAGTTTTGGTAAGTGCCAACACCAAAAAGCGAAACAGCACAGTCAACAACCAAACAAGGAGGAAGTGATGGTTGTGTAATTTTTAATGCTCACAAGCTGGAAGCAAACCCTTCCTTTAGAGAAAAATGTGTCTATTCTGTGGACCACAAATAGCCAGGAATTCTCCTGGGGCTTTTCAGAACAGACTTCTAGTTGCATAAGGACTAATAGTCTTACCAACATCCTTGAGCAAGAACAATTATAAGACAAATTGGGGTTTTGAAATATGGGATAAAGGGCAGTATTACCCTGTACATAAGGTTCATAGGGTAAAATATTTAAAGGACACTCAGGGGAAGAAAAACCTCTGGATTTTTATCCTCTAGCACGTCTAGTCTGCCACTGGTATTACACTGCTCAAAGCCATAGTTAGGAATTCTGTGATGCTATCATTCCCAGCAGGGACTGAATTTTCCTCTAAGAGAGAATGGAGACACTGTCCCGAATGGGAGCTAGCATCAGGGGGAGGCTGCTTATCATTTGTCCTGGTTGGGTGAAAACTCACATTGAAATTCAATCCCCAACTCATTTTTGGTGGTGCTTAGAGGTAAGGCCTATGAGAGTTAACTGGAATTATAGAAAGTCTTCAGGGTGGACTCCGCAGCATATGACTGACTGAGTACTGGCTAAGAAGGAGGAGCCCTGAGCTAAACTGTGACAGCCCCGTCTTCCATGTGGTGCCTTCAACCATGTCAGGATGGCACAGGAAAGCCCTCACCAGGTGTGAGCAGATGCCAGCACCATGTCCTTGGAGTTCTAAAACCCTAATGCTACTCCTTTTAAGTCACCTACCATCAGTAGTGGGTTATAACAATGGAAAAACAAAGGAAGACAGTATCATGCAGAGCACGTGATTGACACCACAAAGAATTACCCAGTCCAAAGTGGCACTGGAGGCCCGGCTCAGACACTCTGATCTCAGGAGCTCCAAATCTACCTTCACAGCCCCCAGCTCACATGGCCACTGGTTCTGTGGAAGAGTCCTGCTTTTTTACTTCCTGCTAAACTGAGGCAGCCTGCCATTGGGACACCCTAGTTCTCACCCAAAGCCTCTTCTTTCCACATAGCCCATCAACTGTCGTCATAGCCTCTGTGATGGGCACTTCCGATTGCTCTCCCAAAGCACCCTGCAGCAGCAGCACCTCCGAGACTCATTTTCACATTGGACTCTTAAATGGAAGCCATCTGTTTAGGTCAATTGTGTCCATCCTTTTCCTCCGTCATTGACCCAAGTAAGTGTTTGACAATGACAGGGAATAGGAGCCTGCAGGGGGCTTTCTTGTTCAGGTTTTGATTTCTGATGAAAGGGACAGACAGAGCCAAGATTGACCCCTTTGTTTCCCTGCTTGAATGTAACCTCTGTGCCTGGAGCTGTGGTGACATTCGTGACATCATGACAAAGGAAGGGAAATGACTCAGAACACTGGGGTAAAAAGAATCACGTTGCCCACAGTTGGTGCCAACTGGCCTTCTGCCCTGGTGAGTCACCTCTGTCCTTCACATGGTTAATTCCTAATCATACCTGACACTTCAGCTACTTCAGGGTCTCCTTTTTAGGAGAGCCTCCCTGACCTGCTGGCTCTGTCTAATCCTGTTATATCTTGGAAGCAGAGAGCAAACTTCATAGCCTCTGTCATGACTGTAATTTTATATTTATGATGTGATTTGATTGTTTTTGTTTTTCCTAACTAAACTTAGTAACATGAAGACTGAAACCATCTCAGTAGCTCCAGTCCCTGGCATTTAAATATTCAATAAGTAATGTTCATTTGTTTCATTAAATGAAAAAAAACTTAAAATATTGGAATTTATTTCTCATTCTTTTAAGCCATCCTCCTGGGAATCTCTTTTGCTCAACAGAATGCTTGATAAATAGCCAGAGGGGATGAACTCAAGACTGTACTTCCTGGAAATAACTAGACCCTTAAATGGGAGATGTTCCTGTGGCCAGCTGGATACAAATCCTTAAGACCAAGAGACAAAGGAGCTCTGGGGCAGGGGCATAGCCAGGGACCACAGGAGAGCGCTCCCAAGACCATATCCATCTACCTTCCACGATGGCGAGATGGGGCAGGGGCATAGCCAGGGCCAAAATTCTAGCTGGAAAGTTGTTTGAATGGTTTGATCAATGGGATAAAAGACATGGCTGAAAATTCACATACTTCATGTCCAGGGCTTGACCTCACCTTCGCGGTAGTAATGGGGAAGTAGCAGAACGAGATGGAGCAGGTAAGCCTGCGTCTCCTCCAGGGGCGAAGAGCGGGTACTGCTGAGAGGACAAACAGAGGGGCGGAAAGGCTAGTGTATGTCTACACAACCTGGTGCTGCTATGGACTTTCTGCATGGGCCAAGATGGCTAATAGCACAAAGTGGCTGACACCAGGTGTCTGAGGACCCTAAAAGTAAAGAGCGATATAATCAGTTCATAGCTATCTGGAGGCAGAATGCAACTTTTGTGTGATTATGTTTAAATACGGCCTTGCAGTTAGAGGCCTGAGCTTCTGCCTGCACCAGCCTGCCTGTGTGCGTGCCTGCATGCCTGCGTGCCTGCGTGCGTGCGTGTATGTGTTTATCTGTAAGTCTGCATACCTACCTCCATGCAGCCTGTGTGCCAGTCTGGATCTGCTTGTGGCTCCTTTCAGTCTCTTCAATCTCCTGGCCTTCTGTGACCCTCCTCCTGTCCCTACATCAGAGCTTGAATCTCACAGTAGGTCAAGAGTGGTAGTGCGTACCTGCAATCTCAGCCCTTGGGAAGCTGAGGCAGGAGGACCGTGAGCTTAAGGCCAACTTGAGCTTCGTAGTAAGACTGTCTCGAAACAAATGGGGAAGCAGGCAAACATGTATACCTAGGTACGTGCAAGCATCCTTTTCCAAAAGTCATGTAGGAGATAGGCATAGTTTTATGTCTATATCCTTTAGGGACTAGGGATGAGCTCAGTGGTAAAGCAGTTACCTAATGCACAACCCCCTGGTTTCCATCTGTAGAACTGGGAGAAAAAGGCAAGCAAGCAGCCCTGGAATGAAGACCTCACCAGCTCATGGTCTCCCTCTCAACGTCTGGTTTTCAAACTGGGATCCCATTGGGATTGTCTGAGTAATGTCAGATTTCATTCTTAACAACTCTTATTTAACTTTTCAGGAATGTCACGAGCTCCCTGGGTGGTTCTAGTGTGCAGCTGGTGCTAAGAACCACTACTCTAATAATAAAAGAAATCTCTGGACCTGAATAACGGCCTGGAAAGGATGTTCAAGTCTAAGCCCCAAGAACTTATGAATGTGGCATTGTTTGGGGGAGGGGATTTTCAGGTGGATAGAGAGAGTATTTTACATTTGGTGTGGGCCCTTACTCTAATAACGTCTTTAGAAGAGAAAAGCTTGAGAAGGTTTAAGATAGTGAGACCTGGGTACAAGCCAGGAGAGGAAGGAGGGAGGCACGTCAGTGAGGGCCACAAACCAGGGACACCTGCACCCAGCAGGACCTGGAAGCAGCAGGCAGTTTCTCCCTGGAGCTTTCAGAGGAAGTTCTGACCTCAAGCAGCTAGAACTGGAAGACATGAACTTTTATGCTAAAGTCACTCTCTCCATTTGTTGTGTTCATTTTGGTTCATCCTGGGGGGCCTAAGGCCAGTCTACACACCCAGGGAGCCGGTCTGCCAGTTCTTAGAGACATAAACAGATGTGTTTGAAGGCCCAGGTGGTCCTGATCCTGCCGTCCCAGGGCCACACCTGGAGAACCTCTGCTCTGTGTCACAGGCCTTCATCCAGAAGATTTCACTGACTTTGCTCCCTGTCCTCTGACTACTTTAGGCAAAGGGGAGACACCTTGAGGGACTAGAACAGCTTCTGAAAGCAGCCGTGACTCAAATGTGAACCGGCTTTGCCTTCAGCCATCAGGGGAGGTGCAGCAAACCCCTTGGGGAGAAGCTGCTCTTGCCAGCAGACCCACTCCCTGTGTTTACCCCATTTCTAGTTACCTACTGACCATGAGCACCCTATTTTCCCAGAGCTCTCACCTCCTGTTGGCTCTTGCCTTATTGAAGTTGCTCTGTAATATCTCCGACCTAATCTTCTGGTACACCCTCCCATTCCATAAACAGACACTCACGATTTTCTTCTCAAGGCCTTCTTCGGCCCCTGTGTTCTTCACTTCTCCCCATGTCCTCTCCCTCAGCAGACACAGTGACTGGCAGGGTGTACAGCATCTTGTTTGCTTTCTCCTCACTTGCCTCTCTGCCCCAGTGAGCTTCACTCTCCTTCCCAGACCTCTATTTCAGGCGTTGGGGTATCGACGCCTTTCCTTATGGCTTTTCCTTTCCATATGGCTGCTGAGAGCTCTGTTGTCCTTAGCTGTTTTCTCTGGGCTTTCCTCGACAAGGTCGACTCACCCTTCCTGAGCCAGTCATCTGCTTAGAGGATGTTGAGGCCTAAGCTCTGCTGGTGACCCTCTGTCTTCAACTGCCACCTCGGATTTTTCTCTCTTGAGCTCTAGACTCTGCTATCGAGTTATTTCCTCTGTTTTTACCTTTGAAGCCAATATACCCAAGTTCTCTTCTAACTTCTTGGTCTATTCCCATTCCTGGGCTTGGCTCTGTCAGTAGTGTCCCTGTCCTGTCTCTGCAAACAGACCTTGCAGACGGTGGTAGCTGTGTGTTTTCTGAGCGGCTTCCACCTGCCAGGCATCATTCCAGATGCAGGAAATAAGCACAAGCAGGACAGCATGACTCCAGCTCTGGTCTGGGTCCCTCTGATGCCCTCTCCTGTTCTCTTATTGCTGTGTAGCCAGCCAGTCACTGGAATCTGGCCAGGCCTCTCTTAACATCATCTGAGCGCCTTCATGTCATTCAGTGTCAAGCTAACCATTATTACCTGTCTCCCAAACGCAGGCAAGTCCTTTGCAAACTGTCCGCCTGTCGCACCTTCTTCAGTACCTCCTCCACAATGCAGACAGAGCGGTGTTTCGAAACTGCAAACACAGTTGTACCACTGAGACTTGGCTCTATTTCAACATTGCCTTTAGTAGAAAGTTTCTCCAGATTGTGGCCATGAGGCCGGCCTGAGAGCCATACCTCAGTGGTTGCCCCCAACTGCTCTTGCTCTGGGATTGCTGATAGTGTTCATCTCTTCAGACATAGCCATAACTCCCTCTCGCCACTGGAAATTGCAGATAACGCTTCTCTCCAACTAGAATGACTTCTCTCCTGTATTTATCCCCATCCACATTTCACCTGAGCAGCTAAAAGTCGTCCCACAGTGACCTGCTCACACCCCCTACTTGAGCCAGCCTCCTGAGATTCTTCAAGTCTGAGTCACTTCTTTAAGTGCGACCGTGGTCTGCTGAGCAGCCTCCACGGTGAAAAGTCCTTTCTGGATCGGACCTGTTTACACACAGGTCTTCTCTGTCAGAGGATCGCTCCCTGAGGGCAGGTCCTGTGCCTGCTTTCTCTTGCATTCTCTTGCCTAACACAGAGCTGGGAGGCGGTGGATAGTGGATAGGTGTTGCCTGGAACAGCCTTGCCTTTCAGCTTCAACACGGTTGACACTTACTGCTGGCTTCTTCCTGGGGGCTACCCAGCTGCATCCCTGGCTGCCACCCTCAAACAACAATAGCAATCCTCTTCACAGTTGTGACAACCAAAATTGCCACGGTGAGAAAAGATTCCCTCAAGTGAGAACATCTGGTCCACATGAAGAAGTAGAACATGTACATGAAAATAATGCAGTTGCCAAACAGCCAGCACCCAGACAGCACTGATCCCACAGATGACACAGGTAGAGAGGTAGCGTTCCTCCACACCTTGTGTGACTGTGGATTCTGCTCTGAATAGGAGCCAAGCTGGAAAGCATGGCCTGCCGTGGGGAGAGGCAGCCCAGTGGGGGCCAAATGCAAAGGCTAAAGCTGCAAATATTAACCGCTCAGGCTTTGAAGTGGATGGGTGGAGTCTGAGTTCTAGCAGCATGTCTTAGCTGTGTGGACCCGACAAGTTATTTACCCTTTCATAATTTCCATTCTTTCCTATGTAGGGGAGCAAGAATGTTGCCATAAAGATAAAGTAGGGCAGTGCATGCATGAAAGGTTGACTCGGAGCATTACAGGTAAGAAACACATGGCAAATACTTATTGCTTTGATTCGTGTTGCTTTATTGCCTCAGGAAGTCCAGAGAGTGGAGGGTTGCAGCGAGAAATCTTCAGCAATGTAGAAATAGTTGTCATACTGAGAGCTCCCAAACCAGGTGGGGAAGAACTCGCATGTGCAAAAACCAGAACTAGGCACAGACCCTGCCTTCGGGGACCCTGTATCCCCCAGGCCAAGGTCAGAACAGCCATCATTTAGATAATTTCCAGAATGAACCAGAACAAGCTAGTCGGAGTGCCAGGCATCTGAAAACAACAGAGAGAACAGAGCGGATTCAAGATCAGGAGAACGGTCCCAGAAGGAACACGGAAACGTGAGAACATGGCACGCACCGGAGGAGTAAACGTGGGCAACGTAGGCAAACATGACAGAACAAGACAACAAAGGCGGCATCTTAGGAAGTCGGCATACAGGACAATCAGCTTCCGCTGGGAATCGTGAGACGAGGAGAAGAACCAGATAAAGGCTCTAGGTTTGTATTATTTGGGATGTGGCAAGTGAATTAATTTGTACGATGTTTTAATTAGTCAAACACGTTTTAGATTCGAGTCACTAAGTCAATGGTGAAAGAACACATGGCTGATAGGCTAACAAAAAAGCACAGAGTAATAGTACATGCATTTTATTAGTCCTAAAGATATTTTAATGAGGTGAAAAAGCCGAGAGAGAGAGAGAGAGAGAGAGAGAGAGAGAGAGAGAGAGAGAGAGAGAGAGGAGATATGGGGAGATATGGTCTGAGAAGAAACA
>NW_008360311.1:1323459-1370590 GCF_000622305.1 Nannospalax galili
AAGAAAGAGAGAGAGAGAGAGAGAGAGAAAGAGAGAGAGAGAGAGAGAGAGAGAGAGAGAAAGGAGCAAGGGACAGATGGCGTAATCAGAAACAATGGCGGCAGGGACGCTAAACATCAGTCTTAGTGGTAAGAAAAGGAATATCCCAGTAAAAGGCCGATTTTAGCAGAGTGCTGCAATACCGAGGCCAGTCTTTTGATGCCATGAGCCATCTTGTAAAGATAGAAAAGACACAAAACTGAGAACTGCATTAATATCCAAAGAGATAAACATTAAGGTGAAGCATCAGTATAAATAACAAAAAACTTCCCTAAGGATAAAGAGCCAGGAGCTAAAAACAAATCTCAAGCTGCACACACTAAGCAGTCTAATATCAAAATACTTAAAGTGAAAACAGGCAAAATCAAAACTGTGAAAGACGAGTCTATGTTTATAGTTGGAAATCATAACTGGCTTCTCCCAGCAGTGCATAGAGACAACAGGGTACAGATGTAGACAGGACGCAGGAAGGTCTGAATAGCACCTCAACAGCCAGCCAACATCTGGAGATCTCTGCCCATTGCCTGTTCCCACAATCTACCGGAGTTGAATACATGCTGGTCCTCAGGCATGACTGAAGGATGGAAGTCAATCACAGCGTCTTCGTCACTTCAGAGATTTGAGACAGTGGGACATTAGCCATTGTATGATAACTGGAAAGCCCCATCTGCTTGACTGTCCAGAAATAATGTCATAAAAAAACTCTGGTCAAAACAAGAAAAGATAAAAAGACATTGCAACAGAAATTGTAACTGACTGATAAAAATAGAGATCAATCTGCGGACCGTAGCCAAAGCCAGTCTTAAAGGTAAATTCACTGCATTAAAAGGATCTATGAATGAGAAAGACTATATTTTATAAGGTACCCAAAAGCTTTTTCAGATCATGAGATGAAACTGTGCTAAATTAGAACGCAGTCAAGAAATGACAGAAATAATAGATAGGGGTGATTTCAAAACATTATTAAACAAGCAAAAGAAATCCACAAAACCAAAAGTTTATTCTTTGGAAAAGCTGATAACATTTGGTAGTTTAAAATAAACACTAATTAAAACTTTTCAAAGTACAAGATATTAATATGGTCTGTATCCTCCAAGGTCCTTGTGATGAGGCTTGACCCCCAGGTGGAGCCATTGGAAGTGCAGTCTTTGGGAGTCAGGGTCTAGGGGAGGTCATTAGCCAGAAGATGGAGGCTCCTTGGCAACCTGAGAGGTCTGTTATGAAAGGAGCAAACCTGATTACACAGGCAGGATTTGAAGGGAAGAGAGAGGCACATAGTGCACACTGGCAGGTGACTTCTACCAAAGGGAGGAAAATCTCCCACAAATAACTTGACTGGTTTGGAGGCCACTTAATGGAAGTCTGAGTGTGTGATGGTTAATACTATCAGTTTGACAGTAGCTAGAATCACCTAGGAGATACCCTCTGGGCATGTCAATAAGGGAAGTTCTAGATTAGGTTGACTGAGGTGAGAAGATCCACCCTAAACATAGGTGACATTACTCCATGGCTGGGGACCTGGACTGTGTAAAAAGGAGGAAGTGAGCTGAGCACCAGTATTCACTAAACCACTAAACAAACAGTAAAACGACCTGTGACTGATGCTTCTATGACTCCACGTTATCATCCATCCGCCTGAGTCCCTCCTGCCACAACTTCCTTGCCAGGATGCACTGCACCCTCAAACTGTGGGCCCAAATAAATCCTTCCTTCCTTTCTCAGGCATTTTGTCATAGCAAGAGGATAATGGCAGCTTGAGTACTACTCATCTGTCCTAACACGTAAGAACAAACCTCTGAGATCCGCAGTCTGAGACGCAGCCAGATGCAGGCAGCTGGAAGGAAGATCGCTTCCCTTTCTGTGGAGGGGCTTCCGGGAGCCCACAGGAGGCCAGGGATGGCTGCACTGAGGCCAGACTTGGAAACTTGGAGAGTCCCTCCAGGACCCAAGGGGGAAGGTTTGAATCTGTGGACTCCCAGAAGAGAAAGTCCAGGTAGAGTGTAGAAGGAAGGGGCGTCTGCCCCTGTGAATGAAGCCGGTCAGTGTTGACCCCCCATGCAGTTGACAGCTAACCTAAGTCACCTTGAACATTTTTATTTCATCTGTCTACCGCCCTCCCCTCCATGCAAACTCCCTGCTTATGTTTCCCCTTCCTCGCACTGCTGCGATCCCAGCCAAAGCACCCCAGCTGTGGGATGTTCTGTTAGGTCTGCAGTGACCTTGTTATGCCTGATTCGCCTGAGCAGGTTTGGGACAGATTTTTCCAGAATGAAGTACAGTTTTGTGTATAATAAATGCATGCCCAGATATCTTTATTACTCTGCGGATTGTTTTTTCTAATTCAATAAATACTACGTAAAGGTCAGGGTCGGACTGAGATGGATTCTCCTTGCCAGCAGGCTGTAAACACTCCACACGGAAATCAGAACAGGCAAAGGAGAGTTAATGGTGTTAGCCTTTTCGCCCTCCTCTTCACCAACACCCACGTTTTATAAAACCGAAGTCCAGACAACTTTTTAAATTTATGACCAATAAGGAGCAAATGGAGAAAATCATTCATGAAAATGAGAACGTTTTCCAATTATCAGTGACATTCATCTTTAAACCCCCCAAAGCCTGGTTTCTGGAAACATTGCTGTCCGTGTGAAAACTTAACTATTGATTTCACTTTTATTGCAAGATTGCTGGGCCAAGCTTCCTAGACACAGCAACAGAAAAGGTCTTAGGGATTCAGTTTTTCAGGACATTCATTTCACAAATAATTCCCCCAGTGAATTCAATGGCTTCCCAAGGTCCTTCAGGCGAGGACTACCTTGACATAACAACCGTGGTATCCATAGCAGAGGGGTACCAGGCATCGATTTCTTTTATACTGTCCAACATGGAACCTTCATGTCTGTGGTACCTTCATTTCATGGGAAATCTGAGGCTGGGGGGATGAAGTCACCCATTCAGTTCACATTCTAGTAGGAGACAAAATGAGGACCCAGCACAGGCAGTCTGACCTCCAAATAGCACACACAGTTTGGACTCTGTGTGACGGTACTAGGGCTGGGGGATAAATGCAAATTCCTGGGGATTCCTCATGGTCGCTGATCATTCCTGCTCAGTCTCTTGAGCTATTTTCTATCTCTTATCACCGCAACTCGACTCCAGAATTGCTCCTTGGACCAGAAAGAAAACCAAGATGTTGTTAAATTATAGTGATTATGCCTCAAATGTACTTTCTCCTCTCCAGCCATTTTAGAAAAAGGAGAAAATCTAAATCAAGACCAGACCAGAAAATAGCTGTAACTGCCCTTTTCCCTCTTTATAAAAAATGTGAACCAAGTGAAACGAAGCCGCGGGACTGGGCTGGGTTGAAGAATCCAGGCTTTCTAGGCTGCAGTGGTCTCCCCGGGAGGACAGGAGGGCTTTGCAGACAGCCGCTGACCTCTTGCCAGCGTAGGCAGCCTGTGGTGGCAGGAACAATCAGCCTTGGTGACAGGCATGGCACTGTTTTCTCCTCTGTGAGTGTCATGAGGGTTAGCCTGCATGTCTGTAAACCTATGCTACCCCGAAAGGTTGCTTCGTAGCCTGATCTACCCACAGTTGACCAGGCTCTGCCTGCTCTAGGCTGCACTGCAGATCTGGAGCATCTATCTCTTAGAGTGTGACTCTAAGCTTTTTGTGCTAGTGAGGCACTGCCTTGCTTTTAGAACCCCAAGCCAACGTCTCTTCAAGTTCCCTTGCTTTCTCCCTTCTGCTCCCTGTGTTTGGGAATTTGTATTATCAAATTCCCAGTTTGATAACCAGCAGACTGTATGTCTGTATCTGGTGTCTATCTATGTAATCTACATCATTCATATCATCTCCATATACATCATATAGAGACGTCATTATCTACATCGTCTGTATCTAGCTGTACCTGTATATTATCTATATATCCCTATATCTATCTTGTGCCAGTTAGTTTGTAATCAACCTGACACAAACTAGAGTCACTTGGGAAGAGGGAACCTCAGTTGCGGAATCTCCTCCGTCAGGACTAACCTAAGGCCATGTCTATGGGGCATTTTCTTGATTGTTGAGTGATGTCAGAGGCTCCCAGCCCACTGTTGGTGGCACCCCTGGGCAGGTGGGCTTGGGTTGTATAAGAAAACAGTCTGTGCACAGGCCAGGGGAGCAGGCCAGTGAGCAGCGTTCCTCCATGGCCTCTGCTTCAGCTCCTGCCTTGACCTCCCTCAGAAATGGACTGTGCCTTGGGAGTATAAGATGGAATAGACCTTTCTCTCTCCAAGTTGGTTTTGGTTAGAGTGCTTTATCACAGCAATAGAAAGTAACTAGGCCATTATCTACATCTACCTCTATACTGTGTATCTATACAGTTATCTATAGCATCTACATGTCTTTATCATACATTTATCTATTGTTACTGTATCGATCTGTATCATCCTTAGGGTGCACACTGCCTGCTCTTGCCAGTCCCTCTTGACACCTCCCTCTTCACCACCCACATGAGGTGGAGTCAAGCCTAGCCTGTGTCTGAGGCTCTGCAACTACTAAGACGTCCTGCAGATATCCTGATTTCTGGGTCACTGGATCCTAGAGTCCTTTCTCACATGCTCTATTGGACACTCACACATCCCATTTCCACTCAGCTTTCTGGAAGCCTTCATGCTGGGTGGTGGCTGGAGTTACTTACTCCCTGGGGTCTTGTAATACATGGTCATTTCTTCACTACCTGAACAGAACCAACCAGCCTCCCCCTTCTGTGTTTCCCCGTCTTGTCGGACACATTGTGTTAGTTACTTTTGTGTTGCTGTGACCAAAATACCTGACACAGGCAATTTAGAAGAATAAATACTGATGTTAGTTTCAAAGTGTTCGGTCCACAGGCCTAAGCGCCACTGAGTCTGGGCCCATGGTGAGGCACAGAATCACGGCGGAATGTGGAGGAAGAGGCTGCTTGCTTTTGTTATACCTCATCTACTGGACCCCAAAAAGACCACCGGGGACCCAACACACCAAAATGCAAAAGCAAGGGTTTATGGTTTATTCGGGCTTAAGCTCGGGCTCTCAGACCTCACCAATGCAGCTGATCCGTGCTGAGAGCCTGGAGTAAGGGAGAGTGTAGTCTTTTATAAGTTTTAGACAAAGGGAGGAGGGGGATTCTGAAGTTACATTTTTGGTTGGTTTAAGGAGCCCGCGCGCGCCAACATAATTTTGAACTGATTGGACATATAGAGTACAGATCTGGAGGTTTTCCATTGGTGGGTGCTGTTCTCAGGGTTGTGGAATGTGCTGACTGTCACCTGTGGGGTCAGGAGTCTCCTTATAGGGCAGTTTTGTGTCCAGGCTTGCCTAATCTATAGTTTCTTAGAGGGGAGGAGGAGGGAACAGCAGGAGGGGGGGTCAGGGCATGTTTAAAGCAGTAAGCTATGAAGGCAATTAGTGGGGGCTCTGAGGAGGGTCTCAGGGTCCTACACTTTGGGGTATGCAAGGAAGGAAATAGACAAGAAGGGGCCAGGGGCAGACACTCCAGGACCTGCTTCCTGAGCTACATCCTCCAGCTAGGCTCACCCAAATTCCCACTGCCTCTCCAAATAGTGCCACCTGATGGGAACAAAGTGTGAACACAGATGCCTAAGGGGAGCATTTCACATTTAAATGACAAATAGAGGAGAAGTTATTTGTGAATGGGGTCAGATTCAGTTACTTTTTGATGCCTAGTAGTTAAGCAGATAGAATAAATGAAATGGTGTCTTGGCATTTATCACCCTGCCCCATCACCACGCAGTCAGCATTTCTATGAGGTACTGCAACTTAACATCTGCACCCTCTCCTTTCTCCAGCTCTGCAACAACCCAGGCATCTCCAGCAAACACAGCTCTTCCAGTTAATGACTGTTCCTTCATCTTGCGTTCTAAAACTTTCCTCTATATTTCTCCAGAAATGGTCAACCAGCCGTGCAGGAACCAATTTAGGTTCATTATCTTTGCAAAGCAAAGCAAAAGAAATACATATGCAAAACAGAATCAAAGCTAAATAAACAGATTTATTTAAATGAGCCATCCTCTTATGCACTGGGTCTGTAAATGGCATTTGTGTGCTGTAGGTACAGAGAACCAATTTGTCTCCATAAACTTCCAAGGACAGCAATCAATATGTGTGCAAGTCCCCAACAGCACGTAGGACAGGAGCAATTGTACAAATATAAAAACACTGAGGATGTTGCCCTCCTCATTTTCCAGCCAGTGTTTATCAAAGGTGAAGTGGGCTGGAGGAGTGAACATTTTTTAGACTGCTAATTAGTAGGAACTTCACATACATAAATTGATAACTCAAGTCAGGCGATGTCTCCCTCTGTTCACAGCCCACCATGGCTTTTCCTGCTAGGAAGAACAAAGCTCAGACTGAAGGTGGCTGGAAAGACCCAGCGCAGCCTGCACTTGCTCTGTGCCTTTCTGACACACCGATATGCGCCTCCATATCCCGGCAGGCTGCTGGTTCGGGGCCTTTAGATTTGCTGCCCCCACAGCAAACATTTGGGTTATCTAGTTAAATAAGGCTGCTGTAACTAAAGACTAAATACTGGGTGTTTGACACAGTGGGAATTTGAATGATTCCCAGATGCTGATGCACTGGATAGCCAGTTAGCCCCCTCTGTTTACCACCCACTGTATAATGTACGGAAGTGTCACGGTGTGCTCTGAATACATGCAGTTAATTTTAGATAGGCTTTTCTAAAAGTAGGAACCTGCTTCTTCACAGCTCTAGAGCCACATGACTGAAATTCAGGTTTGGGTAAGAACCACCTCCTGAAAGACACTGAGGGAGGATTCTCCTCCACCTCCTCCAGCTTCTGGTTTTGTCCAGTTGCTGTGTAGTGATTCCCACTGAATTGAAATATTCTTCCCTGAAGGGAGGAGAGGACGGCTCTTAACAGTAAGTAAACAAAACTTAGGAGCCTCAGAAAGCTGAAGCTTTCAAGATTTACAGGTCCTTCCCCAGGGTTATGAAGTCAATGATAACTGAAGAAACGGACTCCAACTCATCCCACCACCAGTAGGTCATGCAGGGTGCCCCAGGGATGCAGCTTTCATGAGTCCCCACCTTTACTGACTGACTTTCTGATGCCGCAGCTGGCTTGGAAACATTCAAGCTCTTACAAGTAACCCCTCACCCATACTCTGTGAGTGACCCCAATAAACCCATTGGTTGGACTTCGGTGGAACTGTTATTTGTTCTGTCCATGGCACCTTACCTGCAGAGAACAAACCTGGTTCATCTCTCCCCAGGAAAAGTCACACACTGGCATTCTTTGACATCACAACAATCACCCAGCTCCTCCAATCTCAGTCTGTGTGTCCGACTATGTGTTCAACTTCACCGTTCATTTATATAACATAAGTCAGCCGATGTCTCCCTCTGTTCACAGCCCACCATGTGTGTGAGGGGTGGGTGCATGTGGCACGCATATGCAGAGGCCGGGGTCAATGCCAGCGTCTTTCTCAATTGTTCTCCACCTTGTTTTTTGAGGCAGAATCTCTTGCTGAACTTGAGGATTACCCGTTTGGAGACTGGTCAGCCAGCAAGCCCCAGGCGTCCTCTTGGCCCCACCTCCCTGAGCTGGGATTACAGATGCATACCTTGCCTGTGCGCCTGTCTTTTTACATGGATGCTGAGTCACCTCACGCACCTAAATTCCGCCTTTGTGTAAGGACAAGACGTGCTAGTGGCTTCATTTTCCACATGAGTTTTCCAATAAAGTCCACATTTCAAAATAAGCTCTCTACGACAGCGGCCAGGTGCTAGAGCTGCAGCAGATGTTTGGGGGATACACAGTCTAGCCTGTACCCTTATTCTCCCAAACACCCTCTGACCTCCCCTGTCCCCTCCTTCCTCAGTGAAGCCTTCTCCACAGTATCATGGACCCCAGCTCTGTCCTCCAGTGCCAATCCTGTCCCTCTGCTAGGGTTCTGTTTCTCCCATGGTAATTACCACTGTCTCACCTACTATTCGTTTTCCTGATTAATTTGTCTATCTGTCTCTCCCAATAAGTTATTAGCTGAACAAGGGCAGCAACTTTGCCTGCTTTGTTTGTGTGGTTTTCCCAATGCCTCTATCAGTGTCTATTCTAAGGCAGACACACAGCAAATGTGTATCGAAGACACAAACTTTCATCCCCAAAACAGCTTTGAAGTTACCGCGGTGATCCTCCTCACTTTACAAATAAGGCAACTGGGCTGCGGGAGAGCGGGTATCCTGCTTAAGGTAATACAGCTCATGAGTTTGGGGTTAGAATTTGAATCAGGTCAAATCCGACTCTAACACTTACACTCCATTTATTTTGCATCCTGCCCAAGGCAGAAAGAGGGACTTCCTGCAGATGTGTGAGAAATTCTACAGCTGCTTAAATTACTGCTTCCCCCCCCCTTTATATAAAACAGCACACTAAAAACATCATCAACATGTAAATCTTCAAGTCTACGGAAGTGGTCTGGCTCAGCTTGCAATGTCACTCAGACAACTGCGACATTAGAATACACTTTGGATATCTTAGAATTAGAGAAAAATCCAATTAGACAAACTATTCCAGCTCAGGTGATGGTTTTATTCCTCTGAGCAGATTATAAAACCAAGAAGCATATGCAGTCTGGGTTCCCAGACGGCTGGAACTAGGTGTATATTGCTACTTTTAAATTTTAGATACCAGGACTTCTAAAAACAGAATGAAACTTGCATGTCAGGTTAACAGATGTCAAGGTTAGAATCCCAAATCCTCCCTTAACCAGCAAACATATGCCCTGCCCTTCCACAGGCAAAGTAAGTTAAACAATGACCTCACTAAGTCAAACCCCAAACCTACTGTCAAGCAGAGGAAGTTGTTTCTATCTGAATTATCCAGATCAGCTGTCACCATGGATCACGTCCATGGATAATTGCTCATCTCTAGCTCTGCTTGCATAACCGCCGACCAGGACACATTGCTCAGTGGAAATCATCCACAGCTGACATGTTCCTGTCACCGCAATGATCCTGCAATCAGCCAGGGACATTAATCTGAACGGATGGTCACATGGGCTGGTGTACAGCATTATCAAAGGCAGATCCACTGGGTGATACAGACAGAAGGGGTGGTCAAGTCAGACAGAGCCCTATCCTAGGATAAGAAACAATGCAGCAGGGCTGGGGAGACGTCTCAGAGGTTAAGAGCACTGGCTGCTCTTGCAGAGGACCCAGGTTCAAATCCCAGCACCCACACAGTGACTAACAACCACCCATGACTCCAGTTCTAGGGGATCCAATGCCCTCTTCTGACCTCCACAGGCATTGCACAACACGGGTGCACTTGCATACATGCAGTCAATACACTCATACACATAAAATAATAATAAAAAAATATAATAAATAAAATATTTTTAAAAGTGGAAGAGGAAAGGGGGACAAAAGAGAAGAAGCCCGTGTCCACCCTCAAGGTCATTATCCAATTAAGTCCAGAAAAGAGCAAAAGGTAGAAACCTCCAGCCTTTGGAAGAACCTAGGGCATGGGAGCTTCAGGTCCATCAGCTCTGTTGATCACATTCCCTAGACAGGCATTCAAAGCTGGCTAATCTGTCAGCCTCTCTTCAGTCACCATTTGGGAATCGCTTTTAGGGTCAGTGAACCAACTCTGTGTCCCAAGCTAAACTCCAAGGAAAGGGGAAGCCTCCGCCTGTGCTGGGGCTGGATCTCCAGCCTGCAGAGTCCAGCTTCCCTCCCTGAGGATGCCTGAAAATCTCTTTTGGCAGGACAGCTGAAATTCAAGAACAGAGAAGTTTGGCTGTCACTGGGGAGATGCCAGAGCTCTGTGTTAAGCCAGTCCTCACCTCTCATTTGTCTAAGAATGGGCCATCGCTCTTCTCCTGGGCATGCTCCTTCTTAACGCCCCCCAGGGACTCAAGCCTTGAGATTAGTCATATTTCCCAATTCTGTGTGAAATTGGTCAGAGGCTCAAAGTGACGTTTAGTGTGGCGGGTGTTAAATTCTGCTTTATGGCTCTCACTTTGCGCCTCTCTAGCTTGGGTAGGCCTCAGAGATTACTGTACATTTTAGCTGAGTTTCATCATGCCCGTATATCCCAGTACACGGAAATATTGCTTTCTTAAGCCTACAAACTTTTATTACTCTATCCAAAGATGAGGGTAAAGTTTCAAAATTTATGTCCCAACCTGCTTCTGTGAAAAACACCCACATCCACAAGTGCGTGGCTAAATGCCCCAAATTGCACAGACACACACAGATCCATCAATCACCACCTGTGAATATACAAGCAACTGACGCATTGTGAAGTCGCAGATGGCTCTGTGTGGATGCATTTTACAGCCTCCTTTTCACAGAGAAAACAGTTTAGAGACCAGTACTGTGTCACAGACAAAATATTTGGACTAGCGTCTCTATTCACAAAGGCATCTCCCCCTGTTACCCCTAATGGGAAAAAATGTTTTAAAACTCTTTGAGGCCACTCTTAGGATGTTGGAAGCACCGTTAAGACAGAACCAAATAAAATATGCAGCTACCAAACTTACAGCAATGGCGTCTATTCCAAGCCTTAGGAATGGGGTAACAGAGACACGTTATTCGCTGAGATATTTGTTTGGAAAATGACTTGTGCAGATAGATGTAGGACAGCCACTTCCCAGTGAGCAAACAAACAGACCCTCGAAGCTCACCTGTGGCTGCCAGCACTGTCCTTAGCAGTGGAAATCCTGATTTTAATTTTTTTACGATAGAATGTATATTGTGTTAGTTCTCACTCTCTGTATTTTTATTGAATTTTTGCGAGTTTCACACAATTGATCATGTTTAGACCCTTTGCTATCAGCACCCTTCTTACAGCCCCCATGGCAGTGTTCATGTACTCTGTCATATATGTTAAGGCCTATCAAGCCAAGTTTGTGTCCCCAAATGTCCTTCAGTGTGTCTCCATCCACAGGAGCCTGGTTAATCTACCTCAAAAATCAACTCTCCCTCTTCCAGTAATTATCAGTTGCCAAGAGTTCCCCAGCTAAGGTTAGGACTTCTTACCAAATTCCATGCTGAGATTTTGTCTGATTTGAGCTTGCATGGGTCTTGTGCCTGTTGTTACCTTTGCTATGAGTTCATATGAGTAACTGACCGGCTGTCTGAAAAACTCCATTTCCTGTGGTCACCGACCATCTCTGGCTCTTGCAATCTTTCCACCCCCTCTTCCACAATGGTCCCTGAGCCTTGTGTGACAGAGGTTTGGTATACGGGTCCTATTCAGGGATAAGTTCTTTGTACTTTGGCCGGTTGTGGTTTTCTGGGTTAATCACCACGTTGCATGAGGACGCATCACTGGTGAGAGCTGAGAGATGCATTCGGATTATCTTTGTCTGCCTTCTGCTGTGTTCCCTGAACCTTAGGTGTGGAGACTGCATTGTAGGTGTGTCACTTAGGGCTGGGCACCTCACAGACACATATTATCTACGTCTGACCAGTTGTGGAAGTTTCTTAATCTTCTCTATCTGTTGTAAAAAGAAGCTTCTTTAATGAGTGGTAAGAGGTTACGTTTGTCTGTAAATATAAGGATACACATTTAGAATAAGAAATTACATTGGTCTAGGGATGTGACAGAAGTAGGTTTTCCTCTAGGGTCTATGACCTTCCAGTCATGTGTATTTGACAATGTTTACAGTGTCATACATGGGCTCCCTCCCATTGAGCAGGACTTAAGTCCAATTAGACAGCTGTTGGTTAACCCCAAGATAAGAGTGTCACTACTGCCGGGCAACATGGCACTCGCTTTTAATCCCAACACTTGGGAGGCAGAGGCAGTCGGATCTCTCTGTGAGTTCGAGACCAGCCTGGTCTACACAGTGAGTTTCTCTCTCTCTCTCTCTCTCTCTCTCGCTATCTCTCTCTCTCTCTCTCTCTCTGGGGCTTTGCCTACCTTCTCCCACACACACACACACACACACACACACACAGAGTGCCACCACTACACCAGTAGAGCTCATCTGCTGGGTCGGTCATCATTGTAGTCATAGACTTTACAGCTGTATGGAATCATTGAGCAGTTTTCTCCTGTGGTAGTATCAGAAGGGGAGCTAGCTGGTCTTCAGGGAGGAGGCCACTAATTGCACTATGGCTGTTTTATTTTTAACATTTGTACTGAACTATTGCAAAAGGATATATTAATAAAGGTAATGTTATTCTTGTAAGGGTTGGAGGTTGAAGCAGAAATTGCATATTTTTGGCAGATACAGAAATTGAAGTCTAGGGGAATTAGATTACCTCTGGTCATATTCTCCTTTCAAACAAAAGTTTTAGAGAACAAAATATCATAAGAAATTGCTCATCCCTGGTAACAACGATACAACTTCCAAGGAGGAGCAGGTAAATAGAAATGAAATGAAGTGGGGAAGCCAATGAGGAACAACAATGTTTTAAATTAAAAACTGAAATATATACCTGCTGAAAGGGGGAAATTAAACAGACTCCGTGTGATGGAGGGTAATAAAAGAAAATATTTCACCAAGAAAAATTTTCAGGATTGTATCCAAGTGTTCCTCTGAAATTGATAAAACCTTTTTCTTCATTTCTTTTCTCTCCCTGGAAACTCTATCCTTTCATTAGGAGGCAGCCATGTGCAAGCAGGATTGATGGCTGCAATATTTCATCTTGTATTTTTAATCAGTCACTGTGGTTCCTGTGCAGCTCATGGGCTGTGCTGTGGTTTCCAAGAGAAACTTCTCAGTTGCTCAGAGCAGCTGTTCCATGGCTGGCCTCGGTTCCATCAGCCCTCCTAGCAGAGGGGGTGAATCACTGGAACCAGAGCCACCGTATGTGGTCGCTGAGGTGTAGAGCAAAGTGGGAAACGTTTCATCAGTCAAAGGTAAACCCTTTGCAGCTTACAAAGTAGAAGCACGAGTATATCTTAGAACAGGGAGCCATAAGCAGGCCTGCACTGTGGTTATGGGGCAGAGGTATGTATACCTGACATTGGTCAAGGTTTTCTCAGCATCAGCGGCTGCTGCAACGCTCACGTGCACCACCTCCACCTGTTATTTCCTAGAACTTTCAAGCCCCTGCCTCTGCAAATGTGGAGAAAACCTTCTCTACACACTGCCAGCTCAGAGCAAGTGACTATACCCGTCTTAGGACAAGTCTTTGGGGCCTCTGCAAAGGACCTCTGTAAGAACCCTATTCCTAGAAGCAAAATTCCTGTGCTCACAAGGTTGCCAAGCTCCCTGCTGTCCTCGGGGTCCTCTGCCCTGGTCCCCCCACACTCCCTGTCTGTGTGCTCCCTTGTTTCCAGCACGGAAATGCCATTTCCCAAGAGACTCTTCCTGAGTCACAGGGCGCTAGTATTTCCCTCTCCCCTGAACCCATGTGCCAATCAGATTTCTACGACTAATCAACTTTGAAAGGGGGAAATTAGCTCACAATTTTGGGGTTGGTTGACTCTGTTGCTTTTGAGCCTGTGGCAAACTTGCAGGTCTTGGCTGGAAGCATGTGAGGGACACAGAAAAGAGGAGAAAGAAGGCAGGGGTCCCAGTAGCTCATCAAGGACACTGCCCCAATTACTTAAGACCTGCTGCTGCACCCCCATCTCTTAAAAGTTCCACCATTTTCCAATAGCACTATGGATTAGGCATGAAGTTTTTAACATGAACGCCTTTGGGGACTTGCCAAATCTAAACCATCACCCCTGGTCACATGAATGCAGCCAGTGGGCAGTTGACATAACACCAGGCTGGCAGACAACAGTTCTGAGGGCTCAGTTCTCCCTGAGATGGTATACCACTTCTCTAGGTATGTTTTTCCTTTGCGAAACAGGAGCTGTTAGAATAGATTCCCTTTAAGGACATGATCAAAATTACACATGGGCAGGCACAATTATTAGATTTATCTAGATTACTTCATTTCTAAGTCTTGCTACTACAGAGAAATACAGAAGTCAGTTTGAAAGCCCCTTTTAAAGTTTGTGAGGCCTAGTTCATTAATTCCATTTGATGCTATTTTTCTGATTAGCTGATTGGTTGATTGTAATATCACATTGTTGATTGGGGGGATGGAGATTTGAGATGGGGTCTTACTAAGTACCTCTGGATGGCCTGTAACTTTCTATGCAGCCTTGACTGGGCTTGAACTCATAGCAGTTCTACCTCAGCCATATACCTAGCTTATAGTCAGTCTTTTGAAAGAGTTTTTGAAAGACACTAACATGATCATGAACTTGTTATGGTATTTCATCCTACACATAGACAACATGTCTATTAATAAGGGAACTTTTCCTGAGCACATATTGACTATCAGCATCTGTTCAAGTGAGTTTATATATTTACTCATTGAATTTCCACAACACTCCTCCAGCAGGAACGATTGCTGTCTCTGTCCCCCTGCCCTGGGCTCCTATCCCATGGTGCACAGGGAAACAGTGAGCACACATGTCGGCATGATGCTAGCCAGGCCAATGTTCTCCTACTTATGGAGCCGGAAAGAGAGTTAGGTTTAAGTAAGTAATCTCCAAGTTAGGTGTTCCTCACTCTAGACTAGCAATAACAGCATTTCTCTCAGGAGATAAATGGGTTCTAAATTCATCCCAGTCTCTAATAAGTATAAATCCAAGTAGAAAAATTGTAATTCAGGGACTGAAGAAACAGCTCAGCAGGTAGGAATGAACTCCATCAAGCCGGAGGACCCCAGTTCCATCCCTAGAACCTACATGGTGAAAAGAGAGAACAGACTCCCATAAGTTACAAGTTGTCCTTTGATTTCCACATGCCTGCCTTGGCAGGTACACACACACACACACACACACACACACACACACATACACACACAAATAAATGGAAAAAGCATAGAATGAAAATGATAACATAGTTGTGTGTGTCTGTGTGTCTGAGGTGTATGTGTGTGTACCTACATATATATGCCACATGTAAGCGATATACTAAAACAGTGGCTACATGCTGTTGGTACGATTACAGAATGTGGCAATATCATCCACCCTTATATTTTTCTCTAATTTTCTAAAATGTAATTGCTTTTTCAAATGAACTTCACTTTGAGTCTGCAGCCCCATTAAGTCTGAGTTTAGTTTTAGAACCTCACAGATGGCAGCCTGCCACTTCAGCTCCTACAAAGCTATCTACAATGTCTCCCTGAGTTGAATGTGCTCAGGAAAATAAAACATCTCCCTTAAAATGTGCATTGCTCCTCTAAGAGCTTCATGGCCACTGGGGAGAAACCTGGGTTTTCCAGAAAATTGAAGAATCAGGAAAACAGCAAGGACTACAGCCCGATAGGGTGGATAGAAATTAGACACGTATTTTTTTAAAGGCAAGACAAGGCAAGATCTAGGAGTCTGCCACCTCATGATGGTTTCGCATAAAGGACTATTGAGAATTTAGAAGAAAAGCTATTGACATATGAAGTCCAGTTGTGGACACAGATCTTGACCCCAAACTGTACAGCATGAAGGTCCAGAGACCCCTCCCACCACAGAGAGAACCCACAGTCACAGACCGAGTTCAAACCAACAAGCTAAATGTCTGAAACTGTGGCTCTCTGGCTAATCATGGTTACTTTAAAAGTCTTATTCTTTAAGGCTAACCCCCCCGCCCCGGGAAAGCTGTTCTTTAAAATGGACACACTAACTGAGCCACTCAAACTTGTGAGTAGAGGGGTAGGTCAACCACCTCAGTTAAAGTTCAGTCATTCATTATTTCATGATTGATTCAAGAAATACGTGCTGATTGCTTGCTCTGTATCCTTTTCTGAGCCAAGCATTGAGACCACAGAGTAAAATCATGCCCTCAGCCTGATTCAGAGCTGGGAGTCGAATGAGGGCTACAGCTAAGTACCCAGCAATTACAGTACAGGCAATTGGAGTGCCAGATTTGTGAACCAATTTCTCAGATAGATTCCAAAATAGTTCAAAGTATGCAAGATTTTGTATTCATGCACGTATATGAAAGCATAGATAAATTTAACTAAATGATTTCTGACCATTGCTGAGGCCCATTTATTTATCTTCTAAAATGTAGTTCCATTCTGTTCAAAAGAAATCAAACATGCCACATGTCTGTGCTCAGTAAACTCAGGCATCAGATACTCTAAATAATAGCAACTTTATTTGTGAATCATCTTTTATCTTGTTAGTCCATAGCATGTTTTATAAACTCAATAAATGACTGTAATATATTTCTATAAACATTGGTTCAAACACTGACATTTTAATATATTTCATGTCATAAAGTATATTAGTTATCTAAAAAGACCTCCTCCAGTAGTACAGTTAGTGCTTACATAAAGGCTGTCACTTGCTGTTCATAAAGAATGCCAATCTGTTGACAGACAGAAGGAAGCATATTTTGTTCTCTTGATAGGAATATAGTTTCCTAACAAACTACTGGGTCTTCATTGGGGTTCACCCTCATGCCCCCATGTTTCATTTTTTATAAAAATGAAGGCTGAGGCCATGAAGAAAGCAGAGGGGAGATTCACCCACCTTGCTAGGAGGTATTCTTTCTATGATCTTAGCACCATGCAATGGACCAAAAATGTACAGGATGGTAATTTAGTGACTTGAGAGAAAGCATCTAGAGTTAATGGACCAACATCAAATGTGCAAAAAAATGTAATCATGATGCCAGCTCTGTGCTCTGGTTGAAGCCCACATTGTCAGCCAATGCTATAAGGTCAAAGTAAGTACTAGTTGGAGAATGGGGAAGTCACAGGAAATCCCACACCATACTCCCCTGGTTCCTCAGATCATCAACTATTTGGTCATGATACGAAAATAATTTGAAGGAGATTCTTGCATCAATATATAGCGCAGGAGGCACTTTCTGGGGAAAGGGAAAGGAGGGTACACCTCGTCTTTTCCTTCACGTATCCCTCATCCGAGGGTCCTCAAGACAGATGGGTGAGTGCTTTCCCACAGAGTGTGTGCTCAACTTGCATGATGATGTTAGGCATTTCTACAAGGCCTCTATGGTTGGAACAAGAGTTAGAGCTTGATGGACCGGATTCTACAGGTCAGTTATAAGATATCTGAGGAAAATGAAAGTGCCCCTGAGGCAGCAGGCTACTGAAGTCATAGAAAGTTCCTGTGACAAATCAACTTGGGCTTATTAGGGTACTTGTTTATATAGTCTGACAGGGTGTTGGATGAGGAGGCAGAAACATGCAAGCAGTGCTCGGAGCACACAGAGGCTCGGGTGAAGCACTGGGGTGATATTTATTGATTTATTGATTTATTATTTTCTTAAGGGTACCTCCGGAACAGCTTGCCATTGTTAATGCTTTCACACAAATAATTTGATGTCTACAATACATATATATGCCAATAATGTATAGGTATATAATATTGCTCAAGCAAATGGCTAGACATACTGGGAATTCTGTCACTGAAAAGATCTATTCAACCTAAGTTTTACTAGGGTCACATAAGAAGTAACTTCAGTGATCACTGTTTTAAGGTAGACCATAGGAAGCCAGTGGGAAGAGGCCCTCTTGATGTTGTGGTTGGGGCCACACTGACATGTGCCTGTGCCCAATCCAGTGTCTTGTGAAATAAAGTTCTCCCTGTTCTCGTCCTATTTCCATTTCCAAATTCCTTGGGCAAGTCACTTTGACCCTTTGCTGGGCTCTTTTTCTGTCAATAAAGTGTGCATTCTACACGTAAGTTTTCAACATTATAAGTAGTCCTGAAGGAGAAAATATGCAAAGCTGTAGTGCAAAGTGAGGTGTCATGTGCATCCAATGGTTGTTATTCTGAAAGGACTTTCGCACATCAGCTTCTTGTCCTAAGGGTGGCTAAGTAGTATAAAGCACTAGAGAGGGGGTGCTTCCAGTGGCTTGGACTTTCTGCATAGAAAATAGACACCCCGGAAGGGACAGGGAGAAGTGTATAAATAAGTATGTGGGCAGAATTGCCAGCAGCTAGAATAGACTTCGTGGTAATTCGTTCTCTCCCTGTAAACCTCAAGCGTGGGAAGAAAACCAATTTCAATGTGATGTCTTCCTTTTAACCTTAGTCAGCACACAACAGCATTATTTCTTCATATGTGAGAATGTGCCTGCGCATAGCAGCAGTTGCGGGCTATTTTAAGCATCTAGGCCTACGTACATAGCTACACATCATTCAGTCTTTCAGAATCCTGATTGCAACAAAAATTGAACTCGAGCCAGATATTCATTCTGGTGTCCTCATCTGACCATGTGGAACTGAACCACAGAAGGGACAAGACGGGGGAGACGGCCACGGAAGTTTGCTCTTTTGCTCCGTGCCACTCCGTTCCCTTGCGTTCTCCCCTTAGGACAACACGGTGAGAGCAGCCTGCATGTGCGGTAGAAGGAGGTGGTCACGGAGGCTTTCACGTCATCTCCTAGGAGTTCTCCTCGAAGGCAACTGAGGCTCTTTGAAGGAGAATGCGCATCTCCCTCTCTGCTGACATCCTTCCTCAGACTCCCACTGTACAGAGAGGGAGCACTTCGTCTCTCTGAAGAAGAGGTGAACTGTGACAAGGTAACAATTAGGGAAGAAACACACACCACAGAAGAAAATTCTCCCAGTGCAGCTGGTGCTGATGGAGATTAGAAAATGGAGATCTGTTCTAGTTTGTTTCTCCATTGCTGTGACAAAACACTCTGACCAATACCAACTTGGGGAGCAAAGGGTTTATTTGTTTTACATCTCCTGGGTCACAGGTCATCAGGGAGCCCAGGCTAGGAACTCAGGGCAGGAACCTGGAGGCAGGAGCTGGAGCACAGGCCATGAAGGAAAGCTGCTTACTGGCTTGCTCCCCTGGCCCCTGCTCAGCCTGCTTTCTTATGCAACACAGGCCCACCTGCCCAAAGATGGCACCACCCACAGTGGGCTGGGCCCTCCCACATCACTCAACAATCAAGAAAATGGCTCAGAAGAGGACACAGAAAGATATTTGCCTGAATAGCAGTACATCTTACCGTGGTTGGGGAAACAGAAAGGCTTCCCTCTGTACTGAATCTATGGGATAGTCCCAATGTCACTGCAACCTAGGGAGCACCCAGCATGCACACCAGGGTCCTCAGAGCACACTCTCCAGATAAGCAGCATCAGCACAATCTGATGTGTTGGTCAGCTTTCTGCTCCTGGGATAAAATGCCAGAGATTGTCGGTGTGGTGGTGTATGCCTATAATCCCAGTGCTCAGAAGACAGAGGTAGGCAGATCTCTGTGAGATTGAGGCCATACTAGCCTACATAGCGAGTTTCAGGCTAGTTGGGGCTACAGAAAGACCGTGTCTCAAAAAAATGCCTAAGATAATCAATTTAAAAGCAAAACAGGTTTACTCTGGCCCATTGTTTCAAAGGTTTAGACTACGGTCTCTTGGCCGTTGCTTTGGGTTTAAGGGAGCAAAATACATCATGGAGTGCATGTGGCAGAGAAAGTCCATTCCGAGAGAGAGAGAGAGAGAGAGAGAGAGAGAGAGAGAGAGAGAACAACTTTGCAAAGGAAAGCCTTTGAGATGAGTGGAAGTTCTCACCCTTCGAGACTGAAGGGCAATGCCTTGCCAATTCCCTTGATGAATCGTCCCTGTCGTCATAGTGAGAAAGACTTGAATTCTCTCTTTAAATAATTTCTATTTATTTATTTATGGGGGTGGGGTGTGAGTGGTGGGGGGTGCTGGTGCCCATAGAGGCCAGAAGAGAGCGTCAGATACGCTAGAGCTGGAGTTACAGGTGGGTGTGTGCTGTTTGACTTGGGTGCTGGGAACCGAACTAGGGTCCTCTGAGCAGTAGCAAGTAGCCATCCCTCCAGACCACAATGGGCTTCTTTTTTGTTTTCGTTTGTTTGTTTTTGTTCTTATTTTTATTTTTTGACAGGGTGTTCCTAGTCCCAGCCTGCCAGGAAGTCACTATGTGGACCAGGCTGGCCTCAGTCTCGCAGATTCATGTGCGTCTACCTCCTAAGGGCTGGGATTAAAGGCACGTGCCACCTTACTCAGTGTCCCAATGGACTTCTTTTATAATGACACAAATCTTTGTAGCAACTTAACCATCCTTGACTAAAAATTTACACGAACAGCTATTTCCACTCTGTTTTTTGTTTTTGATTCTCACTGTAAATCTGGCTCAAGGCAGATGGCAACAACCAAGCTCCTTCCTGGATGCTGGAATGCCGGAGAAGCTATTCTATCAACTTTAAACTCGGCCTCCTACAAAATGCCCTGAGTAAGTTCTCCATTGGGGTGTGACATCAGTAGCCTCTAGTTGGATTCCCAATAGAGTATTTCATCTGAGCCCTCCTGGGCTTGAACATGACTGTCAACATCCTGCCAGCATCCTGGTATTCTGAGCCCTCAACACCCACTGAGTTCAGTTTAAAGTATTCTAAGCTTTCTCTGGCTCCAAACTTTTCCAGATTCTTTCCACAAACTAGTTTCAGTGGCTTCCAAACCACATGGTTAGTTCCAGTAACAGTGGTTACTCATCTCTCCCATACCAGTCTTATAGATGTCTCTTAGTTCAGTCAAGGTCAATCAAAGCTAACCATCCCACATGGTCACAGGATGGAAACTAACAGTCCCAAATGGACACAGGACAAAAAACTAGCCATGCCACATGGACATAGGATGAAAAACTAACCATCCCACATGGACACAGGATGGAAACTAACCATCCCACGTGATCACAGGATGGAAACTAACCATCCCACATGGACACAGGATAGAAACTAATCATCCCACATGAACACAGGATGAAAAACTAACCATCCCACATGGACACAAGATGGAAAATTAACCAACCCACGTGATCACAGGATGGAAACTAATCATCCCACATGGACACAGGATAGAAACTAACCATCCCACGTGATCACAGGATGGAAACTAACCATCCCACATGGTCACTGGATGGAAACTAGCCATCCCATGTGATCACAGGATGGAAACTATCCCACATGGACACAGGATAGAAATTAACCATCCCATGTGATCACAGGATGGAAACTAACCATCCCACATGGTCACAGGATGGAAACTAACTATCCCACGTGATCACAGGATAGAAACTAACTGTCCCACATGGACACAGGATAGAAACTAATCATCCCACATGGACACAGGATAGAAACTAATCATCCCACACGGACACAGGATAGAAACTAACCATCCCATGTGATCACAGGATGGAAACTAACCATCCCATGTGATCACAGGATGGAAACTAACCATTCCACATGGTCACAGGATGGAAACTAACCATCCCACGTGATCATAGGATAGAAACTAACTATCCCACATGGACACAGGATAGAAACTAATCATCCCACATGATCACAGAATAGAAACTAACCATCCCACATGGACACAGGATAGAAACTAATCATCCCACATGGACACAGGATAGAAGCTAACCATCCCACAGGTGATCACAGGATGGAAAGTAACCATCCCACATGATCACAGGGTAGAAACTAACCATCCCACATGAACACAGGCTAGAAACTAACCATCCCACATGATCACAGGACAGAAGCTAACCATCCCACATGATCACAAGATGGAAACTAACCATCCCATGTGATCACAAGGTAGAAACTAACCATCCCACATGGACACAGGATGGAAACTAATCATCCCAGGTGATCACAGGATGGAAACTAACCATCCCACATGATCACAGGATGGAAACTAACCATCCCACATGGACACAGGATAGAAACTAACCATCCCACATGATCACGGGGTGGAAACTAACTATCCCACGTGATCACAGGATGGAAACTAACTATCCCACATGATCACAGGGTAGAAACTAACCATCCCACATGATCACAGGATGGAAACTAACTATCCCACATGGACACAGGATAGAAACTAACCATCCCACGTGATCACAGGGTGGAAACTAACCATCCCACATGGACACAGGATAGAAACTAACTATCCCACATGATCACGGGATGCAAACTAACCATCCCACATGATCACAGGGTGGAAACTAGCCATCCCACATGGACACAGGATAGAAATGCCAATTATTTGATCTCAGTTCAAATCGACTGTATCAGAAACTCTGAATGTGAGTCCCAACAATTTTGGGATAATTATTCTCCCTGGTGACTCTGTTTTATGCTGAAGTTTGAGGACCACTCTCCTATAGATTCCAGCACCAGGCTAGATCTTGAAACATATTTACAGAGGTAAATGGGCCAATGCTTCAAGTTCTGACATTTTAACATATTCTTCAGCATATTTGCAAATATTGGAATTACAAATTTGCACAAAAGCATTATTGACACTTTGCTTTAAGTCAGAATAAACTTGACAGAAAAAAAAACCCGTTTACATAAGGTTAATAAATTTTAGGTTTGCTTGACTTGTGTGAAGCCATGTCTGAATACTGTTGGCTTTGACCTGGCAAGGTTAGCTAAAGGACTTGTGTAGGACAGAAAGAGCCTTCGCTCTACTACAAAGTAGCTTTATCTAGGGAATTATTAAAGGCACTAAGACACCCCTAGAATTGTAAAGCTTGGAAAATAATCGCATAATTTTCCAATGGTATCCTGAGTGCTCATGGGAAGTAGATGCCGCACTACACTGTGCATCTAGGGCTTCTGTTAGCAACAGATACTGGAATTGCACACAGTAGCTTGTTCTTTGATCAGCAGTTTCCCTTTTATCCTCAAACGAAAAGTACTATAAGGAACAAACACTATATAGTCCCTTTCGATGAGCAGGCTAGGCTTATGTGTAGGGGGAAATGAAAACGCTATACTATTTGAGCTCTGCTGTCTGACCTTTTCACTGGGGACACCTTGTACCCAGAAGGTCAGGCTCATAAGTAACTCCACGTCTAGGCTGGTCCCTGTTCATGCCTTATCAAGTGAGGCAATACGAGATTTCATGGATCAGCTGAGGAGATTTGAAAGCCTGACATCTAGGTCATAAGTATCTCAAAGGTGTCTCTCTGCTGACTTTCCCTCCATGTTGTCTAATGATCGCTTCCTTTCTGGGAAAATTGAGTGTCCTTTCCTTTACTGCACAGCAATATCAATAGGGAGGCCTTTTATCAAGAAGGTGTATACTAACAGGGCTGGAGAGGTGGCTCAGCAGTTAGGAGTGCCTGCTGCTCCCAAATAACACCTGTAGCTGCTGCTCCAGGGGGTCTGATGCCCTCTTCTTGCCTCTGTGGGCACTGCACTGACACGTACAAATACACACCAACACACACACATCCCCCCATAATTAAAAGTATAACTTTTTTAAAGAAAAGGAGTCCTAAACTGTTACAAGGGCATACACAAAGCCGAAGAGGAAGAGACAGGGAACCAGAAGATAACTGACTCCTGTAACATCTGGATCTGGAGCTCAGGCAAGATGAGTACAGCCTGTGACACATTTGCCTTTGGCACAGAACCACAGTGTTGCCAAAAAGCTTAATAATAAAGATGAATGATTTTGTAACTGTATTAGGTTTCGTTGGAGGAACAAAACAAATATAATGACTATATGTATCAAAATGACTTACTAAGTCAACTGACCTTGAAACAGTAACAGCACTGTCTCACACCTGAGAGGC
Organism: Nannospalax galili; assembly: GCF_000622305.1. Classification (NCBI taxonomy): domain Eukaryota; kingdom Metazoa; phylum Chordata; class Mammalia; order Rodentia; family Spalacidae; genus Nannospalax; species Nannospalax galili. The sequence goes on from NW_008360311.1 coordinate 1,347,063, forward strand.
TAAGCACCCATTAGTTGCTCAGTCGTGAGGCTGGTACCTCAGCAGTCAGGGTAGTCCCACAGTGACTGGTCAATCCTGACAGTTGCTTATCCACAGGCCGGGTACTTTAACGGTCCCAGTCTGGTACCAAAATCCTGGAAGTTCTTGGAGAGCTGTTGGTCCTTAATCAATGATGGCAGCCTAGAAATGCTGGCCCGAACTAACAAAGGAATCAGCAGCATGGGGTAAATCAACCAGAGGGAAGGTCACATGAGCAAAACGTGAACGATCTTCTGGCATGCCCCTTTTTCTCTGGGCTGCTACTAGAAGGTGCCACCCACTTTTGGGATGGCTTGCCCCACATCAATTAATGTAATGTGGACAATTCTTCCATTGAGGCTTCGGATGCAGATGATTCTAATTCGTGGTGAGTTGACATTAAAACCATCACAGTAAGACAGTATTTTTAATATTAAGGCAAGAGAATTAACAATAAATAAAATCTCAAAATCTTAAATGAAGTCTGGCTTAGAATTTCTGATTTTTTTCATCTTGTTCAGGTTCTAACCGTTCTGTCAACAACACTAAAACATGTTTTGTCACATACAGAATGGACTAGAGGCGATTGAAGAATGCTCGCTGAGTTCAGACTTCCTACTGATAACGGGAGAGAAATATAAAAAAAAGAAGTCAATGAAGAAAAAGTTATGAGCATTTGCAAAGTGTGAGGCATTGTGGGAGGCCAGGATTCCTAATCCATGGGTTGCAACCCCACATGGGGTTACCAAATGAGGGTCACAGCCAAGGTTTCTAAATGTGGAAAGAACAGATATTAATTTCAAGTGTGCACTGAATGTTAGAGTTTCTGGCAGTGCTTGCCTGTGACCTCACTACAGCCCAAGTTCTGAGCATAGCACATGTTCACTCTACACCATGCATGTCGTAACAAGCACAGTCCGACACTCCTCTGCTCAGATTCGAGGCTCTTATGTTATGAGGTGCAGTGTTCCACTGTGTATACAAAGTATTCTGCTCTTAAAGAAACATAATGGCTTGATCACACAAAAAAAGACAATATTCTCTTCCCATCGTTCTTCAGTATTTAAGTATCAAATTAGTACATCTCTTCGGACTGTATTGTGTTAGAATGTCTGATTTTTAAAATTGCTGTTTGAGTTGTTGACTTGAGTTGCATTAAAAAAAAAATCACTCAATGAATGTTGGCTTGGGATTAGGACAGAATTTCCAACTTCAGATATGTCCCTAAGTATAGTTCTGCCATTCTCTGCCATGTATTTACACAAAGCAATGTTCTCAGCATTGATGGTTATAAAATCAGAATATTGATCAACTCTGAAAGTTGAATTATGCTCTACATTCTGTATGGAATAGTCAGCCAAGATTTAATTCTTTATGTAAAAATATACAAACATATCCATGTCATCAGTATGCAAATATGCCGTCATCTTTAATAAATGGTAAAATTATATGCATTCCAAAAATTGTTTTAAAATAAAATTCCTTAGGTTTGTTATCAGGAAATGTTCGATTTGTACATCTATATACTTACGTACCTAAGTTTGCATAAAAATTTCTCGGGCAAGGAGGGGTGGTGAGTGGAAAGTTCAGAGCCAGTGTAGGAAGTGTGTCAGGCCAGTTCCTTCATTTCATCCCCAGCAGCTACCAAGTAAGTACTGCTGTGGCCAACAGACACAAGCGGTAAGCTCCCTTGTCCAAGGTCACAGAACAGGGTAAAGCACATGAGGAGCATGAAGTCAAGAAAGAAAGGAAGGAGGGGGGAGAAAGAAAGGCAGAGAGCACAGCAGGCGTCTTTGTGCTCCCGGGCAGCAGGGGAACCTGGAGGAACCGGCTGCGTGATGGAGACCAGATTAGCATCTTTGAACAGAAGACAAAAGCATATTGGAGACGCTAGCTGTCCTGCTGGCACGGAATCTCCACTTAATGTGGGTTGTTTGCACATCCTGACATCTCCCAATTGACAAGGAAGCGCTTAGCATGCAGTGAAACGAGCGCAGCCCAGCAGATGCAGCTGTGTGGAGCTGGCGGCCGCCTGGCGGGGACTGCGCTTTGTCTGTTGATTTGGCCCCCTGTGCACTTGGTCTCCGACTATTTTTCCATAAAACACAGAGATGTAGGTTTATGTTAGTTATTTCCTCTTTTATAGGTTACATCTACGTGTATTGTGTAAGTGTTTAAAACCCGACAGACTGGGATCACAAGAAGGATGTCTCAGTTGCAGGAGAGGACGTTGCAGGTTTAAGGATGATAGATGGGTCGACCTCCCTTGCTTAGTAAACTACAGTGAGAAAAACTGAAAAGCCCTGAAATTAGAACAGAGTGGGAGGGGGAGGGCCACGCGGGTATGATGTGGCTGCACCGAGATGCAGAGAAGTCATTTACTCCAAGGTGCCAGCCTGAAGGCGCCAGAATAGACTTACAGGAGGGAGTTTAGGCTCATTAGGAGGCTGGCCTCAGTATTTCATAAATGATAACAAAAAGAGGGGGAGGCAGATGAGCGTGTGCACCTCCTAGCACCTCCCACACAGAGCAGCTTGGAGGCTCACCACAGCTGAGGCTCCAATATTCTCCTGCAAGCACAAAAGACACCGCAGAGGAAGGAAGCACCACGAGACTGGGTTTGTTGCTCTGGCCTGCTCGCAGTCAATAAATATCTGAGCTGTTGAGGCCCCTCTTCAGGACTCCTGTTGATTTATCAGAGCCTCTGACTCAGACACTGAAGCCCCCAGTGGTGCTCTGCAGCTTCCTGGGAGGACCAGCAGCAAGAGAGAGATCACCCCGAGCTCACAGGCTGGTCATTCCTGCCTGAACAGTCTTCACCTAAAGAAAGACGGAGCAAAGATCCTGTAATCAGTAGCTGTGGTCTGGCTATAGAAAGAAACCGGATACATCCCAGAGATGATAGCTGAAGCCTAAAAATGAAATCCGCGCCAGGCAACCATATGGGATTCGGTTTATTTTTAAATGGCAGAGGAGCTTACCCAAGTAAAGAAAATGAAAATTGCCCTCCATCCGCTAGCCTGGATCTCCTGGTGAGCATTTTCCTGTGATTAACTGACACATTTTCCTCTAGACACTGGCCTTCAGGACGGAGCCAACCCAGCTCTGCTCTCTTATCTGGCTTCCTGGACCTTTCCTAACATGCTAATGCTCATATTAATATCGTCGAGCTCTTTTTCTCAGTTGTGATCCACCATGACCTTGTTCAAACGCAAACATGGTCAAGAGCGTCTTTAATGTCACACCCTGTAATTTATTAACATGAAGGACACTGTCCATTTGGCCCATAGACAGATGACGGTTACCTCGTGCAGAGCTCTGAGATGGGAGAGAGGGAATGTGAAATGGACCATATTTCTGCTCCTTTTCTCCTGTGCTGGAGTAAACACACTAATAACCATAGTAGCATGAAGGCAAAGGTCTAGGGGCTGTGAGGAAGCTGAAGTACAAATACTGCTGCCAGGTCTGTAATAAGCAAGCCTTGCACGAAGAAGTGGTGTTTAAACTGAAGCTAAAGGACGAAACAGCCTTATAATAAGCCAGAGGAGAACTGGGCTGCTACCTGGGTTGGAAGACCCACCCCTGAGCGTGGGTGGCACCATTTGATCAGTTGGCATCTTGGCCTGAATACGGAGGAGAAAATAAGCCGAGCACCATCATCGCTCACTCTCTGCTTCCCAAGGCTGCCCTTTGCTCCTGCTGGCGGGCCTTTCCCCACCATGGTGGATTGTACCCCCTTGCCTGTGATCCAAAACAAAACCACCCATCTGCCTTTAAGCTCTTCCTGTCAGGTATTTGGTCGTAGAATAGAAAAAAAGTAAGTGATTCACCCAGGCCATGGGTTTCTGTGGAGCCACAGGTACATTTTCCCCACTGACTTGAAACGAGACTTCATCTCTTGAGAAGCTGAGACTCTGGATGTGTTCAGAGCAGGGCCAAGTCACACAACGAGCGGAGCAAACCAGTCAACTCACATCCCGAGGTCCATTATGGGGTCCTCCCAACTCCCCTATTCTTTCCTGCTCCAATCCTAAAGTGTGGTGAGTTAATATTGAGAGTCTCCTTGACAGGAAGCAGAATCATCTAGAAGATTAGGTTAACTGGGGTAGGAAGCTGTGGTCGCTTCTCTTTCTTACAATCAATTGTCTTCTCCAAGAATTTGGTTAATATTGGTCTCAAGAAAAAGAAAACTCACTCTACATTAGGTGTTTAAACGACACTCTCAACTGCTTCTTCAAACAAGGGCCAAGACTAGCAAGAGACTATTAAGAGACCTGCTCACCAAGGGGGCAACAGTAAGAGCTTTTTACTTCGGGGACCTGGAGAGCTGACACTGCCCTGCAAGCAGGCGCCTCCTCAAGTTTTGCACCTCGGAACCTCCTTGGCCTCACTCTGCTCAGCCCTCTGCATCCTATATGTACTTGTGTTTTGGAGTCATAAACATGGACTCAGCTATAGAGAAGCCAGAGGGAAATCAGAGAGCCACAGGATAGTTCGAGATCTATCTGATTGCCCTGCTCTGGCAAGTCACATACACTGGAGCATTATAAGAGCCTGCTGGATTAGAATTCTAGAATTTGCACCTGCTAGCTGGTAGCCACAGCCAACTCAAATACTGAGCTCTGATTTCTACATCTACACAAAGGAGACACTAGCAGTGCCCACCTCTCAGCACTGTGATAAAGATGAACTTGGCAAAGCACGGCACCTGTTCCAAACAGTGCCGGAAAGCAATGTCTGACTACACTCTATCCCGAGGTGTTGATGGCAGCCACTGACGGCCATGAGACAATGATGTCATGACCAGCACTGGCTTTCATTATGATTATTTTGATCGCATGAACTCCACATTCTCAGTGTGTTTTCTTTGCCCCAAGGTCTTTGCTTTGTAACAAGAATTAAGATCTTAAATATTGGATCCTCAGCAATCAACTCCTAGATGTTATCATTGAATCTAGACAAATTATCTTTTACCAGGACTGGGAGTGACCTCAAATCACAGTGAAGGCCATGCCCAGCTTTAATGGCTGCCTGAGGTCCCTACAACTTTCCACATTGAAGAAACCATGCTCCTTTCAGAATCATGAGCCAAAGACAAGGTAGAATGTGTCCAGCTTTGCAATTTGGGGCCTGTCACCAAACCAGAAAATTCTGCATCCTGGAATTCAAGCTGTGCCTCCTTGGATCACTGAGTGCTTGATCTGGGGTCCTAGCTCTAGAAATCCAAGGTTGTATCACCCCTTCCACAGCCAATTTCTCTCCCATTAACTGTTGCTGCTGATGATCTGCAGACACCTTCTGCTGGCGATGTGGAGCACCCTGGGAGAGAAAAGCAGTGTCTAGAGCTAGTTGACCTTGTGGCCAGCAAGCCGGCAAATGCACGTGTGTGCTAAATGTCAATTCCTAAGCAGAACGGTGGTCAATCAGAATTGTTCATCAAAGGGTCCTGCTAGTGGTGTGTGAACACAGCACGTAGCCTGTAGTAGGTGTGCATCCCACCCTTCTGTCACTAGACCACTTTAACTAGGACAGACACGAAGGAGGGTTGACAAATGAGAAGTGAAGGATGAGTCCCTGCCCTTGGGTACCAGGTCCCTGCCCTTGGCTGGCCCCTCCACCTCCCAGGGCTACCCCACTGCCACTGGGCATTGCTTGTCTCTATGCTAACAGCCCTCTTTGCATCAGTCCCCAAAGAAGCCCAAGAGGGCAATCTGACAGATGTCATTCTGGATGTCACACTTGATGGCATTGCCATGCCACCCTCCAAACCCTGAGCCAAAGGGACGTTGGAAGATACTAACATTAAAAACACCAGGAGCCCAAGGTGAGACAAGAGCTCCTGGGGCTGCCAGCACCATCACTAAAGCCTCCCTGGCTCTCTCATTTCTTCCTCCTCTTTTTCTTTGGATTCTGCTTCCTTTCCCCAGTCCCCACCCCACCACACTCACACTACCCCGAACCCGTGAATATGAGATAGGTGCTTGCTTTTAAGTGCGTCTCAGTCCTGACAGAGGCTCCTACCACAAAGAATGCATCTGATTGTGACTTAGAAAAATAAGTGCCTCCTCCCTGCCTTCCTGAAAAGAGCCTTCAATGCTGACAACTCCCTTTGTGGGAAGAACAAAGACAGCCCAGCAGTGGGCCTGCGGGGAGCAAAGGGGCGCTACAGTCACAGAAAAGATTTGAGGAAGAAAGGGATAAAGCCAGACTTTTCTACAGTCATAGCAGGCAAGCTAAAGGCCAGCAGAGAGATGGCTTGTAGGCTTGATGGGGACGGCTGGGTAGGGAATTTTGAGACAGGAAAGGTTGGCTGATGGAGAGGCTGGAGGAGTCACTCCACTGCACCCTCTAATGCCTTCTGCCATGAATGTGTTGATGCACACCTTCTTCCTGAGTGAGGCTGCCGGCCCAGCATCACTGCATTTCAGTTCGAGGTGCCCCATAATGTGGAGGACGCAGGATTTCAGGGAGCAGTGGCTGCGTTTGATTTTCATGGGCCGAGTGAATGAGAGAGTTTCTTCACACATCGTTCGATACAGGGAAGCAGCTGTGGCATCTTCTGATCTTTGCTCTCGGCCTATCCAACGTTCTTTCCCTTGTTCCTCACAAGTCCTTCCAACATCCCATGTGCACATCATCCTGTCTTCCTGCCGGTGTTTCTGTCCAAGTGTGACTGTTTTTTGTGTGGTCTGAGTGGCTGTGAGTTCAACAGAAGAGGAGGAGGATGCACCACAACGGACACTCAGCACCGAGGTTCTACCACCCATACAACCCTCCTGATGGGAAGTGACCCTCAGAGTCAGCACTTGGTCTCTTGCCAGGGCTGGCCAGACTGCTCTGCTCACCTGAAGTGATTATGTTTGAACAGTGAGATGCAGTCTTGGAAGAACTTGTATGTGAGCCACACAGAGACAGAAGTAAAAGGAAGAGAGGACTAGAGTAACTTCCCGTGGAGCCATGCGAAAGGATCTTTGCCTTTACCTTTGAATCACCAGCATTGGTAGAGCCACTTGGGGCCCTTGCCCAGGCTGATTCCTGCCTAGGATAGCTTCGTTTCCTCGTCACCTTCCATCCTTCCCGAGGTGTAAATGACATAAAGATTTAGGAGAAGTACAGGAAGAAACACCTTGAGAACCCATGTGGGATACGAGGCACGGCATCTGGGAAATATGGCTAAAAGGAGTGTGGAAAAATTTGGAAAAATAAAGAGAAGACAATGTCTGGCCTAGGCACAACAAGCCTACAGAAACTGAGTCCCCACACCGCAGCACGGGCTGTTTCCCAGTCTCCACACGGCAGAAGAGCGGGGGTTCCGAGCTGGGCACTGCCTGCCACTTTCCTATGCCAGGAAGGCCTTTCTCTTGGCTCCCTCCTGAGGCCAAGGCACAACGACGTGTCAGCCGCCTTACTTGTATAAAGAATTCAGTTCCAAAAAGAAGGGGCAGTCTTGCTTTTAACTATTTAAGAAAGTGAAGAGGCCAGTTTCAGATATGTAAATAATAGTAAAATGGTATTAGGAGAAACTACTTGGATGAGATAGCTAACGATTTTTCACTGGATTCTACCTTGGGAACCGCATTCGGAGATGGAAATGTCATGAGTTGTATTGTAACACAAACCTGGTGCACAATGTATCTTTGGAAACATTGGCACAAAGACTTGGATAAGTCTTGCAACCTCTCTGAACCCAGTTTCCTCAAGTAAAATGCACCCATTACTACCTGTCCCCTACATAGTAAGTATATTACTTTCTTCTTTGCTTCAACAAAATTCCTGATGAAGCAACCTCAGGAAGTGTTTATTCGGGTTCACAGTTTGAGGTACAGTCCATCATGTCAAAGGAGTCACATCAGCTGTCCTGTGAGGAGCTGGTCATGGTGTCCCCCAGTTAGGAAGCAGAGAGGGATGAGTGCTGGTGCTCGTCTTACTTTCCACCTGTCCTTCAGCCCAGACCCCAGCCCATGGAATGCTGCAACCCACATTTAGGATGGGTCTTCTAACTTCAATCAACCTGATCTGGAAAACATCTCACAGACATGCCCAGAGGTGTGTCTCCTAGGTGATTCTAGATCCTGCCAGTTGGTTAATCAGTATTAACCATCATAATAAGAAATAAATGTGAGATCAAGAAATTTTCTTGTGACTTTCCATTCAATGACCGTTTACTGAAAATTTGAAGGAAAAGCACAGTTGCCACTGTTGGGCATATTGTGTAAACTGCATAAATTATCAGACAGAGGAGACACTGCAGAGAGGGAAACATGGCCAGTCTTCCAAAGAAAAACAAATCAATTAGAAAGGTCTTCTTTTTCGAACCCTAAACCAGTGAGAAGAGAAGGGAACTGGGTCTAAACAACGCTTTGGTTAAGAGTACTAGGAGAAGCCTGGCTTCCAGACTAGAAAAGCTTGAGTGAGGAGACATGTGGAGGCAGGGATGCTGCCCACCTTGTTCCCAGAAGGCAGCAAAAGTCCAGGGAGCAGTGGATGTGGCGTCTCTAGGATACCTTGCCAGCTGACCGCCTGCATGTGTGTTTTCTTTGGCCTGCAAAGCTGGTTCCTGCTTGAAAAAGAATCCCTGCCTGAAATACGGAGAAGCAATTCCACTTGCCCTTCGCCTTACAAATGAGGAGCTCAGCTGGAGGCTGACAGAGGTAGAGTGACTTCCTCGGTTTACAGGATGAGGACAGTGGCCACTGTGTGCCACCAGTGATGCAGGCAAGGCTGAAGAGGGCCAAGAGGAGGGAGGCAGACTCAGGAAGGCAGTGTAACTCAGCATAGATTAAAAAACAACAGGAAAAAACCCACATTGAAATGCAGCTTCTCAGGTCCTCTCTAAGGGCCTCTGTTCAAGGGGTCTGGAAGGAGCCCAGGGAAACTGTACTTAATGGGCACCCCATGGTGACTCTGATGCAGGTGGTCTGAGGACTAATTGCCACCCTGGGTCTCTCCAGTGCTAATTTGTATGGAAGCCCACTCCTCTGCAATGTAATGAGGTATCCATTCCCTTCTGGAGGTGCAGGCTGAGCCTCTTCAGCTGAGTTATGGCGTGTATTTGCATAAATTACCATGTGAAACTTGTTAATATTTCCTAGATATCCTATTTCATTGCTCCATTAGACAAGACTTTGTGCTTTTGTTTGGGGCTGAATGTCAGCCAATCCAAATCCATGATTGCTCTGACCTGGAACTTGAGGTGGTAATTTATTTCCTTCGTAGACCCGCCATCGTGTCATCTACCTGTCCGGACAAATACTGTCTGAAATCAATTGGATTTTATCATGCACATGACAAGGAAGTATTATCACGAGCAGCAGGAGGTTTCTGATTTGCTTTCATTTACTATCAAGTGAGCCCAACCTGCCAGGCTTGGGGGATGAGTCAGAGAAGAGAGGAGGGGAGAAAGCTACCGCGGGCTCCCTGGGACTGAGGTCCCGGGGCTTTGCTCCTTCAGGGGAAGTGAAGCTCCAAATGATACTTGATGGAAAGTTTCAGAAAGGGTTGGCTTTTAGGAAGAGGCAGGTCAGGGAAGAGAAGGTCATGCTGGAACCCACAATTCATGGTGAAGGAAAAGCAAACTGTACCTGGAAAGATTGTTCAAGGTAGACCTGCAGTGCAGAAAAGCAGGACTTTAACAGCCAGATCCAACCAGTTCATTTCGCAGCTTAGTAGAGGCCCAGAATATCAAGCCAATCATTTGAAAATTACAAACCAGCCCTGCTGAGACCCAACCCTACGTTTGGAGGGAGCCCTACTGGTTTCCTACCCAGCATCTCTCTTTGATCTGTTTTTCTTGACTCCACAGTTTACTTCCTTCTTCACTAGAACTCTCAGCCTGCAAAGCCCTTCTGCCCAGGTGCTGCAGTCCACCACCACCCGTCCTCCCTCAGCTGTCCTTGAGCTTTTCTCTATCTGACCTATTCCATGTCTCCTGTATCCTTTGCATTCCTGGAGTCCAAGATAGTACATTTCCATAGCTCACCACTGTGAGGGGCAGCCTGGGTTAAGGAGTTCTGCCCTGAGCTGGTTGAATATGTTCTCTTCCCAAAGAAAATTGCAAGTCAAAGAAGGTATGAAGAAAACCATGATACTTTTAACCTTTGATATTAAAATTTGAGCCACAGTTATAGCAAGCACATTAGAAATATCTCCAGGAAGAGTTGCTTTGTAATCACCTCCCTCAGGCCACCATCGCTAGGAACATCCGTTTATTTTCTGTTCTCCTAATTCTGTGTGTCTTCCTGAACAATGCGGAGTGCTGTTCAGGAAGCCAGGAGAGGGGGGTAAAGGAACCAGGGCAAACAAAGTACAGAGACACAAGGTGGACAAAAAACGAATCTCAAGATTCCCACACAAGTAAACATGGGGCCGCAGGAGTTTAACCATGGAGCTTGGAGTTGAACAAGGAGGGGAGTGAGAGTCTGGACCGTCACAGTGGCCACCGGAATTTGGGTAATGCATTCCGGTTCTCTGGCCTCTGTGTCCCATTCCACACACTGAAGTGTTAACATAGGCTATCTCTGTCATGGTGTAATTCTTAATGACCTTCTGCCTGTACTTAACACTAGGAATTCTGGAAGAGACAGCTCCCTACAATGGCTAAAGATTTCAGAAAACTGGTCAAAATGAGGGGAGCATCAATAACCACAGCCAGCTGGAGAACCCATGACAGGAGACAGGCCGCTTGCCTAGCTCAGCCCTTCCCCAAGTGAGGAAGTCACCTTCCTCCTGCCCAGCAAGGTGACAGAGTGTATGAAGACAGACAACCTCCAGGACCTAAATTGTAGGGGTCAGGGTCCACCTAAACCAGAGGAACTGCCTCAACTCCTGGGTCTGTGGTTTCCTCTCCTTAGCTTTAATAACAGTATCAGAAGCTTGCTTTAGAGGGCTTCATTGCTTTCCACCTGAAGAACAGTCACTCCCATTTGGCGAGTGGAAAAGGGATAGTTACTTGGGGCGAGTTACAAGGCTACAGGCCACGAGTAGACAGCAGATGGGGTGGGACAGGAGCAGGAGGAACAGGGGCAGATAGAGGAGGGTCCTAAGAGCAGGAGCCAGCTTCTAACTCAGGCTGGTAAGGCTGATTCCACAAAGGAGCCCAACTGCTCTTTTCCAGATCGAACCCTTTACAACAGTCATCCTGGAGAAATGGGTGAATCTCTTGTCCTTCAGAGAAAATTAAGACCTGTATTTTCTTTGAGGCCTTAATATCCACCACTGAGCCTGACCAAAAAAAGCCAAAGCGGGATTCTTGGCTGCAATGTGACTCTGAGGCCAACTTGTTGAATAGTAAGAAATTGCGTATTTATCCTGCTTAGTAATTCCGTGGGCTGTTGCTTCTGTCTGTGATCAAATGGTTCCAAAAGCCACATGCGCTTTTACTCTATTGCTCCCTCACTCCTCCTAGTACCTTGTCAAGCATTGATGTCAGAAAGTTGAATCTCTGGACTTAGATGAGTGGATATTATAGGTATACAAGGCATCCAGCTGGCTTTAGGGGTAAAGTACATTTAATTACAAGATAAACACCACTCAAAATAAAGGAGGTAAAGACAGATGGAGTTTTCACTTCCCTCTGTCATCTTCTTGGCCAGACAAGGATCAGGGCCATGCCTTTGCATCAGGGGCCCAGGGGCTGGTGGCCAGCGACCCTGTGCTTTGTCTCCCTGATTCTCTGCATGTTGGGGGCGGGGAGACGTCACACCCATGTGCCGTCCCCTGGCTGCCATGTCTGACAGTATCTCAGACACACATCCTAAACATGGGCTGTCCCCAGAGAAACGTCAGTGCTTAATCCTGTCATCGGGAACCATCCATGCACAGCCAGGCTGTGGACAGAACCAGTGTTCTCAAGGAACAGCTGTCAGTCATCAGTTACCCCACAGCCAGCAAGATTCCACAGTGATCCCGCATCAGGGCATGAGCAGTGGAGGGCAAGGCTGTGAAAGATGGGCTGTGAGCCCACGAGGAGTCTTTGATGGAGTCAGCTCCGGGCTGGCCCACTTCTAGGCAGTCTGCTGCTGACATGGTAGGACAAGGTTACCCCGAGGACTCTAGATACAACCTGCTGTGGCTGATCAGCCTCCATCTGGGGAACTATCAACCCGCTCCTGAAGCAAGCCAGCTGATTCGTCCCTCTGTCTCGCACATAACCTTTAATGAGTGACTGTTACGTGTATAGCACGCACCATTTAAAATCAAGTTTGGAGCAATGGGCCTCACGAAAGCTCAAACTTAACACCTTGGCATCCAAAATAAAACAACTCTTTCTGAGGGTCTGGAGAGCTCTTCTGAATCCGCCGCTCATTCATCTGTTTATTTTCCTTAGATCAGTCCCCACCCACAACTGTACTATGACAACAAAAGATAGATTCAGGAACTATTTTTAACGACTTCCTGTGACCCTGATAGTCTCCAGGAGAAAACACTTTGAATATCACAAGGTGCACACTGGTTGGTGTGTGCATAAGACCATTAGCACTGTCTGACTCTCTTAAGTGTATGGGTGAGTCACATGTTTTCTGACCAGCAGCCTCATGGAGTGCTAAGAGTTGTCTGGGTTCCCCAACACAGACCAGGGTGCCCCAGAGAAGGGAGTTAAAGGCTCTTGGGCTGACGTCTAGCAGAGCATGATCAAAGCGGCCCGCCATTTCTTCGCAGGTGGTGTCTTGACCTTATCAGGCGCCAGGAGAAAGGACACAACAGTGACTCTGAACAGCCCTCATGACACAGCCTGAGAGATGTTCTCAGGGTTATCAAGCCTATTTATCTCCTCTCTGCCACCTCTGATGGGAGACAGAGAACATTTACGACAGCCTAACCTTTTGATCTCGAAGGATTTGTATCTGACATTTGACTGGAGGAAGAAAGATAAAACTACGGTGCTGATCCCCCCCAGCCATGAACTTTTCACCAGTTTGGCTCTGGGTGGGGTGGGAGGCAGGCCAGATGTCCGGCTGCTGTCAGCTTTCCCTTCAGGTCTTTTCATTTCTTTCCCAGGTTCTCAGCAGTGATCTCCCATCCCCCCACCTCTCTCACTCACCTTTGTCCTACAGGCAGACATATTCCCAGGTCTTTGTAAGCAGTACAGGTGCCAGAGGCTGCAGGTCAGGTGTCTGAGAAGTGACCATCTCTTAGGTGGGGAGAATAAATCTTGGGCAGGAAAGTGCTAGGGATGCATGTCCCTGCCTCTGCCTGATCTCTCAGATGCTTTCCATTACTGCCTTGACCTCTGAGCATTAAATAACAGGTTCTACCCATGCAGAACCTCAAAGAAAAGATTGACTTCATCATGTTGCTGAACTGGTTTACTATAATTATTATTATTATTATTATTATTATTATGTTGTTGTTGTTGTTGTTGTTGTATGAGCATTTGCCTACATGTATGTGTGTGTACCACATGTGTGCTGGTACTTGTGCAGACCAGAAGAGGGTGCCAGATTCCCTGGCACTGGAGTTACAGATAGCTGCCATGTGGGGGCTGGGATCCAAATCGGGGTTCTCTGCAAGAGCAACCAGTGCTCTTAAGTGCTGAGCTATCTCTCCAGCCCCCAGAAACTGATTTTTATAGCCTAACAATTCTGACAACTGTGGGAAATGTGGAAAGCAGGTAAGGAAATGTTGGAAGGGTTAGGGAAGTGCCTAAAGGGACGGTAGAAACTGCTCCCTGTTCCTCTCAAGCCCCAGTTCATGCTGCCCACAAGACCTCTTGATCGTCTCTAACCATCTTACTGAGACTTTTCTTCGCAGCGGAGGCCATTGCTCCTTGAGGGCTGGACTGCTTCATCTTGTGTGTCTCAACTCTGAGTGCTAGACTTACCGTCACAACAAATGGTTTTTGACTTTGTGATTGATATAGAAGATTACAGTACCCAGGACTCTTGGTCAGATAACACAAAAGCTTGTCTGGGGGAATTTGCAAGTGATATGATGAGGAAGGAGAACCCCTCCAAGGAGAGAAGCGTGTGGTGCTCAGGGAGCCCAGGTATGAATGCAAAACTCTTCTTCCTAACAGCATCCCCTTAACCATCCAACTCTCCTCTCTCCCTCTCTCTCTCTCTCTCTCTCTCTCTCTCTCTCTCTCTCTCTCGGGTATATGTACATGTTTCTGTGGATATGCACATGTATGTGGGTACATGCACTTGTATGTTCAGGTACATCTCCTGTATACGCATGCCTATGATGCCAGAGGCCGATATCAGGCCGCTCAATCACTTTCTTGCATATTTTCTGAGATATGGTCTCTCACGAAATGCGAAGCTCACTTTTTCAGTGAGGCTAGCTGCCAACAAGCCCTTGGGAACCACCTGTCTTTGCCTCCCAGGCGCTAGGGTGGCAGGTACATGTTGTCATGCCCAGTTTTCCACATAGGTGCTGAGGGTCCAAACATAGGCCCTGATACTTGCATTGCAAGCACCTCACCAACAAAGGCATCTTCCCAACCCCTGAACATTAAATGTACACACCTGATTTCCTTCCTCGTGAGGTGGAGAGCACACTGCTTCCTGTGGAGAAGGGAAGCAGCTAATGTGCATGAGCGGGTGGCTCACATGACTCAGCCACGGTGCGAACCACGGAGTCAGCTGCGTGGAACTGAATTGTGGTTCTGTCACGTACCAACTGTGGAGTCAAGTGAGCGGCTCCCCTAGTCTTGTTTCTGGGTTGCAGGAAGAAGCTGGTCGCTGCTTATCTCACAGGTATGCTGCACATGGTACGTGAGTCAGTTCATGTAAAGTTCTTAGCATGGTCTCAAGCACATAGCAACAGTTTAATAATTGTGAGATGCTGCTAAGTTTCATAGCAATTCTTCTTTTCTGGAGAAGGACTCAGAAAGAAGGAATCTCATGTCTCTCTTCCTTTCAAATGTCTTTCTTACAAAACAGGAGGGTGGAGGGTGCTGCTTCTCAGATACCTTGCAGAGTGGAGAGAATTCTTGGCTGCTATAAAAGTACCTTAAAGCAGGAAATCAAAACAACACCCGACAATTCCATTGTACAGCCAGAAGAGTCAGAGTTAGAAATCACTACTTGGACACTGAGAATCCTTTATTACCCCTGGAAATCATTTTGGATGACTGCTGGTTCTGTATGACAGTTCTTTGGATTTATAGAGATTATAGAATTAAAACTTTGGTTTGAGCTTCTTTTTCTTTGGGTTGGCATAACATAATGAAAACATAGAGTAAATTATTACTTCACTGAAGTAGCATCTATGTCACCCTCATGCAGGACGACCTAGGGCAGAGGAGGTCTGCCTCAGAGCAGAGCTGTAAATCCCAGCAAGAGGGAAGGTAGGGCCACACTCACACAGGGGAAAAGAAATCAGGACTGAGAAAAAGACAGATGGGGACAAGCAAAAGGTAAAGAGACAAACAGGGAAAGTGTTTACTGCTGTGTCGAAGCTATGCGGTCCTCTTCCAAATCTAAGGCATTCTCTCTGGAGATCCCGTTTCTGTTCTGTTTTATAGCAAAAAATGCTTTTAAGTGATACTCTACCCATGAGCTGGTCTCAACATATCAGCAGCACAGATCTTGTAAGAGGAAAGGGGAACGTGTGGGTTCCTTTAGAGTCTTTGCCTGAAGCCATTAGAGTCAAAATTGCACCTATTGTAATCTCAAAAGACACAGTGTGCCATCATGCCAGTACCAAGGTCACAGCCCTCTACATAAACAGACCTGTTTATGACAATTGCTGAAACACAATCTTCTCTCTCTCAAAGGTCCACCGTTTCATTAATGAACGTGTAATCCCAAGCACACCTGTTTGTCTGATTTATAGATGTTTCTGTCTCCTAGACAGAGCTATACGTTTCTGTGCCAGTGTCAGGTAATAATGAGGTTGAGCGTGCTCAGCACCGATCTCTAATTCCATATCCTGAGCCCGCAGTTCCCCCGCTGCAGCCCTGCAGCTTTGTACTGTTTCTGGAGCTCATAGACACCTTGGTCGCCCTGAGTAGCCAAGAATAAAATGTGCCTGAGAAATGTCACGTTGAATCAAACCCCATAAAATGCTTCATTTTGGCACCAGCAGAAGCAAAGTGTGCAGAATCCCTTTACTTCGGAGGGTGTTTGGTCTACATGAGCTAATTACATATCCATTGTTTCTTGGAAATATTTATTTTTATTTTACGCGTGGAAGTATTTACCTGCATGTATGTATGTGTACTATGTGCGTACCTAGTGTCCTAGGAGGCCAGGAAAGGGTGTTGGATCCCCTGGACCTGGAGTTATAGGCAGTTGTGGGATGCCATGTGGGTTCTGGGAACTGAACTATGATCCTCTGAAAGAACAGCAAGTGCTCTTATCTGCTGAGCCGTCTCTCCAGTCCCATATATACATTGTTTTGATAAATTGCTACTGTCTATCCCAGTGGAAGCCACCACTATCACCCACTCTCTTAGGCCCTCTGCAGTGGCTTCCTAACAGGTTTCCTTGAATCCACTTTTGCCCCCTTGTGACCAGTTCACCACTCAGCAGTCAAAGCCACCTCAGAAACACAGCCTTGGTTATGTTACTGACTGGCTTACCACCTTTGAGCGGGCCTGCTGTCCAGTAGCGGGAGGTCCTGTTAGAACCCCCACGCGCTGCTCCCTTGGCCTACCGAGACCTTCCTTTCACACCTCAGACCCAGAATGACACTAGGTCTCAGTGTAAGGCTCATGTCTCTGTTTCCCTAACCCTCTTGATCATCCCTCACTTCCACCTCAACCTGAAATTGCGCATCTGTGTGTTTACTTGTTTACTGCTCAACTTTACAATCAGAATATAAGTTATTTGAAGATCAAGGAGTAAGCATCTTCACTGTCTCTTGAGAGCTGTCTATATAGTTCCTGTACTAGTAGATGTTTGGTAAATACATAAGTATTATGGATTCACAAAAAGGCTTTAAAAACCATCAGTTCAGTAGTATTGACTACTGTAGGCAGGCACTGAAGACATAAAATCCAGTCAAGAAATACAAGATAATACTATGTAGCCTGTGATCACGTTTAAAATTTATTATAAACATCTTTAAGATAAATTCAACAAATAGAGTGATTTTCCTCTCCAGTAGGCGATGTGTAATTTTGCTCATGTCTCTTCCCCTTTGGGGATTCCCACTTTTTCTTCACTAAGCATATATTCCGAATATGAAGACTACTGTGTCATCAGGCCCAGTCTTCCTCGGCCCATACTCTGATCCCCCTGGCTCTCCGACTTAGATGCTGCTAACTTCCTAGCTGGGCATCCCCCCTCCTTCTTCCTGAGACTCTTTCCCACCGCAGAACAAGCCCCCACGTAGACAGGTGAGTCCTGCTGTCCAAGTCCAACCGACTGAACAGCGTGAGGAGAACAGTGTCTAAGTCTGGGCATACAGTTGCCCAAAAGAATCTTCCAGTCCTGTCCTCTCCTGGTGGGTGGTCTTAATCTTACAGGCACACTGACAAGATCATAATTGCTGGGGGAGGACTGACCAGGAAGTGACCCAACAGTCACTGTAAAACTGACATGAACAACAAGTAGATATTTACTGAGTTGAAACCATATTACCTAAGGGTTTGTTTGTTGCTGAAGTAACATTAATTACTCAAACAATATCCTCATCCGTCCTCTAAGGGTAAAATGAAGTGCTACCTCTCCCAAGAGACCTTCATCTAAGTTATAATACTTAAGACAGTCATCCCTACATACACCTGACATCAGATCGGAGCCACTTGTGTCTCATATCAGATGGCGTTTTAGCTTAATGACTAAATTTCAAGCTCCTGGGAAAATATCTTTGAAGCATGTTAGTCTTTTTTTTTAATGTTTTTATTACATTTATTTATTTCTTGTTGTGGGAGGCACATGTGCCACCTGGTGCATATGAAGGTCAGAGGATAACTCGTGGGAGTCAATTCTCTACTTTTACCCTGCAGGTCCTGGGGAATCAATCTCTGGTCCTCAGGCTTGGCTGCAAGCACCTTTACCTGCTAAGCCATCTTGCTGGCTCCTGTTAGTCTTCTACATTGTTTATATGTAATTTAGACAGTAAAGATGAAAGGAAGGAAAGAAGGAAGGAGGGAAGGAAGGAGAGAGTCAGGATGGTGTCTGACACTGGGGACCCAGAAGGGCACTCACACTGATCCATGAAGCATCTCCAGATGAATGATGCTGTTGACCCAGCAAAACATGTAGAAAATAGAGGACAGTTGTACAAACATCTGTGGGAAAGCAGAGATGCAAATGTGGAAGAAATTAATGATGCAGCCTTTGAGGAATTTGGTCACTTCTGTTTGGTGGAAGAGTTGGCTAGGTGTGTTTTCTGGACCTGCACTCCATGCCGCATGCTTGAAGTCTCATGCCAGTACCATAGTCTTGGCCTGGCAATATTGACTGTGCAGACAAGAATGTAAGATTAGACGGCCGAAGAGGCTCTCTCAGAGTCACACAGCTAGCAAACAGCAAAACCTGTTGGTAAGATTAGACCTGGTATTGATCAGTCTTTCATTAAAAAGTCCTTATGAGCACTGTTCACATTTGGCTAGTGTTGAGCGTGCAGCAGAGAATTTTACCCTGTATGTCTGTGCATACCAGGCATACTGGCACGTGCCTGTGATCCCCAGTCTCAGGAGGCTGAAACAGCAGCATCATAAGCATGAGGTCTGCCGAAGATGTATAGTGAGAGCCTGACTCAAAAAATAAAAGCTAAACCAAAGCAAAAAAGCTCCATGATAAAGCTAACATTCTAGGACAAAGAGGCATAAAATGAATGAATGACCTTTAAAAATATTACATCGTGAATTGATGATAAATGCTATCGTGAACAAGGAAGAACGTCCAAAAGCAAGAAGCAGCTCAGAAGGGTAGAAAGAGGAAGGACGTGGGGTCCCGGGGTCAGGGTTCAGAAGGAGATAATTTAAGGGAGAAAAACCGCAGCGAGTAAGCACAGCGCACACCACTATTTCGAGCACTGTCATAAAAGAAGACAAAGAAATAAGGCGAAAATGAGAAAGGCACGCCGTTCCAAGATGGAGGTACTGTCACGTCTGAGTCTGGATGAGCGTGGTCATCATGCCCCCTACGAGAGGGTAAAGTTGATAGACGTGCAGAGTAAAGGGCCTATGCATTCTCACGTAAACAAGAGGAGATGGACTGTGACACATCTACCACCCTGGGACTGACTCACTGATCTGCGCATGGACACCCCGGCCACAGACACAGGCAGAGTGGAAGAAACGTCGGCACGAGCTTTTCCAGATCACCACACTCTGATCGTGGGCAGCAGGGCAGAAGTATGCAAACGAGTGGTGGCCGAGGGTGGATGGTGGCTTGAAGACTGTGGCAGAGGAGAGGTGCCTGTGGCTACGTTTGATGCATTAAAGTTCCAGGGTGGCAAAAGAATTGTGTTAAGAAGTCAGAGAGGAGGAAGCGGAAAGTGGGGTGCTGTGCAGACAATGTAGGTTACAGCAAAAGCAGGAGCTGTGATGAGGTGAAAGCCACGACCACCAGAGGAGAGAGCAAGGAGCCAAAGGGACAGTGAGGCAGCCACAGTGTGCCCTGGGGGTCTTCTTGGTCTTCCCTGGAGATCACTCCAGACAGTTCTCATGAATGCTGATGGCTTCCTGTACCTCTCTAATGGGCATTCTCTGGTCAGGGACGTTTCCTTGGTCTCCAGGGGGCCAGGGATTGATTTCACAGTGGCAACCCTCCAACTACTGTGGAAGGAAATAGGAACCAACTGCCAGGCATCTCAGACACAGTGTTTGACACATGTTCTACCATCTCGTGGAAGGTCCCTGGGACTGAGCCCCGGGCCACACACCGGCAATTGCAAGCTTCTCTTCCTTTTTCTTTTTTTTTCCGTAACTGAGCTTGTCAGATAAATCGCCAAACCCAAATCTTTTCTGGGACTGAGCCCCGGGCCACACACTGGCAATTGCAAGCTTCTCTTCCTTTTTCTTTTTTTTTTCCGTAACTGAGCTTGTCAGATAAATCGCCAAACCCAAATCTTTATCTCAAGGCCTGTCAGTTTGAGAGAAGCACAATTTTAGATAGTTTAGAAATTTGGAGGGGTAAGCTCTGGGGGCACTGAAATCATCCAGGAATAATCAGAGAAGTCTCGATCATATAGAATTATTTTCAGCTCTATTTTAAAGATAGAAAATGTTGCCAAATGTGATGGCACATGACTTTAATCCCAGAACTCAAGAGGTAGAAACAGGCAGATCTCTGTGAGTTTGAGGACAGCCTGGTCTACATAAAGAGTTCCAGGTTAGCTGGGGGAGCATTGTGAGACCTTGTCCAAAGATCAAGTGTGTGCACACTTCTCCGGGAGAAGCAAACCTCAAATGTACCCTCGTTGGTGTTTGGTTGGATAAAGCATAGAGCAGTTTTTCTATGGCCTATGGCACAGCTTTCAGAATGATGAGCACTGTGGACAGCACCATCACTGAGACATCAGTGTTCTAACGCAGGAACGTAGAGAAAGCGCCATGCAGATGCCCATGTCTCTCTGTGTATATGCATGTATGTGTACAAACATGCAATTCCACAAACTCATACACATGATGTAATTGTATTCCTAGACAATGTAAACTGTCTTATTTGTACAATAACAATGCATTGAGGTTTTGTTTTGTTTTGGCTTGGCCTGTGTATACACATATAAGGGTATATGCTTTCTAACTTTCATTTAACAAGCATATATTATTTGTGTCACACTTGTTTAAAACAGCAGATTTTTTGATCTTCAATCACGAAGGCCCTACATTGCAGCAGCTTGGTACTTGATAATGGCAGACGTGGCATTGGGAGCAGCAGAGGGATTCAATGTTTGCCTTTGACCGAGGGGGTTTTTGGGTTGCCACAAGACTTTTGGAGCTAAAACCGGACAGAATAAGCTGGTCTCCTAGGAAATGTTAATCTCCCCTCTCCCTCCTGAAAGTGGGCAGATGACAAAGCACAGCGTCAGGGAATCTTGGTCAGAAAGACGTGAAGGAAAAGAAGGACGTCGTCATTATTCAGGAAACATACGCTGCTGCAGAGATTCAGGGAAGAAATCCACACACTTTGTTGACAATCCCCTTTGCATGTGCAAGCTAGTTTGACTTTCATTTTCATCCGCAGGGAGTCATTGCCAGCTGTTGCTGCCAGACCTTTGCACTTGGCTTCCAAGCCAAGGAGAACCACACAAGGGCAGGGATGTTCTGAGAGTACGTTGGAGGAGCTCCAGGAAAAGCCGCTGATCAGCACCGCTGTACACACACTGCTTCCCCTCTGCCTCAGGCTCCTGGTTACCTAGCATCTCCTCTACATGCACCGTGGGATTCCAAGATTAACCAGAAGGCACCTGTTTGGTATGCACACCATGCATGTGTGCAAATAGGAGCCTCGTACTTTATGGTTCATTATAGCTCTGTGCTAAAGAATGTTTAATGCTGGGGCTGGAGAGATGGCTTAGTGGTTAACAGCACTGACTGCTCTTGCAGAGGACCTGGGTGCAATTCCCAGCACCCACACGGCGGCCAACAACCATCTGTAACTCCAGTTCCAGAGGATCCGTCGCCCTCTTCTGACCTGTGTGGGCATTGCACAACACAGGTGCACTTACCCACATGCAAACAGTGCATTCATACACATAAAATATCTTTTAAAAAAGAATGTTTAATGCTATCTAAGGAGTTTAATGGCATAAATACTACAAATAATATATAGGCAAGGGGAAAAAGCCATCTTCGTTATATTTTCTAGGCTTGTCACAGCCCACTCTTCCTAAGACTGAGACCTTCAGCTGTAGAAGCCCAGTTCTCCTTCTATCTGAGAAGGGTTCAAGTTGCCCACACACCCATGCAGACCGCACTCAACAGCCCCTTCCAAACATGGATGTACTAACATAACTTTCAGCAAAGACAGAAAGAAAGGAGGGCTGGAGAAACAGCTCAGCCTCTCCAGCTCCAGGGAATCCAACACTTCTTCCGGCCTCTGTGGCCACCACACACATATTCTGAGAGAAGTCAAGATGGTAAACTCTACCGTAAAACCTATGGTTTGGACCCTAAGTACTAGTGTATTTCGATATTTCACCAGTTGATTTTAATGTGTAGTTTGTCCTGGTTTCCTTTTACACATCAATGTAATATCCACTTTCATTTCCTTATTCATCTCTCAATCAGTTTATTGAGTGTCCTATGATTCCAGTCCATCTGTGCCCTACAGAAACGGGAACAGATGTAAGCATGCAGTCCTAAACCTCAAAGGACTTATGACCCAGTGGAGGAGGCAAGATGGACAGAAAGAAAGGAGGGCTGGAGAAACAGCTCAGCCCCTCCAGCTCCAGGGAATCCAACACTTCTTCCGGCCTCTGTGGCCACCACACACATATGCACATACAGACACACGCATTCACACAAATAATGAATCTTGACAAGAAAGCAGGAAGAAGATGGGAGGAAAGGAAAAAATAGAGGGGGAAGGAGGAGAGGGTGCTTCCTAGAGTTGGCCTCGTGTCCCCATGTTTTTGGGTGCTGAACAGACATGGCTACGCTGGTCCCTCTTCAACAGCCACGCTTCTTGCTTTAACTATAACATCCTGTTCTTTCTCCCTTTGAACCTTCCTCCTCTGTTTAAAATTTTAAGCTTTAGCTGTCTGTTGCATGAACGAGGTTTATTTCTTCTCTCTTTCTTCTCTCACTATTATAAGAACAAGCAGGGGAGTCTGTGGATAGCTTCTTGAGAGGAATGAAGTGACCGTCACTGATCAACACTACTCTCCTATGCTGATAGTTTGCTCAAGTCCACATTACCTTTATGTTTGAAGATTTGAGTGCCTTGACTCACAGTGTGTATGGCTAGCTTTCTCCTATAGTTTCCTAGGTCTTTAGATCTATGGTCCATCTTGAATTAGATTTTCTGAGTGTTGTGAGTCAAGTTTGGAGATTCAGTTTTTAATTTGTTTACTTCAAGGCTAAGGAGTTGTTCCAACATCATTTTTGAAAATACTTCACTATTTTAATTTTATGTGCAGAAAAAGGCATCAGATCCCCTGGAACTGGAGTTATAGATGGTTGTTAGCCACTATGTGGGCCCTGGGAATCGAACCTGGGTCCTCTACAAGAGCAGTCAGTGCTCTTAACTGCTGAGCCATCTCTCCATCCCCGTTCCAACATCATTTGTTGAAGACATTATCCTTTTCCTTAGAAGCTTGGTCAAAATAACCTGACCATGCATTTTTAGGTCTGTTTCTAAGTTCTCTGTTTTATTTCATTAGTTGGTAATGCTACACTTTTATCAAGTGCATCCTACCTTATTGCTGTAAGTCTGCACTGACTCTCAAAGAGATCAGGGAAGGCCAAGTTCTAAAACTTTATTCTCTCTCAAAAATGGTTAAAATATTCTAAGCTGTTAATATCTACATAAATATTAGAATTAGGTTGTAAATGGTTATTTCAAAGGCTCAGTGAAAATGCTTAATAGAAGTTGAGTTTGTACATCAATATAG
Organism: Nannospalax galili; assembly: GCF_000622305.1. Lineage (NCBI taxonomy): Eukaryota > Metazoa > Chordata > Mammalia > Rodentia > Spalacidae > Nannospalax > Nannospalax galili. The sequence continues at coordinate 1,370,538 of NW_008360311.1, forward strand.
GAAGAACTCACAAGTGAACAATATTGAATTTTCTTGTTCATAAAGATTTCTTT
>NW_008360311.1:1370768-1372989 GCF_000622305.1 Nannospalax galili
TATGTATATATATTGAAATTTCTCATATTTTTGATGTGATTATAAATTTTATGATTTTATTCAGTTTTTTTCCATTATTGATTTCTAGTATATGGAATAACATTGTTTCTTTGTGCAATGATATTGAATCCTGAAACCGCAGGAAACATTTGTTCATGATAGCAGTATTTCTGTAAATTCTTAAGAGTTTTCTGACCATGATCATGTCATCTGCATGTTTCCTCCACATCCCCAACACCAATCTATATTGCTTTCAATAATTTTTCTTACTTTATTGCTTCGCTTTTGAACTTTGATTACAAATAAAAATAATGACAGCAAGCATTTTTTTCTTCTTCCTGAAGAAATTCTTTGGCCTTACAGTACCAAGTCTGATTCTGCCTGTAGGTCTCTCACAGAAGAGCCTTCATCAGGTTAAGGAAACTACCATTTCACTTTGTTACGAGATATTTTCCTATTTAAAGTATCAAGACTTTGTGTTTTCTTAGTCTACTGAGATACTCATATAATTTTCTGTTTTATTCCAGGAATAAGGTGAATCATTTTGATATTCAAATATTACACAATTGCACTTGGGCTTATGTTTACACTTTGTGTAACATAAAGCACAAAGCTTTTCACATGCCATGGGCTTCCAGTGGTCTTTCTGCGTGCATCCACAGCTGTGTTTTGGAGTGATACTGGTCTCTTCCTTTCCCTCATGATGCCTTTGACTGCCTAAAATGCAAGAGTTCAATGGGCCCATGTCTGAGATGGAAATCCTTTCTGATCTATTATGTTAGGATGGAATTATTTTTTAATTGAAAATTGCTACATTTATGTATTAGGGAGCATAGGTGTAGGCCACACGTGGGTGGAGGTCAGAGAACAACTTGTGGGAGTTGATTCTCTTCACCATGTTGGTCCTGGGAATTAAAGGTGTTCTCAGGCTTGGCGGCAAGGACCTTTACTCACGGAGCCATCCCACTGGCCCATGATGGAATTATTTCTACCCCATATATTTGATATAATTTTCTAATTTGAACATGTAATGCTTTCCTGAAGATCACTACTTAACTGTGAACTCAGGTTCTTTAATGGGTGAGATGTTCTAGTGCTGTTCCTTCCTGTATCATTAGTTTTAGTGATGTATTTGAGGATTTTTTTTTTCATTTCAAATAAATTGTTTAATTTGTGGACATAAAGTGCTAATATTTTCGGATCATTCTTTTCCATAGAGGAAAGGCTTACGATTTATCAGGCAAAACAACTTACACCCAATTATCTTTTTAGTATTTGAAGAATCAGTCCTGATACCCTATTTCCATTCATTTCTGAAATTGGTGATTTACTTTTTCAACATTTCTTGACCATTCAGGCAAGACCTGTCATAAGTTTATTAACCTTTCAAAGAAATAGCCTTTGGCTTTATTGTTTCCAATTGCTTCTTTTCTGTACCAGGTTTCTCACAATTATTTTTATTTCCTTCCTTATACTGACTTTAAGATTGGTTTGTTCTTGCCATTTATCTTTTAGGGGCAAGTTGCTGATTTTAGATGTTCTTGTCTTCGAATCTACTTAGTCTTTTAATCATGTGCAGTCTGTGCTTTCCTGTGACTCTACTTTGCTGATAGAAAGATAGTAAGATAGATGATAGATAGAAAGACAGATAAATGTACAACTTTGTACTAAAAGGGAAGGCTATTTTCATTCACTTATTTCTTAAGCTTCCATATGTGTCTATATTGTACATCCAGCGTATACCCTCCACCCTCACTCATCTACAGAGAGGCTTTCTAGGTAGGATTTAATTAGGTTTTGTTTTTTCACCCAAACTGTCAATTTCTTTCTTTCCCTCGGGTATTTAATTTAATTTACCTATTGATTCAAGTCTGCCGTGTGTTTGTTTTTTGTTTTCTCTGCGTCTTCTTTCTTTCTTCCTCTTTCCCTCGCTTCCTTGAATGTTTGAATGTGCCTTAAGATTTCAGCCACTGTCTTTATTGGCTGATTATTTTTGAACGGCAGAGGTTGCTTTAGGGAGTGCATTGCACACCTTCTTTCCATGATCTACACTAGAACACATATTGATTTTTTAATAAAATAGGAAATTTATGGCAGAATGCTTTCATCTTCCCTCTGTGCTGTGTCCAGTCCTTGTCATGTGTTTTATTTGTGCATATATTATAAACCCAACATATATTGTTAGAACTTTTGCTTTAAATCTTTGAAAGAAAGTTTTTTT
>NW_008360311.1:1373088-1373691 GCF_000622305.1 Nannospalax galili
AAGTGGTTGTAAGTGTCTGGGTTCACAGTTGAATTAATACAGTTATACAATATTGAATTCAGTATAAGCCCTGTAAGACATAAAACTGAATGAGTTTTTAACCTTTAAAAAAGATCTCCATTTCATTTTAGAATATATTGTTCCTTGCAGAAAGACTCATTGTTTTTGCTACTAACACTGAGATGTTGGCACATGTATCTCTAATCTGTATGTATCTGGTTATTACTAGTCATAATCTGTTGACTTGTATCCTTGGCACCTGTGTATGTCTGTAAACTCATCAGGTAGATTAATGGTAATGTTTATCACCTCTACTAATTAACATGACATAAATTTCCATATTTCCTCCTCAAATTTATATATATTTTAAAATTTGTTGATTTTTGTGTATGTGTGTGTGTATATATCACTCATAACATCCCAAACCATCTTATTCAACTATACACCCACTTCCCACATATCACCATCCCATAGCCTCCTTCCACCCACTAGAGCCCTTATACTCTGATATCCCTGCTACTGTCTGCTTTGTTGTTGGCACCCCCAGCCATTCCCAACTGCTTGTCCATCTGGTGAATCTAGTCAGCCTATCTAGAGGTCTTT
>NW_008360311.1:1373784-1374920 GCF_000622305.1 Nannospalax galili
CAAAAGAAGGTATCGCTTGTCTGGCATTGTTGCTTGTTATGTAGCCTTTAGCTATGCATATGGACTCTTAAAAGATTATATTGGCCCCTTTAATTGTTGGTTATACTTTCCTTTGGGGTGTTTAAGGCCATACAGTTGGTCCAGGTAAACCAATTTATTTTTACTCCTAAGGTCATTTGAGAATATGTTCCTCAGGGGTCACATGGGCTTGGGAGGAGTCCCTGGCTCCTTTCTTTCACCAGTTCTGTCTATGTGAAGATAAGTCAAATCCTGCTCAACCATGGTTGGCTTCACTTGGAAGCATGGAGGAAATTATTCCTCTGTGTTGACCCTCCTCTTTGTAGACTGGACACTGGTTCAAGTCTATCTGGCAGAGTCTCCTCAGCCTCCTTGATCAAGAGGACAGGTGACCTACCACCATTACAGGACATTTTGACAGATGCTTATAGTTCTCTGGAACTTAGTGGACTAGGAGGGAAAGGAGCAAAAACTGTCCTTCATGTCCCTCTGACCAAATTTATAAAAGACCAATTGTTCTCAGATAAACCTTACCAAGACATGTATTTCTTGATCTGCTATATAGAATTTGTCAGTAGGTTGTTGGAGTAATATGCTTCCCTCTGGTTTTCAAAACTAGCTGGGCATTGTTTATCTCTCCCATTGTCTCACCCCTCCATCATAGCTTTCCCACTTAAGGTGCCCCCATTTCCCCCCTTTCTCCCTTAATAATACCCTTCTCCTACGGTCCTACAGCGTATATCTTGAACTCCTTCTTTGCCTTTAGCCCCTAGGTTCCTTGTATACCCTTCCCTCATCCCTCCCTTAAACTAACTCAATTTTTATCCATATCTCCCGTATTAAGGCCTGTTTCCTACTGTTCTTCTCTTTCAGGTTCCTTCTTTTCCTTTACCTCCCTGTTTCCTTTCCATTATCCTGGTTCCTGTAGTTATGTCTGGATACATACTCACTTATCAGGGTTTGGTTCTAGGATCCACATATGAGGGAGAACATGCACTGTTTTTGTTTTTTGTTTTTCTAAGTCTGTGTTACTTCATTTAGTATAACATTTCCTAGTTCCATCTATTTACCTGCAAATTTCATTATTTCATCTTTCTTTACTGCTGAGTAAAACTCCA
>NW_008360311.1:1375696-1376998 GCF_000622305.1 Nannospalax galili
TGGTTCTTTTGATGTACAAAGGCTTTTTTATTTTCATGAGGTCCCATTTGTTGATTCTTGACCTTGTTTCCTGAGTGATTGATATCCGGTTTAGAAAATCCTTTCCTACACCTATGTCTTGTAGGTTTTTCCCAATATTTTCCTCTAACAGTTTCAGAGTTTCAGGCTTTTCATTGAGGTCTTTGATCCATTTGGAATTGACTTTTGTGCAGGGTGAAAGATAGGGGTTTAGTTTCATTCTTCTACAGGTAAAGATCCAATTTTGCCAGTAGCATTTGCTGAACATGCTGTCTTCCCTCCAGTGAATGTTCTTGGCCCCTTTGACAAATTATCAGGTGGCTGAATTCGCATGTACTCATATTTGGGTCTTCAGTTTTGTTCCAATGGTCTATGGGTCTATTTTTGTGCCAGTACCATGTTGTTTTTATGACTATAGCTCTGTAATACAGCTTAAAATCTGGTATAGTAATCCCCCCAGCATTGCTCTTAGTGCTCAGGGTTGCTTTGGCTATCCGAGGTCTTTTGTGCTTCCATATGAATCTTAGAGTGGTTTTTTTCCAATTCTGTGAAAAATGCTATGGGGATTTTGATTGGCATTGCATTGAATCTATAAATGGCTTTTGGTAGGATGGTCATTTTCACAATATTAATTCTTCCAATCCATGAGCATGGGAGGTCCTTCCATCTTCTGATGTCTTCCTCAACCTCTTTCTTTAAAGATTTAAAATTTTCATTGTAGAGCTCTTTAATGTTTTTGGTCAGGTTCATTCCAAGATTTTTTTTTTTTTGCAGCTATTGAGAAGGGGAGTATTTCCATGTGCTCTTTCTCTGATTGCTTGTTATTGATATATAGAAAGGCTACTGACTTTTATAGGTTAATTTTGTAACGGGCCGCTTTACTGAACATGTTAATAATTTCTAGGGGTTTTCTGGTGGATTTTTGGCATCTCAGATATAATATCGTCTGCAAAAAGGGATAATTTGGTCTCTTCTTTCCCAATTATTACTCCTTTAATTTCCTTCTTTTGTCTTATTGCTCTTGCGAGAGTTTCAAGTACTATGTTAAAGAGAAGTGGAGATAGTGAACAGCCTTGTCTGGTTCCTGATTTCAATGGGAATGCTTCCAGTTTTTCTCCATTTAGAATGATGTTCTCTGTGGGTTTGTTATATACGGCTTTATTTATGTTGAAGTATGTTCCCTCCAGCCCAATTTCCTCTAGGACTTTGAACATAAATTCATGTTGAATTTTGTCAAAGGCCCCTGCATCTATTGAGATGACACAATGGTTCTTGTCTTTGAGT
>NW_008360311.1:1377582-1378746 GCF_000622305.1 Nannospalax galili
AGCTTCTAGTTCTCTCTTTTGATTCATTGATTCTTTGCATTGTTTTGTTTGTTTCTATTACATTAATTTCAACCCTGATTTTTGTTATTTCTTCTTGTCTGCTGGGTTTGGTTTCATTTGTTGTTTTTTTTTCAAGTGTCTTCACCTGCAAGCTTAAGTTATTTATTTGTGTTCTTTCTGATTTTTTGATGTAGGCAATTATAGCTATAAACTTTCCTTTAAGGACATATTTTAGCCTGTCCCAGAGGTTTTGTTGTGTTGTATTGTCCTTTTACTTTTGTTCCAGGAATGCTTTTATGTCTTTATTAATTTTTCTTTTGAAACATGCATCATTCAGGAGTATGCTGTTTAATCTCCATGTGTTCATGTGGTGATTAGGGCTTCTTCAGGTGTTGATTGTAAGCTTTATTGCATTGTGGTCTGATAGAGTGCATGGAATTATTTCAGTCTTTTTGTATTCGTTGAGGTTTGTTTTGTGCCCCAGTATATGGTCGATATTGGAGAAAGTTCATGGGGTGCTGAGTAGAAAGTATGTCCTTTGGTGCTTGGGTGGAATGCTCGGCAGATGCCTGTTAAGTCCATTTGGTATATGGTATTGTTTAATTCAGAGGTCTCTCTGTTAACTCTACCCTGTTGAACTATCTAATGGAGACAGTGGTGTATTGAAGTCCCCTACTATTAATGAGTTGGGATTAATATGGGTCTTAAAGTCCTGTAGTATTGTTTTTATGAAGTTGGGTGCACCAGAGTTTGGTGAATATATTTTCATGACTGTAATATCGTCTTGATTTATTGTTCCTTTGATCAGATTGAAGTGGCCCTCTTTGTCTCTTCCGATTAGTTTTAGTTTAAAGTCTATTTTGTCAGATATTAGAATTGCTACACCTGCTTTTTTCTTAGTACCATTTGCTTGGTATGTATTTTCCCATCCTTTCACTTTAAGATAGTGTCTTTCCTGGAAAGTGAGAGGAGTTTCTTGCAGATCAAAAAAAGATAGGTTTTGGTTATTAATCCATTCACCTAGCCTGTGTTTTTTTACTGGTGAGTTAAGTCCATTAATATTTAAAGTTGAAGATGAGATTGAATCCTGTCATTTTTATTTCTGATTACATCCTTTATATAGTTGTACTTTTCCACAGTTATACCTTCATTGAATTTCTTTCT
>NW_008360311.1:1379328-1402601 GCF_000622305.1 Nannospalax galili
GATTTCTTAAATTTTTCATAGTCTTTGCTTGAGTGGTCCAGTTCGTCCACTTTATCTTCCAATCTTGATACTCTGTTTTCCATTTCATTCATCCTATCGGTGAGGCTTTCTCCTGTCATTTCTAATTGGCTGAGTGTTTCATTTCCTTCTTCATTTCAGCCTGAGTAGTCTTCAATATTTCTAACTCTTTTCTGAATTCATTCAGAAGTTTATCCCTATCTTCCTTCAGTTCTTTGATTTCTTTGTTTGTGTGTTCTTTAAATTCACTGAATTCTTTTACCATGTTTATAATTGTTCTTTTGAGTTCCATATCCTGCATTATCTCTAGGGGGTTCTCACTGTATTCCTCTAGAGGAGAATTGGTCTTTGTTGGGGATATGTTATTTTGGTTTTTCATGATATTATTTTTTCTCTGTGATTTTGTCATGTGAATTTCTTTTGTATGCCTCTCAGGCCTCTCTCCAGGGTAAGTCGATCACGTCTTCAGTGCTTTGACTCCCCCAGCCTCATTCACCCTCCTGTTTCCCCCACCCATCTCTCCTCCTAGCCTGGGTCCTGTCCCATTCCTTGTCTTGGTGCCCCAGACACCTGGGGAACCAGCACTGCTTCCTGATCCTTTGCATCCAGACCAACCCAGTTCCTTCTCGTTTCCCCAGGAGCGCTCTGTCCTGGCTCCACCCTCACCTCCCTCTGAAAGAAACTTTTAAAAAATATATATGCGTTTCCCCCACCCGTCTCTCCTCCTAGCCTGGGTCCTGTCCCATTCCTTGTCTTGGTGCCCCAGACACCTGGGGAACCAGCACTGCTTCCTGATCCTTTGCATCCAGACCAACCCAGTTCCTTCTCGTTTCCCCAGGAGCGCTCTGTCCTGGCTCCACCCTCACCTCCCTCTGAAAGAAACTTTTAAAAAATATATATGTATATACCCTTTCTACTATTTTTCATTCATTTTTGAAGATCTAATTCCTATTAGCATTAATTTTTTAATTTTTTTATTTTGAATTTCTGTGATTTTTATCTCTAGAAGATCAATTAGATCATTTACATTTGCTGTAGGACACAGGTGAAGGTAAACTGGGGCTATAGAAAGTAACAGAAAAATGATGGAAAACCACTTGGTGCCTGGGAATTGGAGAGGTCCAACATCAGGACCATGTTCGGAGTCAAGACCATGCTGGCTCTCAAGGGGTAGGAAGTCATATCTTGAGAATCAGTCCTCCCGAGACTAGAATCTGAAAGTAGCAGGAACCTCCCCTGTCCCCAGCCTAAGCCTCACACAGGTTGGACAACCTGGGACCTTGGGGAGGGGTTTGTGGGGAGTATAGTCTCTCAGAGTAGGTGAACCTACTTCCCAACATTGGGCAGTCCCCCATCCTCCAATCTGCTCCATCATCAATCCACCACCAGAGGAAGGTGGAATGGTCGCTCCCATTTGGGGACCACAGTTTCAGCTCATAGGAGGGTCCACAGCCCTTGCTCATGGATGGGACCACAGCTCCAGCTCATAGGAGGTTCCACAGCCCTTGCTCCTGGAAGGGACCACAGCTCCAGTTCATGGGAGGGTCCACAGCTCCAGTTCATCAGAGGGTCCACAGCTCTGGCTCATGGAAGGGACCACAGCTCCAGTTCATTGGAGGGTCCATAGCTCCAGTTCATGGGAGGGACCACAGCTCTGGCTCACAGGATGGACCACAGCTTCAACTCATGGGAGTCTCATTAGCATTTTCAAGAGATATTACTCTGGTTTAAGTGAACCCCCCAAGCTCACTGGAAGTTTATACTCCAGTGTGGAAGTGTTTGTGGAGGCTCGTGGGAGATTTGGAATAATTGAGGAGAGAGCCTCATGAATGGGTTCACACCATTATCACAGAGTGGGTTCCTGATGTGGGAGTGAGTTTACCCCACCCCCTGGTTGTCCTTTTGCTGTGCAGCAAGAAAGACCACACCAGATAAGGCCCTCTTGATTTGGGACTTCTCAAAACCTCCAGAACCAGTAGCCAATAAATTTCTGTTCCTTATAAATTACTCAGCCTGCGGCATTCTGTTACAGCAGTGGAAAGCAGACTAAAATGGATACGTTCACTGATTTTTAGACTCACATCTTCATGGGTAAACTTGTGATTTTGTTGTCATCCTATTAGCACTTTAAAGATATTTATGTATTGTCTTAGGGCTATTTATTATTATCATTAATCACTTCAGTGCTGGGGATGGAACCAGGGCCTCACGCACACTAGGCAAGTGCTTTATCACTAAATGGAACCCCAGCCCATTGGCTTACATTTTCTTCTGATGTCAAGTGTTTAAGTTTATTGTCTCATTATTTAGTTTTCCTGTATCCTGGGTCATTTTATGATCCATTTGTGGTTTTTAGACTTTGTTATTGGAGGCTGATCCAATGCTCCGTTGGATAAAGGCATTTATAGCCAAGCCTGATGACCTGAGTTCAAATCTTGGACCTACATGGTAGAAGAAGAGGACTGACTTCCATAAGTTGTCCTCTGACCTCCACATTTCCATATGCATGCTGTGGTGTAGGGAAACATACAACACACACAGACACCCACACTGACACACTCAGACACACATGCACACACACATGCACACACGCTAATTAAAATCTTAAAAAGAGATTTATTACTGGTTTTCAGTACTTGTCTGGTTCTCTGTGATATGATGTGGTTTTCATTGCATTGATCTTGTTTGAGTTCTGTTGAGTTTCCATTAACTTTGCAAATATTTATTCAAATCCATCTACTTTTCCTTCCTGGTCTTTCTGATAGTCTCGGAGTATCTGATGACTTTTTCACAAGAGTTCCTCTTTTTTCCTGTCTATTCTGCTTTTTTGCTTTGATTTGCCTGTTTTCTGGCCCCTTCCCCTGGACATGTGACCACTCGTCACCCTCATTCTCTGAGCACTGTGTTATGCAGGTCTAGAAACCCTATGTGGTTCATCTTCATAGCTTTCATTTTCTTCCTCTTTATAGTGTTTTTTGTTAGTTTTTGTTAAGACCTTGAGCATATTTGTAATGGTTTTTATAAAACAGCTGTTTTCTGCTTCTTCTGTCATTTCTGGACCCAATTTTAGTATCAACTTGTCGCCACAATGCACCACATTTTTCTGTCTCTTTTGGGTCTTCTGGAACATCCAGCAATTTGTGTGCAGGTTTCGTTGCTTTTCTTCAGGAGTGCTGGGTTTTGTTGTGATGGACAGGAGAAACAGCCCCATCAGGAGGTCCGCCTTCCCAGGAAGACAACTCATGGCTGGAAGTAAAAGGCAGGCTCTTGGTTCCCAAGTCCTCTGTCCTTCTCATCTCAGCTGCAGGACCTGTTGCTCCTCACATAGAAATTTTTAGTTTCCTGCCTCCATCCATCCCAGGAGTTATTCCCAAGGGGAGCTCACGGGGCATGAGGGCACATTTAGACTAGAGTAATCAGTGTGTGCTTTCGAGAAACACAAAATAGATATCCATGTCTTTGAATGGTCTTTAGGACACAGGTGTCGGGGTAGGAGACAGAGTGGTAAGTTCTGGGCTAACAAAGCCAGGTTCACGTGTCCCTGTGATGTTATCAACTATGGCTCCTCCAGCCACATCTTTCACACAGATTCAGGGCCTGGAATAGTCTGTTTTCACCTTTCTGGCTCCAATTCTGTCATCTAGTAAGCATGAAATAAATTTCCTTTGAGATGTAAATGTGTCATAAAACTCAATCTGCTATTTTGCTGGAAATCTTAGAAAATTCAAAGCCTTAAATTGAAAGAATGAATTACTAATTGCAGGAGTTCAGGCCTCAGCCAAGGGTAGGAAATATGCGAAAGATCTGAACTCTCCAGCACCTTTTACATAGACCTCACCAGGGCCACCCTTCCACACTTCCTGCATCCAGCCAGAGCGGGAGCGGGGTGGCCAGGACACAAGGGTAAGAACAGCAAAAGGGTCTTCAGTTTCACTCTTGGACAACAGCAGCCACTGGGGACCCGGCTCCAGCCTCTTTGTCCCCTGCCCCTTCCAGCTGGAGCCAGGGTATAACCATGAGCCCAGGCACCCTTCAGCTGCTAGGGAGATGGCTTCAATCTCAACAGAGCGCTGAGCAGGGACTAAAAGAGTTAATGAAACAGACTGAATAGATGGGTCAGCCATGACAAGTCAAAATCATCTTCTGATTTAAGGAAAGAAAAAGAAAAAGATACCTTGTGCATAGACTGTGAGGCTCAGCTGGCCTCCAAGTTGCCTATCGAAACCAGTCCTAAATACAGCATAGGCATGATAACGTAATGGAGGACTCCGAGGTAAAGGGAGAGCTGAGTTACAAAGGTGACTCGGCAAAGGCACAGCACAACCACTCCAAGGACCATATCTCACACTGTCCCCTGTGTTCTATCTGGAAGGAAAGGAAAACCAACTGCTTTACAGTGTTAGCACCAAAATAGAGGAGGTTGGAGTTTCAAAAGGCTGAGCGTTAAAGTTCTCTTTGAGGGTGTGAATATTTACAGTCCTAGAATAAAGCAGGACTGTGGTTCACCAAACAAAATAACCAGCTGAGCAAGAAATGAGACAGTGTTAGAATCAGAGTCCAGTCAGCAGCCAAATACGCCCACAAAGCAAATATTCCCAGACACTTCCGGGAGCAGTGAAAGTGCCACGCTGTGTTGGCTCACATTCGCCAAGCTGTCTCAGGTATCTGCAGATTTAGGCTCAGTAAGCAGAGATAAGAGGGTCCAGGCTTTTTACTTTTTTAATACATACTTATTTTGAAACTATCTATCAAAAGATTCATGATTTGGCTAAAAAAATGTGATCATAGAACTATTTTTTTTTTCTTTTAGAAAGATTCCAAATACAGATCTTCAAGTGTATTTTGGAAATGCTGCTGTCTGATTTTAGCAGTCATTTGATCTGATTGTCTTAGCTGCCTCTCGGAGCCCCAGCTTTAAGGGACAGCGTCGTTAGAAGTCTTGCATTCCTGTTGAAGGGGTTGAATCCAGAGCTTCCTTAATGAATTAATAAGGTGTTCTCATTCTAGACAGGTAGAAAGCCACTGAGATACGGCCTCCTATACTTAAAGTTATAGGGGAAGACCATTACAAGGTATAACCAGCATTATGAGTCAGCGCCACCTAGTGTGAGCCACCTCATTGCTCTAAGGGAGGGCAGAGGACAGTGCATGAGGGATACGGAGCACCTGTGGGCAGGTTATACACTCTCTCTGTAAAGGACATCTTCCTTTGGGAATATGTATTCACTCCTTTGCCCAGGCAAACCCCATCACCAACGCGATGATCTTTCCTCACTGTTTACAGCCCTAGGAAAACTATAGTCAGAGAAACTTCTTGCCCTAATCAAGAAGCAGCTTCCTGGTCACTTCAGGCCAACTGGATATTTTCTCTTTGATATTTCAGACAAGGCTAGAGTATCAGAGAGGCCAAAAGTGGTGGAGAGCTGTTCCCTTTGACGGGACCCAGTCAACTGGAGATGCAGTCACAAAATTCTGCTGCTGTGTCTCCCCTGCTTGGATTAGCTCATTTCCAATCCTGATTCTCCAGGAGCTTTGTAAGCAACAGTATCTTCCCAACAAATTACTTCGTTTCATTTAAAACCCCAGCATTCTTTGTTTTTTTGAAGCAGGGTCTCCCTGTAGCCCCAGCACCACGCCCGGCTAAAACCCCAGCATCCTTAATGGAATTCAACCTCAAACTCCTTTCCCAGACAGCATGGACCGCCTACATCTTGATCCAAGAATTTTCCTTGCTGAAACTGAGTAACTGCAGTCTTGTCAATTTAAAGGAAGAAATAACAGATAGAATGTTCTCAATTTTAAATTTTCCTCCCATAAATTTTTCTAAAACCTTGGTGGCTTCTGCGGCTTGTCTGCAAGGCAGACAACAAAACAAATGAACAAGCAGCAATAAATATTAATGGGAAACTCTGAGACAACCTGTACTTCCTCAAGAGCTTTTTGAACGCATGTGTGTTGTGTTTTTATGTTGCATACCTATAATATAGTTATTTTCTGCCAGTAAAAGTGTTCCTAGTAATATACTGGAATCAAACACCCCCATATTTCATAGTGTTATGCAAAGAACACTAAGATTTTCAAGCTCTCTGGCATTTCACAAAGTTTAAGGAGAATTGCCCTACATAAACCTGACTCCATGGTAGCCAAACATTTTGGGTTGTGCCATTTTTGTTACTGTTCAGAAGCACAGTCCTTCCATTAAATCCAAAGCCATCAGATTTCCAGGATAAAGACCTTGGTGCTTGCTGGATTCTACAAGAATAATGTCGTTTGTCAGCCTAACTGCAAGGCCCACAATAAGTTTAAGGGGCTTGAAATCTCATTTTAACTCTTGGCCCAGACACCAAGTAAAATGCCCCGGGCCTTGAGAAGGACCAGAGTATGGTGTATTTATTGGTGGAGACTGCAAATCTGGTTAAATTGATGGGGATTTATAGCAAAGGGATAAAGCCATGCCAGACTTTGCTGTTGGCCATAGATGTATCAGGCTAACAACACACAGAACAGCAGCCTGGCCTGCAGTCGAGATACTGAGCAGACAGACCGCCCAGCCATTGAGGATTAATATTAACACAGTGGACACTGAATCCTGGGTATTCTTTCTAGTCTCCTCTCCAGCAAGATCAGAACAAGATCCCATCTAACCATCTCCTGTCACTGTATCTTTGCCCAGATCCATGGTGATTCTGGAGTCTCTTATCCCCTAGGGCTCCAGCCCATGTACACACACACACACACACACACACACACACACACAGAGAGAGAAAGAGACAAAGACACAGAGATATGCACACACAGAGAGACACACAGAGCACAGAGAGGTACACACTTACAGAGAGAGAAAGAGAAAGACACACAAACATGCCCATGTATTTATTAAAAATGCGCTCTGGGCTGGGGGTCGTAGAAGAGTTATCAGACATGCTTGTGAGCCTATGTATGAAGATATTATTGTCCTGCTTAAGAGAACTCTCTGACATGCACATGAACTGTCACCAATATTCCCCAAGCTCAATACAAGACTCACCACCTTTAGCTGCACTTGCTGGCTTTCTTACCCCACGGGATTCAGTGATGTATCACATCATCTGCAGAGTCCCTCTGCTAGAGTCAACCCTGCATTGATACCGCCTTTCAGTCTCAGATAGAAACCCCTAAATTATAACACAGCCTGTCTTATTCATTTAGCCTACGGAAGGAGCTGCGTGTCAAGCTCCCTCCGAGAGTCAAGAGCCCTTCTTTTTTTTTTTGGTCTTTTTGAGACAGGGTCTCCCTGTAGCCCCAGCTGTCCTGGAACTCACTACGTGGACCAGGCTGGTCTTGAACTCATAAAGATCTGCCTGCCTCTGCTTCCCAAGTGCTAGGATTAAAGGCGTGCGCCACCACACCCGGCTAAGAGTCCTTCTTTAAAGGTAAAGACTGCTTCTCATCTTTCCATTGTGGAACTCTGTTGGTTTTCAGATGGTCTGAATGATTCTCTATTTTTCCAGGCTAGTGCCACCCACTGGGTTTGAAATCCTCCCTGATATCTAGAGCTGCTGAGGGAGCCCTTCCATCCCTCATTGCTGGTCTTTATCACCAGGCAACACACGAGGCTCAGATCATTTGCCTCCATCAGCCATTTATATTGAGATATAATCCTGGATCCTAAAATGAAGAACTCTTGATGTCCCAGATGAGCGATTCACACTCAACACAGTGTTGACATGTCCTGTGGGATGTAAAAGTCTCTGTTCTGATGATTTCAGCAGCATCAGCATAATTTTCTTCCACACGGTACAGGTAAATCATGGTTAAATATTGAACCATTTATCAACCAATGCTTTGTAAGCCAGATCTCATAAAATCTCAGGAATAGATTGTGCTAACAAAGCACCCAGCTATGATTATCCAACTTTTCCTTCCACAGTACTTTCCTCATTAGAAAGAAATCAGTAAGGAAATTAAAATTAGTAAGTTTCACCCTTTTACTGGCAACACTATAAGCAAGTACTATAATTTTCTTTAGAATAAAAATCTTATTTCTGGATTTATAATAAAAGGATATTTAGACTCTCTGGCTCTTTCCAGAGGTAGATTGTAGTTCTCTATGAAAGCTACATTTCTCTGAACATACGCCCATGTTGAGTTCCCAACATGGCAGCTTAAAAGCACAAGGAAGGCAAAAACTGTGTGATCAAATGACAGACTCAGTAGCAACCAGGGAGCCCAATCTTTAACCATTCCACTAAGGGAAAATAGAGTGCGGGTAAAGATGTGCCAAAGACCATCTATCTCTACAGTAAAGCTTCATTGGCTTTCAAAATGGTACCACCAATTTGCTTTAGAGAAAATAGAATGGATTCAAAATAGCACCTTCCAAGCCTTGAATTCAACTTGTTTCTTTATTGGTGCTCGGTGTTTGCAAATGAATGAACACCCAAGGAGCAGTTCAAAAACAAAGGAGATAATGGTTTCCCCCCACCAGGCTCCACTGTCCACTTTTGAGTGCCATTGGCTTGATTGTTGAAAGAAGATCAATAACTTGAATCTAGGGAGAAAAGAGGAAGCAATGATAAGCGATGACCTGGGACGGAAGTTCAAAATAGCCAGAGGGAGTGATTGGTTTAATATGATTTTCAAAAATGAGATTAGCCAGACGTGGAGGTGCGTTCCATTAATCCTAGCACTCAAGAGGTAGAGGCAGGTAGGTCTCTATGAGATTGAGGCCAACCTGGTCTACATAGTGAGTTCCAGGCCAGTTGGGGCTACAGGGAGACCCTGTCTCAAACAAACAAACAAAACAAAACACAAAACAAAAACCACAAAAGAATTAAAGAGCTCTACTTCCTCTCGTTCTGAATATTCCTATTCTCTTAGAAAGAAAGACCTTGGGGCTGAAATGGCTCAGTGGTTGAGAGCACTGGCTGCTCTCGCAGAGGACCCAGGTTCCATTCCCAGCACCCACATGACAGCTAGCAACAGTTCATAACTGCAGCTCCAGAGGATCCGACACCCTCTTCTGACCGCCAAGGCACTGCACAACACAGGTGCACTTACATACATGCAGGCAATATGCTCATACACATAGAATAATAAATAAAATATTTTGTAGAAGAAAAATGGCAAATTAAATATGATTCTGTAAGGAAACAGACATTCTGTTTCAAAGCACGGAGGTCACTGATATTTCAGTGAATGGCGATTTGGAAAACAAGGTTGAATATATATAACTTTCTCATTCTGTAGGTAGAACGCCAAGCTTGCACGTCCTTGACTTTGGAGAGTGTTTCAGGAAACCTTTTTTTTTTTTTTCAGAGTGCAGATGCAGAAAATATTTAAGCTTCGGCTGTGGAAGGGCAGTAAAGTAAACCCTAAGCTCCACCCAAGATTAGGACAAGTTCCAGGGAACTAAAAGTAGGAAGCCTCTTGCCATCAGAGAAATTTGCAGGTAAAGGAAGTGGACAGAAGCTACCTGAGAATCCAAGGAGACCAGAATACCACGGTTAGGAGAAAGGCCACATCAGGCAGCGTAAAGAGGGCCAAGAAAAGTGCCAAGAGAGTGAGTTCCCCTAAAAGATGATTGAACTACAGAGAAACATGATGCTTCTCTTAGCACAATCACAAGCTCCCAGCAGACTGCAAATCTGTGCTGGTGATGAGGCAACGTGGACACAGGCAGCAGCAATGAGAGGCTATCTCCTAGGGCTAGGCTCTCAGAGATTCTATGGTCTCAGCCAGAGCTGACTTCTTGGGAACACAGACAACCAAACAACCATATTCTCTCCCTCTCCTTTTTTAAAATTATGTGTATGAGTGTTGTGCCTGAATGTGTGTAAGTGCACCCGTGCGTGCAATGCCCATGGGGGCCATCACAGGGCGTTAGACACCCTGGAACTGGAGTGACAGATGGTTATCAGCCACCACGTGGGTACTAGTAACTGAACCCAGGTTTCTGAAAGGGCGGCCAGTGCTCTGACCACTGAACCATCTTTCCAGCCTAACAGCCACATTCTTGACACTGAATGTCACATGAACAGTTTCTTCATACAGTGTACCTAAAGTCACAATCTGGGCAAGAGTCCAAGACAGCCAGGAAACTATAGGAAGCATGAAGGTCAGATCAGGATTAAGGAGGTAAGGTTTGGAATTTGAGAAGGCAACCCCGTTTCTGCCTTCAGAACTAAGAAGACAGAAGAAAGGCTGGATTCCATGAGAAGCAATTCTGAGTGTCAGTTTTGCCTCAGGGTATTGTGTAGCTAACTCCTCCAAGCAGAAACCTTCCATGGAAGGAGGCTCCTTAGGACTTTAGAAGTTCTAAAGGGGATGGCTTATGGGTAAGAGTGCTTCCTTGACTTTGAATCCTCAGCACTCACATAGAAATGGCTGTGTGCCTGTAACTTCAGCACTGGGGGGTCAGAGACAGGCAGCTTCTGAGACTACACTGGCCAGTGTAGCTGAAAATGGTTAGCTTATGGTTTAATGAGAGACCCGTCTCAAGGGAAGGAGGTGGAAAGTGACAGAGGCTGACACTGGACGTGTTACTCGGGCCTTTGCACACTAGGCACACTCGGTGTCTGTACCACACACACACACACCCTCATCACACACACAAGCATAATATTCACATATAACCTCCGCACATCCTGTCAAATGCTTAAAAACTGTCTCCAGATGACTCAACACTGAAGGCAATATGAACTTTTAAAAAGGCAAATTGCAAATACTTGTGATTCTCTTGTTTCAGAGAAATGACAAGAAAGTCTGTATGTGTTCAGTGCAGACACAATTTCAGTTTTTTAATATGTTCAGTCTGTGCGTGGTTGACCCTGAGGATGTGGAACCTGCAGATACCAAGAGCCAACTGTTCTCAGATGTGAAGATGGAAGGAAAGGTAAGCGAAAATACATGGACTGGGCAAGGAGGCAGAAGGAAAATATATCTAGTAATATTTGAATGTCAGATAAACAAGTCAGGTTTTAGTTTAAGTATTTCCCATACAATATTTGAGAACACTGTATACTCATGGTTTACCTGGGGGTCCAAAGTGTTCTGTATTTTATCTGTTGAATCTGGCAGCCCTGTGCCTACACCTCAGCCAGACTCAGCCATGCAGAAACCATGAAAGTATTTGCGTTCTTCAGCTTTTATATTAGGCAAAGGGAAACAGGAGCAGGTGATCAGAGATATATCAGATATCTGATGCCTTATCGCTATGCTTATCAATGGCCTGATGATTGCCACGCAAAGTCGAGTTCAGATAACCCCTACCACCTCAATACATCCAGAAAGCACAGTTTATATCAGCATATGAAACCATCAGTCCTCCTATCTTAGAATGAGAAGTCAACTTCAGCAAGCAAACCAGATGGCTAGTTACCTAAAACATAACCAACAGGCTGATTTTTAAAAAGATTTATTTTATTCTTTAATATTTTATTTATTATTTTTTACTTATGTGTATGAGTGCATTGCCTGCACGAGTGTAAGTGTACCCATGCCTTGCCTTGCACGTGGAGGTCAGGGGAGGGCTTTGGATCTCCTGGAGCTGGAATTACAGATGACTGTTAGCTGCCATGTGGGTGCTGAGAACAGTCAGTGCTCTTAACTCTGCAAGAACAGTCAGTGCTCTTAACTGCTGAGCCAGCTCTCCAGCCCTGATTTTATTATTTTAAACCATGTGTATGTGTACACTTGTGTGGGGATATATGCATGTGAGTGCAGGTTCTCTAGGAGGCCAGAAAAGGGAGTTAGATCCCCTGGGGCTGGAGTTACAGGTGGTTGTAAGTCACCATGTGGCTGCTGGGACTCAAAGAACTCTGGTCCTCTGGAAGATCAAGAATTATTCTAAAATGCTAAGCCATCTCCAGCCCTCAGCGGCTCCTTGGCCCCCCAAAACAGTTTCTTTTCCACATTTGAAAGCAGAGTGGAGACACAAGACAGCAGGATGTCAGAAGTCAGCCGTCCCTCTACACCGCCTCTGGGACTGCCAACAAGCACCTCCCTTCGCTCACAGTGCTGGGGTCAGGGAAGGAAGCATGCTGTTTCTTCGCTCAGCTGTGGGATCAACCACGATGACTGTTGGTTTCTTACTCCCAAATGTCATCACAGTTTAGGAGCCAGACACTAGTGAGCTGTTCCCGTGGGAACCGCTTTGGAAGACTATGTCATCTAGCTTAGTTTAGGGAAGCTAGGAGAGCGTCCATGCACACACATGCCAAGCCTCCTTTGCTCGCATCCTCTTCCAGGGCAGCCTGAAAAGATAACTCTACGTCAAAGTTATTAGAACCCATCAAAGTGCCGCAGCCTGGCTGAAACATGCCATCATTACAGACAGCTTCTTGCTTTCCACCAGACAGGAGCCCAGGGCTCAAGACTCTCATGTGATTTCACTCAATTTCCTTTATCTGCTTTAAGGCACTGCAAAATTATTACTTCCATTTTTTAATCTCTTGTGTATCTCCCTTCTCGTTTTTTAAGCTCCAGTTCCTTCGTTTACAGCTATTAGCAACAAAGAGTGGGCAGGACTAATATCTACACCCTCACCTTAAATTTCAGGAGTTCAAAGGTCAGAGGGCATCTCTGTGTCTCTGTTCTCTCACACAGAGGTGTTCTTAGCTAAGATCAGCACCATGTGGAATGGCAGTAAGTCTAAGGAAGAGGTGCTGTTCTCCTCTGGAGAAATCCAGATGGGGTTCATGATTCAAACTAGAAGAAATATGCATATTACATATGACACTTGATCGTTTGTCTTTGGAAAATGTGGGTTCATGCTGGTAAGAGTGTCGCCTTTAAGTTTTTCTAGAGATATTATCTAGAACTATTTTTGGAGGATGACCAGGCTTACACTGAAAGAAAGCCCATCTTCCTTGCACATCTCATCAGAAGAAAGTTCCTTCATTGCCTGTTGATACCAGGAAGAGACCAGGAAGAAAACCACCCCAGCTGTCACCATTAACAGCAGGGTTAAAAACAAGGCCACCGCATGTTAGTGACTGCTCCCCGAGGTCGTATTAGAAAAAGACAAGAAGGAATGGGGGACACTGGCAGCTGCAGGCGGAGAGCTGATTCCCCTGAAATGTCCCCTAATGGCCTGAGGGGTCTTGGTTCCTTGTATGGCTCAGGCAGGCAAGCTGGACCGAGATGCAGTGACAACCCCAACAGCCTCAAATCAGGGTCCTTGGAACACTTGCTAGAAACTTCCATGCCTAGGCCACCTTCAATTTTAAGTGAGGTCTACCAGTATCTCATCGTGTATTCTGTGTAAGGTGGTCCTTCAAAAGGGGAAAGGTTCTGGACTGGGTTTGTAGCTCATCTGTTGGGCTGCTTGCCTATCATGCATGAGGCCCTGGGTTCTATCACCATAATGACACACACTGGGTTGTGGTTCTTGGTACCTCGATACTTAGGAGGTAGAGGCAAGTGGATCAGAAGTTCAAGATCATCGTTGTCTGTGTAGCAAGCTGAGGCCAGTGTGGGCTACATGAGACTCTGTCTAAAAAGAAGAAAGAGAAAACAGAAGAGAAGAGAGGAAGGGAGGGGAGAAGAGGAAGGCTCCTGGGTCATGACCATCCTTCTGAACCAATGGCCAGGAGATGACTTCCCAGTGTGATAAGCAAAAGGCTGGATTCCCTGGCCTCCTATCAGTCCATGCCTCCCCTAAAGAAGAAAGGAAGCTTTGTCGTATGATGAAGCAGGAATGAGGCTGGTACCTGTTCTGTGCTGCTGAGACATGGCAGTTGAGTGGGGGAAACACCCTGAAGCCCTCAGATTCAAAGCAGAACACAGCCTTGCAGTGGTTGTAAGGTCAGCTTGAGGAGGCGGCTGAAAAAAGGCAAACTCCACGTTGTTATTTGAGATCAAATGTTTTTTCCTTCCCTCTCTCAACATCTTCTGTTCCTGACTCCTCTGCAAATAAGCCAATGTTTGGACGAAAAAGAGATTTACAAACAATCCATCTTTCTGTTTGGACACGCGCACACTCAAAGGAAAGGTTTTGTTCTTCCACAAAGAGTCCCTGCGCTGAAAACGCATACGAATGATTACAGCTGTCCCTAACACAGCACAGAGGAAATGCAGATGGTATAAAATAATATTCACAAATGGCTAATAGAATTTTAATAACGACAAGAAACAAGAGGAAATGAAGGCGCTACATCTACTGGGGATATGGAGAGAATGAACTGGTCCCAGGAAACGTCTGAAGCAAAACAGCCTCGATGCGCCGTGGGCTCAGAAGCGGCTCCCCGGCGCATTGATTTATGTGAGGATTAGACGGCAATCATAGTCTCTAGACTAGCCTGGAAGGCATGTGCATAAAGTATGATATTTGCAATATGCAAATGTCACGTATGATGAATGAAGGGCACCGAATGTCTCGAGGACACCCAGATGCTAACCAGCCACTGCTGCCGTGTTGCAAATGGAAAGGAACTCTGAGCAAAGATTCTTTTATAGCTAATTGATTTTTTTAATAACATGGTTTTGAATCTAAATACCAGTCAGCGAAGCATAAGTCATTCTACCCGTGTAATCTTTGAACAACTCTCCATGTTTCTTAAGGGTAGTGACTACCAGAGCTGGGGCTGAAGGAATGGGGGTGTGGCCTACCTGTGTAGACACAGCTCAGAGCTGGGATGGAGGAATGGGGGTGTGGCCTACCTGTGTAGATACAGCTCAGAGCTGGGATGGAGGAATGGGGGTGTGGCCTACCTGTGTAGATACAGCTCAGAGCTGGGATGGAGGAATGGGGGTGTGGCCTACCTGTGTAGATACAGCTCAGAGCTGGGATGGAGGACTGGGGGTGTGGCCTACCTGTGTAGCTACAGCTCAGAGCTGGGATGGAGGACTGGGGGTGTGGCCTACCTGTGTAGCTACAGCTCAGAGCTGGGATGGAGGACTGGGGGTGTGGCCTACCTGTGTAGCTACAGCTCAGAGCTGGGATGGAGGACTGGGGGTGTGGCCTACCTGTGTAGCTACAGCTCAGAGCTGGGATGGAGGACTGGGGGTGTGGCCTACCTGTGTAGCTACAGCTCAGAGCTGGGATGGAGGACTGGGGGTGTGGCCTACCTGTGTAGCTACAGCTCAGAGCTGGGATGGAGGACTGGGGGTGTGGCCTACCTGTGTAGCTACAGCTCAGAGCTGGGATGGAGGACTGGGGGTGTGGCCTACCTGTGTAGCTACAGCTCAGAGCTGGGATGGAGGACTGGGGGTGTGGCCTACCTGTGTAGCTACAGCTCAGAGCTGGGATGGAGGACTGGGGGTGTGGCCTACCTGTGTAGCTACAGCTCAGAGCTGGGATGGAGGACTGGGGGTGTGGCCTACCTGTGTAGCTACAGCTCAGAGCTGGGATGGAGGACTGGGGGTGTGGCCTACCTGTGTAGCTACAGCTCAGAGCTGGGATGGAGGACTGGGGGTGTGGCCTACCTGTGTAGCTACAGCTCAGAGCTGGGATGGAGGACTGGGGGTGTGGCCTACCTGTGTAGCTACAGCTCAGAGCTGGGATGGAGGACTGGGGGTGTGGCCTACCTGTGTAGCTACAGCTCAGAGCTGGGATGGAGGACTGGGGGTGTGGCCTACCTGTGTAGCTACAGCTCAGAGCTGGGATGGAGGACTGGGGGTGTGGCCTACCTGTGTAGCTACAGCTCAGAGCTGGGATGGAGGACTGGGGGTGTGGCCTACCTGTGTAGCTACAGCTCAGAGCTGGGATGGAGGACTGGGGGTGTGGCCTACCTGTGTAGCTACAGCTCAGAGCTGGGATGGAGGACTGGGGGTGTGGCCTACCTGTGTAGCTACAGCTCAGAGCTGGGATGGAGGACTGGGGGTGTGGCCTACCTGTGTAGCTACAGCTCAGAGCTGGGATGGAGGACTGGGGGTGTGGCCTACCTGTGTAGCTACAGCTCAGAGCTGGGATGGAGGACTGGGGGTGTGGCCTACCTGTGTAGCTACAGCTCAGAGCTGGGATGGAGGACTGGGGGTGTGGCCTACCTGTGTAGCTACAGCTCAGAGCTGGGATGGAGGACTGGGGGTGTGGCCTACCTGTGTAGCTACAGCTCAGAGCTGGGATGGAGGACTGGGGGTGTGGCCTACCTGTGTAGCTACAGCTCAGAGCTGGGATGGAGGACTGGGGGTGTGGCCTACCTGTGTAGCTACAGCTCAGAGCTGGGATGGAGGACTGGGGGTGTGGCCTACCTGTGTAGCTACAGCTCAGAGCTGGGATGGAGGACTGGGGGTGTGGCCTACCTGTGTAGCTACAGCTCAGAGCTGGGATGGAGGACTGGGGGTGTGGCCTACCTGTGTAGCTACAGCTCAGAGCTGGGATGGAGGACTGGGGGTGTGGCCTACCTGTGTAGCTACAGCTCAGAGCTGGGATGGAGGACTGGGGGTGTGGCCTACCTGTGTAGCTACAGCTCAGAGCTGGGATGGAGGACTGGGGGTGTGGCCTACCTGTGTAGCTACAGCTCAGAGCTGGGATGGAGGACTGGGGGTGTGGCCTACCTGTGTAGCTACAGCTCAGAGCTGGGATGGAGGACTGGGGGTGTGGCCTACCTGTGTAGCTACAGCTCAGAGCTGGGATGGAGGACTGGGGGTGTGGCCTACCTGTGTAGCTACAGCTCAGAGCTGGGATGGAGGACTGGGGGTGTGGCCTACCTGTGTAGCTACAGCTCAGAGCTGGGATGGAGGACTGGGGGTGTGGCCTACCTGTGTAGCTACAGCTCAGAGCTGGGATGGAGGACTGGGGGTGTGGCCTACCTGTGTAGCTACAGCTCAGAGCTGGGATGGAGGACTGGGGGTGTGGCCTACCTGTGTAGATACAGCTCAGAGCTGGGATGGAGGAATGGGGGTGTGGCCTACCTGTGTAGATACAGTTCAGAGCTGGGATGGAGGAATGGGGGTGTGGCCTACCTGTGTAGCTACAGCTCAGAGCTGGGATGGAGGAATGGGGCTGTGGCCTACCTGTGTAGATACAGCTCAGAGCTGGGATGGAGGAATGGGGGTGTGGCCCACCTCAGCACTCAGCACACACACGGCAAAGCCACAAGGGTTCGTGAAGACTGGACTAAGGAGTGGGCACAAAAGCTTAAATCCAAAAGTATGAACCTGTGCCAGACTGTGCCACAGGGGACAATGGTAACATCACCTCTGTCTCCAGCCAAAACTGACAGCTAAGCGGGGCATCCAGAAGATTCCTAAGGAGAGACTAGGGCAATGAAGCACAGACATTCCATAAAGAAGGAAGGTTGACTCTAGAGGTTTGGACTGAGAATTGAAAGCAGACAGATTCAAGGATAGCAGTGTGCTGTCTCCACAGAAATCAAATCACTGAGAAGGGAGATGGAATGTGGATGAAGCTGACCGGGAATTTGAAGACTAGGAGGTATCTGGGCTGAGTGAGGGAAGCCTGTAGATGTAGGATCTTCCCTTTTCCCTGCTAGAAGAGATCCTACAGTGTTTAAATTTTGTGGGCAAGCACTTTCCAACTGTACAAAGTAAGACAGCAATGAGGAGGTGACAGACAGCTCACCCACCCAGCACATAAACCGTTCAGAATGGTGGGCTGGACCACACAACAGTTTCTGGCTGTAAGCTCTCTTCCCTCTGGCCAATTGTCTTTATCTTTTCTGTCCCTTCCTTCTTTTTAAACATTTATTTATTTATTATGGGTTGTGTGTCTATACACACGCACACACACACACGTGTATGTATGTGTGCTGCAGTGTGTGCCGACGTCAGAGGACAAGCCAAGGGATTCTGTTCTTTCCTGCTACTATGTGGACTTCAGGGATGGAACTCAGGTCATCAGGTTTGGAGGCCAGGGCCCTCACCTGTTCAGCAACCTCATCTCCCTCTTTCTCTCCATTACTGGAAATCAAGTGTTTAATTCTGAAAGGCTGCTTAAGACTGAATTCAGGAGCCACAGTGATGAACATTCTTGGATTTGGAGATGAACTTTCTAACGGGCAATAATGAAGTCTCTGGAGCGAGAGCCAGTAAGTGCTGAAGCAGTGAAAAGCAGCCCTGTGTGATACGGGAGTCACCAGCCACAAATGACCACAGAGCTCCTGGAGAGAAACCAGTCGGTCCAATGCAGAGGTGCTGTAAGTGTGCAATGCGTACCATATTTCAAAGCACTGGTGCAAAAGATGGAATGCAAAATATTAACTATTGTTCCAATGAAATGATTTATCAGATAAAGGCACCTGTTGCCAAGCCTGCCAACTTGAGTGTGATCCCTAGGACCCATGTGTGGAAGGAGAAAACTGGGTCCTACAACTGTCCTCACTTCCACATGTGCATTGTAACATGAGTTCTCCCTCCCCCCAACATACACAAACATAGTAAATAAATAATAAGTGTAATTCTAAAATATTAATTTATTTTGATCTCATTTTGAAATGGTAGTTTGAGTTATTGGGTTAAATGAAATTCAATACTCAAATAATATATTTTTTCTTCATATTCGTATTATTGCAGCTACTATAACATGTAAAGTCATATATGTGCCTTGTGTTCCAAGCCTGGTGAACACTGACGTGGTGATATGTGTTGGCGCACATCCAAATGCAGTGTTTGGATGGACATCAATTCACTGCTTGTCAAAGGGAGTAAGAACAGAAATTGGAAGAAAAGACTTAGAAACCTCTCATCAGTCTGACATTGCAGTGACAGGCAAGGGTATGAGACTTTATTTTCTGTAAATATCACACTGTGATAAATCAGGATAAAATGGTTGTGTTGTGCGGTTTTGTTCTGTCATGGATAATCTGAGGAACATTGAGGACTGAGTGGGTCTGAGAGGAGCATCACAGGCTTAGGAATCCCAGGGTCTTGCAGACAGCTGCCAGAGACTTGTTGAGCATGACATAGAGGAGCAGACACATGTGACCACACAAAGAAGGAGAGAGGCAACATCATGTTCAGAAATTCCCAGTGATGAGCATCTATGTGAAGAGCTCAGATTGCTAGACCAAGAAAAATGGAAAGGCAGGGTTAGAGAGAGACTAGAAGTGTGTCAGACTAGAGGTGTGTCAGGCTAGAGGTGTGTCAGATAGAGGTGTGTCAGGCTAGAGGTGTGTCAGATAGAGGTGTGACAGATAGAGGTGTGTCAGATAGAGGTGTGTCAGGCTAGAGGTGTGCCAGATAGAGGTGTGTCAGATAGAGGTGTGTCAGACTAGAGGTGTGTCAGACTAGAGGTGTGTCAGATAGAGGTGTGTCAGACAGAGGTGTGACAGACAGAGGTATGCCAGACCAATATAGGATCCTGGTGGCCCTAAACTCGTGAACACCTGCTTCTTGGGCCCCAGTCAGGCTAGAGGTGTGTCAGATAGAGGTGTGACAGATAGAGGTGTGTCAGATAGAGGTGTGTCAGACTAGAGGTGTGTCAGATAGAGGTGTGTCAGATAGAGGTGTGTCAGATAGAGGTGTGCCAGATAGAGGTGTGTTAAACTAGAAGTGTGTCAGATAGAGGTGTGTCAGATAGAGGCGTGTCACACTAGAGGTGTGTCAGATAGCGGTGTGCCAGATAGAGGTGTGTCAGACTAGAGGTATGTCAGATAGAAGTGTGTCAGATAGAGGTGTGTCAGGCTAGAGGTGTGTCACGCTAGAGGTGTGTCAGATAGAGGTGTGTCAGACTAGAGGTGTGTCAGACTAGAGGTGTGTCAGACTAGAGGTGTGTCAGACTAACGGTGTGTCAGACTAGAGGTGTGTCAGATAGAGGTGTGTCAGACTAGAGGTATGTCAGATAGAGGTGTGTCACACTAGAGGTGTGTCAGATATAGGTGTGTCAGATAGAGGTGTGCCAGATAGAGGTGTGTCAAACTAGAGGTGTGTCAGAGGTGTGTCAGATAGAGGTGTGTCACACTAGAGGTGTGTCAGATAGAGGTGTGACAGATAGAGGTACGTCAGATAGAGGTGTGTCAGATAGAGGTGTGTCAGATAGAGGTGTGTCAGATAGAAGTGTGTCAGGCTAGAGGTATGTCAGGCTAGAGGTGTGTCAGACTAGAGGTGTGCCAGATAGAGGTGTGACAGATAGAGGTACGTCAGATAGAGGTGTGTCAGATAGAAGTGTGTCAGACTAGAGGTGTGTCAGACTAGAGGTGTGTCAAGCTAGAGGTGTGACAGATAGAGGTGTGACAGACAGAGGTATGCCAGACCAATATAGGATCCTGGTGGCCCTAAACTCGTGAACACCTGCTTCTTGGGGCAGACTTTCTAGAACGCCATCTTCATAGATGAAAGGTATGTGCATTCACTGCTTTATTCATCTAAACATGAATATGTTTATTGAGCAGTTACTATGTTCCAATGACTGTTACATGCTATCCCACTGATAGGGCAGCATGTGATTTTTGGACTTGGTAGGAGCAAGTAGGAGATGGCCACCATGGGGCAAAGGACGAGCATTGCTGAACCTCAGGAGAAGGCTCAGCAGCACTGCCTCATGGGAGGAAAAGGAACAGGGATTTTGGGGAAAGACAACTGGTTTCAGATTTAGATGCAATTATATTTGAATTCTGGTTTCTTTGGCTGTGCCATATAATCTTGGGCCTTAGCTCCTAGTCATTTGAAGTGGAAACAGACTCATCCATTCAAGAGATATTGTACAAATTAAAGGGAAGAATGAAAGCTAAGTACCCAGGACATTGGAGTGATCACTAAGGCAAATGAAGGCACTGTCTATGCAACAACACTCTGGATTTCATGGGCCTGTCTTGACACATACATCCTAGAGTCGGGGTGCTGTGATGTACAAGAAGCAGTGGGCTGAAATGCGTTCAGTCTAGATTCAACAGAAACTTCCTTCAGCTGGATGTGAGAAGAATAAAGGGATCGTTTACAATGACAGGTCTTGACTTGTTAATGGGGCTCAGACACAGAACCCCTCAATATGACCCTTAATGTACTAATATTTTAAGCTGAGGGGGTCTGAGAAGCCCATGGAAACAGGAAGTTCTTGCAGACCCCTTCACACTGCTTCCCTAAAGCATGCCAAGTAAACAAATATTTCTGATCTTCTGCAGAAGGGATCTGATCATAAGCCCTTGCCCTGCTGAAAGATGCCTCAGTCTTCCTAGAGGAAAGGGACATCCTCCTCTGCAGACAAGATGGCAGTGTAGAACCTGGGCAGGCCTGGCTGACTTCACAGTTGGTGTCTTCCTTCGGTCTTCCTTCTTCTCAACGGCTGGGAATTTCTCACCAGTGCTGGCGTAAAGATAGTCAAGTTAAACTGTCTCTAGGTTTTCATTTCCTAATGAAGGCTCCTACGTCATGTAGGACTTAGGTTAAATATATTTATATGCTCTTTGCCTGTTAATTTGTCTTTGCATGCTTTCCTTTGAACCCAGCCAGGTACCCTAAGAGGATTGAGGAATATCTTCAAGCCCTGCAGGATCTGTGAGCAGTCACTAGTCTCCAAGGCCAGACCACTAGCCTGTTACAAAATGACACATGAGCCAAGACCACTCTGCATTGCAACCACAACAATCACTGCAGCGTAGTACGCTCCTCCAGGAAGCAGAGATACTCGATGTGAGGTAGCATCAGCCATCCAGAAAGGCTTGGCTTGGGGAGGTGGGCAGCGTGCAAATTCAAAAGCTTATTCTCCAGAGCCAGACGATGGGTGGTCCCATTTTAAGAAACTGACATCTGGTTAACTGTGGAACCAAGTCCTACCTTTGAGGCTAATCCTGGGCCAGAGTGGACAGCTGCCGGTCCTGGCAGAAGAGTAAGTTAACTGTGTAACATCAGTTACTGAATGACAAGGACAGCAGGCAGGAGAAGTAACAGGTTCCAGAGCACCAGTAGCTTTTGCTTGAACAGAAACAATGCTGTAGCTTGGCATTTTTTCTCGAAGAGCTGTGCAGCTAGCTGGGCAGGTGGGGGAGGCACTGAGGATGTCCTTAAAGAGTACACAACTACAGCTTTATGCAAATGTGCCAGTAGTCTCCAGAGCTCTAGCTAATGTGTATTCTCTGTGTGTGTGTGGTACCGTCAAATACGCCTGAGGCAGCCCTGTAACCGAGGAGCGCTCGTTGCTCAATACAATGACTGTATGACTGTTACTAGCTGGACTTGCAGAAATTCCGAGGAGAAAGCATAGTCTATGACTGGGTCCGTCACCAGAGAGTTAAACCAAGGAAGCTGCCTTCCACAGCAACACACACGTCCTCCGTGTGAGCTGACTCAACTCTCTTGACTGACAGTCATGCCAACTGAAGACCATTTTTTAATCCTCCCAAATGGTTCATTCAATCAACCACAAATTTGATTAACTTTGGTTTCTTTTTTTTTTGACGGAATTAACTGAATTTGCATAACAGTGAGGTAGCTCTGTGTGTGAGCTCATCTTGCTGTTGCAAGTTGCAGGAATTCCACACCACGCAAAGAAGAAGGTGGGATTCTGGCAGACATGAGCATTCTATTTATTTA
Organism: Nannospalax galili; assembly: GCF_000622305.1. Taxonomy (NCBI): domain Eukaryota; kingdom Metazoa; phylum Chordata; class Mammalia; order Rodentia; family Spalacidae; genus Nannospalax; species Nannospalax galili. The sequence continues at coordinate 1,401,754 of NW_008360311.1, forward strand.
TTTTTTAAAATTCTTTTAATAGGAAATACTCAAACACATGCGTGGCTACGAACTATTCTAAGCTCAGGCAACCAACATGAATATGAATTGGCTCGAGAAGCCACGTCAGGAGAGGGTGGGTTCTCAACCTTACACACTTTTACTTATTTACCTGTTTCAGAAACTCTAAAGCATGTCCCTTTTCCTGAAGTAATTTTCTTTAATATATTTTTGGTTGTCATGCAAAATAATAGGTTTCATCACAACACACACACATGTACATACACATGAAAGAAGCATGTACATACACATATGTGTGTGCTCCTCTCATGGGCTCCCTCCCCATTCCATGCCTAACCCTCCTCGCCCCTCTAGCTGGACACAACCCTCCAAGTAAAGCCTCCTTGTGCTTTCATGTCACAGGGCTGTGTACGTATGTATACACAAGTGTATGTGTATGTGCATACTATGTATCTGTATGTCTAGATGTGTATATATATTTAAATATATGTCTACAGGAGATAAAGCATGGGATATTTTCATTCTTATCGCCCTCTCTGGTTGGCATCTACATCTTCAATAAGCTCCCAAGGTGATTCTGATGCAGGAGAGTGGCGAGCCTATAAACAAACAAGTTTGCAAATATATAGACAGGTGATAGATACAGCTACGGGGGGTAGACATGTGATATGTACAGCTACGAGGGGTAGATTGTTACACCTCATTCACGGGACCCCAAGAAGACCACCGAGGACCCAACACACCAGAAATGCAAAAGCAAGGTTTATGGTTTATTCAGGCTCAAGCTCGGGCTCTCAGGCCTCACCAACTTAACGGATCCATGCTGAGAGCCCGGAGCAAGGGAGGGG
>NW_008360311.1:1402718-1418325 GCF_000622305.1 Nannospalax galili
ATCTGTGTGGTCAGGAGTCTTCATTTTTACTCTATAGGGCAGTGTCCATGCCCGGGCTTATCTAATCTATAGTTTCCTGGAAGGGGAACTGCAGGAGAGGAGTAGCAGCAGGCGTGCATTTCAAGCATTACACAGAAGCTAAAAAGAGCAACCAGTGTGGTGTCAGGAGGGGTTGAATGAAGGAGATCTCCGGGTGCTACAAGATATGTGATATGTACAGCTACGAGGGGTAGATATGTGATATGTACAGCTACGAGGGGTAGATATGTGATATGTATTACATAATTGCATTAGAAAATTTAAAAAGACAGCAATCTCCCACAGTCCTACATCCTACCTCAGCCTTACTCAGCATTTCAGGATACTTACTTCCGACTTCTTTCCCTTAGGTCATAGATTGTTACAGTTTTATCAACACTTTTACAGCCCTGTGATTATCATCTACTGGATTTTAGATGATGTGTTGGGTGGCAGTCCTAGTGGCTTCCTGGTGAGGCTCTTCCCTTCTTGGTCACCTGCAGACCAGAAGCACCTCTATCTCCCCTGACAGGTGGCCATGTCACCCTCCTCTGGAGTTCAGTTCAGTGTCTGACTGCCTTTGTATTAACGCAGTTGTTCTCTCGGCCTTCGTCAGACAGACTTGAATGTCAAGCAGAAACCGAAGGGGGTGGGGGTGGAGATCTCAGCTTGGATGTATCCCCAGCGCCCACCCTAATGTCTGTGTTTATGTACATGAGGAGGTAGCTAAGCACTGCTTGGAACACTTGCCTCCCAGGAGCTCATGAATCTCTCCCTTTCACCTGCACCTCAGGGATATTAAACACATTATTCTGTTTTGATTGAGCACTGGTAAAATTAAATTCCATCTTTCCATCTGCGGCACCAAGCAGGGACCACCGTCTTGCAAAACAGAGGAGAGCGGCAGTGGAGGAGGGACATCCAGGACATCAGGCACAGCCACTTTCTGGTGGATTTTCCCCTTCCTTGGCACAAATCTCAACATCTGCTTTGCCTTCACCTCCCAGACACCCTGACAGGTGTAGCCATCTTTAAAATGTTGCTAGGAAGGCAACATATGGGCAGTTGACAGTGAATAAAGGAGAGAGCCTGCCTGTGGGGGCAGGGCTCGGCATCTGATCTCACTGCCTTCTATTTGTTAAGTAAGCCTTACTTTCCAACTCTCTCTCTCTCTCTCTCTCTCTCTCTCTCTCTCTCTCTCTCTCTCTCTCCTCTCTCTCTCTCTCTCCCCCACTGGCATGCCTGGCACAGAATTCTGGTTTTAGTCTCTCCTTTTCCAGCTGCTTCACACCATTTAGCCCCCTTTCTGTGTCTTGCCCCCCAGGGAGAGGGAAGTTAAATGATGTTAATCTGCCAAATATTTCTGATCATTAGGAAGCCATCAAAATTAACATAATCATCAGAGGAAATTAATTGCTAAAAAAGACCAGGTTAGAGGGTATTGGGAGGGGAGGGGAGGGGAGGCAGGCAGAAAGGTGCGTGTTTCTTCTTCCTGACAGAGTGTGCTGCTTACAGCTGGAGGCCTTTACAGCAGGAACAGCTCCACTCCCTCAGGCTTAATGAGGACAGCAGCCCCAGAATACCAAGTGGGGAGCTGAAGACTGGTCCGGGATTCCCTTCATTCTGCTGTCCTTCTCCTTCTCCCTGTCCTCCGGGGCGGGGGTGTCTTTGGTTATTTTTTTTAATTCCAGTTCAAAATAGAGGTTGAGAGGGAAAGACACCCCCACAGGCCTCCTGCAGAAAATACCATTAATAATTAATACCCAATAATAATCAAATCCTTGGGAGACTCGTTACAAGGAAAGGCTTGACAGACCCTCGATGAATGCCAGAGCTTTACTTCTTCATCTGAGTGCAGGGCCGGTTCAGTGGGGATTTGAGCACACATTCGCAGTCACAACAAAAGGATAAATAGAGCTTTGCTCACGGAAGAGGCTGATTCATCCCTGTAGGGTTTTTTTTCATTTTAGGTTTATGGCTTGGTGGGGAATTTCTCTTTAATTGGGATTGTAATGTAACGATGGAACCTGTCGACATTTACAAGAGAGATGGGAGGGTAATTCCTCCTAACTTGTTTGTTGTTGTTATTACTATTACGGCAGTGGCTCCTGTAGGATGCTCTGTGTAAAAGTGGCAATCGGGATGATCAGAGAGAGAACAGGAGCCCACCAGCCACACCGCCCCCATAGAGCCTGCCCCGAGCTGGCAAAGGCTTGCAACTCAGCGTTTAGAGAAGGCTCATCCAGGCTTTTCAGAGCCATAACACAGGGCATCATCTCATTTAACCCTCACAGACACCCCATGAAGTTAGAGTTTCAGCCCGTTTTCTAATTGAGGAGGGGTTAGGCATTTTTCCCATGAGGTGTGAGTTCTTCCTTGCTAAAGGAGAGGGCTGAGATTCCATCCCAGGAGGGCTGCCTGGGAGGCCAGCTCTGACTGGCTTTCTTTGTAGATCAGGGAGGCTATCTCTCTGTAATCAAAACAGGGTAGAAGAGCTGTTCTTACAAACCTGACTTTCCAAGACACAGGGGTCTCCAGTCGACACCCTTTGTTCTACAAAGTAAATGAAATGTCAGGGTCCTGCCAGGAATGAAGCTGTTCTACTAAAGAGTCACCGGTACCCTCCCTTCAGCCATCAGACTATAATTCCCCAGGAGTCTCCTGCTGGGAGAAGGAAAGGCTAAAACCTGGTGCGAGGTAGAGAAGGAATGTGTCTCTCTCAGAGATTTCAGTTTTGACAGTTTGTCAGTCCACACCACAGGGCAGACTAGAGTCCAGACTGAGACTGCAAAAGTGCTGCGCCCTCTGCGTCCTCTTTTCACCCCATGTCAGAAACCAAGGTGGACCTGGGGGCTCACTGGGTCTGTGTTCCTCTTCCCACTGGGTGAGTCTCTCTCTGCTTTCACCAGTCTCTAATTGGCTTATCTATCGGAGGTGGGTTGCCAAGCCTATCTTAGCACGGCTGCCAGGGTGCAGGCTCTGACCCGAACAACTCTGGTAACAAAATTACCAAGCTTTTTTGCCCATCAGCAACACAGAGACGTAATGGGGCCATGATGAGGATAACATTGCACTCAGAAGGCCATCCAGAGAGTGTAGCGTGTGGGAGAAGCCAGGCTGGAGAGACCGCGAGCAGACTGAGGGTCCCGAGCAGCCATTCCTACCCACGCTCAGTCAATGCTCCATTCCCTGGAAGGCGACCTCCACCCAAGCCAGGCCATGGACATCCAGGGGGACTCTTCTGATCCCAACTAAACAAAGAATGTTGGAAATAGGACAAGAAACTCAATAAGCACAGCATCCAAATTGACCAGATACCAACAAATTTGTTCCTTATCTTCTTTATTTTCAAAAGAAATTTGAAGTCGAATCAACGCCTAATAGAGTCCCTTCCCCTCGTCCATCTGTCCTGAAGCTGAGGTTGTTAACCCACTTTGCATATTTTGCTACAAAGTCATGTTTCTTAGTCAACATATGTTATTTTATAGTTGATGTCTACAGATTTCCTTTCTATATGCAGTTTATAGGTAATCTGCAACTTGCTTTCCTTCACTGACCATTTTTAGATTAATTAGTATCACTAGAGACACACTTAGCTTATTTTCTTACCTGCCAGGCATCCTAGACTAACTTGTAGTGTGTTTAGCCCTCTTTGGTTGAAGTTGATTTCAATTTTTCATTCAAAAGCGATGCTGCAGTAAGCACTGGCCTGAGTATCTAGGTAAGTGCAGAGTGCTAAGGACCCCCTGGGAGTGTCAACCCCAGGTTAGGAACTGTGTCCTTGCTTGCACTGATAATGCTGAAACGCCTTCCAAAATGCCAGTTCATACACGCCGGCAGCACAGACTGATAATTCACATCCCCCGAGTCCTGCTTTTAAATGTGCACTTTCTGGTCCTCATTAGATTTCCTTTGACAAAAGGACACACATTTCTTTCCATGTTTATTTGCCATTTGTAGTTCAGCTTTTATGACTCTATGCTTGACTCTCTTCTAAGTTTTCTATTGAATTGTCTTTTCCTATTCTAAAAACTGTATTCTGGTTACTAATGTATATATATATATATTTATATGAATAGTTTTATTTTTCTTTATGGTATTCTTGATTGTATAAAGAGAAAGTTTTAACTTTAATACAGTCAAATTTGGTGAACTTTTTCCTTTACAGTTTGAAATCTGACTTATTTAGGGAATCTTTTCTCTACTGCAAATTTATAAGGATATTTTCTGTATCTGCATCTGAGAATGAATGTTGATTTGTGCTTAGGTTTTCAATGTCCTTGTAATTGATTTTTATGAATGGTGTGGGTTGAGGTATCAATTGATTTTTTTTCCCCATTTATGATCAACAATCCTTGCATCATCTATTGTTTCTGCTGGCTCCACTGGTTTAAATTTCCACTGGTCATAGGCTTCATCCATGATGCAGAATTCTGTCTCTAATTGTGGTCTTCTGACTCCTCAGAGAAATACCCTGTCAATGTTTTCCAGTAAGTATGGATGAGCACGTGCAGAGAGCTTTGCTTTGCAGAGTCAGATTAAATATTAGTTTGTCAACTTTCAAGGAATCTTCTTTTATCACAGACAGAGTTGCCTTGATATTTTCTTTTCATTTGAGGAGAATTTTGATCTGCAAGCAAAAACAAAGATGAAAAGCTTATTTGTTGCAATTTTGCAAATTGTTAACTTTCCCCTTATATCACTGGATTTACAGGCATTTTGAAAGATACATATATATATATTTACATATATGTCTTACATATGTATATTTGACCATAATTTATTTTGTCTTTTATGAGCCTTTTTAAATTTTCATTTTCTATCTGTTTATTGATGATATTTAAGGGCACTTTAATCTGAGAGCTAATCTGCATGGGTCAGGGCTTTCATCCTGAGAACCATGTTCAGTGAGTTTGTGCAACGCTCCCCCTACCCCAGCTCCTTCCCTCTTAATCCCAGCCAGTAACCTCTCATCTGATTGTGTTACTTTTACAGTCTGACTTTTCTAGAATTTCATGTTACTAAATTTATGCATCTATCAAGTCGTGTAGTTTATAAAATTGGTTTTATTTGCTTCATTTTGTGTGCCCCTTGTTGCTGTTTCCCTCTCAGTGCTCCATTGTAAAGATTACAAAGATGTGAGAGCAAACACTCTTACTCTGCTTCATCATCAAGTGTGAAGTTAGGGGAAGGTCTTCATAATGACCTTTATTCTTAATTTGGCAACAGTTTTATAAAATATTAATGAGTGTATATTATATAGCAATAGTGATGTGTGTATTAAACATTATATATGACTTCATATGTGTTACTAATCTGATACAGTATTTCCTTCTGATCAGTCTGGGTGACTTTATCTTCAAGTACTCTGTATATTTGATCTAGTAGATTTAATTTCATGGCATAAAATTGATTGCTATAGTTTTTCTTCATCTCTGTAGGATCTGTAGTGATGTCTCTCACCCCACTGTTGGTAATATCACTGAAGCCAAGCTGGGGGCAACATTGTTACTGTCATATACCTACTGATTGTCTACAATTCCATAACTAAAATTAAACATTGGCCTGGAATTATATACTTGATTTAATATATTTTGGAGTCTGTTCTAATGTATGTTGCTTTTAAACTATTATATTATCTCCATTAATTGACCTTTCAATTATTTATTTACCCCTGCTTATTTTGGTAATAAGAATGACCTTATCTGTTGGTTGTGTATCTATAGATTTCTCCAAGCTTGGATTGAAAATGATTTTATAAGATACTATCTGTACTGAAATGTGTAAACTTTTTTTCATTTCTCCTTCCACAATACCATGGCAACTTTCTACACAACATTTACATCCCATGAGGTTTTATCAGTAATCTAAAAGAGATTGGAAGCCTGTAGGGTATGAGTCATAGGACAATGCTATGCCGTCTTACATGAGAGGCTGGTGCTTCTGTGGGGTTTGCTGCCTGTGAGAGGCTGGAGCCTGTCCCCACAGACACCAAGGCACAGTTGAGCTCTTGTTTACAAGGTGGCTTTGTCTGATAGCACTTTAAGCCTCTATTGTTGAATGTCTTCAAAGCCTGTGTGCATGTGTATGTGTTCACACATGTGTGGGTGTACATAAAGGCATGTGGAAGCCTGAGGTTGATGTGAGAGTCTCCATTGATCCCTGTCCACCTTATTTCTTGAGGCAGGTCCTCCAATTAAAGCCAGAATTCACTGACAGAGTTGGTCTGCCTAGCCACCTTGCTCTAGGGATGCCCTGTCTATCCCTTCGCAGTGCTGGAATTAGGGAGGCTGTCACACCCACCCAGTGTTCACATGAGTTCTGGGGGACGTGAACTGAGGTCCTCACACTTGCACAGTAAGTTTTTTTACCCTCTGACCCTCTGGGGTGTCTGCCCAACCTCTTCATATGCCTTTCGGTACTCAGGTAAGGCAGAGTATCCCAGCTGATTCTGAGATCTGATTACACACTGACTTTGAAATATGAGTTCCAAAGGCACTTGGCACTTGGGCATTGGCTAACTATGCTTCCATTTCCCCATCTGTAAAATGCAGATGATAACAAGACAGCATACAAAGTCATGAAAAATTGAGGGAACACAGGAGGGTCTAGTGTACATTTCCTACTGGCTGAGAATACAAACCTTAAGCATGGCTGACAAAATTAAGGTTGCTGACAGAGACAATACTCCCTTTCCCAAAAGACATCTCAAGCAAGGCTGTGGGGAACAAATGATCTGCGCTTGGTTATGGCTGGAACACGTGACGTCAGCACTTCATAAAGTCACCCTACCATTTCAACAAAAGCAGAGTCTTGTAGATAAGAGAAATAAATCAACTCATATTTTCCTTAGTTATCACACTTTACTTAATTTTTACACTTTGCTTAATCTTTGAATGTGATGGCAAATTACATCTTTTGATCACTGTAAGTCCCAAAGCTACAAAATCACAGGTAGCCATTATTTAGCGACAATGGGTGACCCTTGAGAAGCCCATACCATATCCTAGCTACAAAATACTATCCTTCACGGACTAGAAGGGCTCTCTCTCTGCAGTCTCTTTCCCCACCTCCACTTAAATCTAAAGTATGAACTTTCTCTTAACTTTAATGACCTTTAATGACTTTGCTCCACTCTGACTCCTTAAATTCTTTTCTGAAGCATAGTCAAAGACCCAGCTTTATGGGTGGGATGGGAGAAAGGGTCAGACATGCTGTGAAGCCCAAGTAATGTGTGCCACCATTACCAGGTACAGAGCTAAGCACACTGGATGCACGGTGAATGAATATTGTTTTAAGGCATCTTTATAGGTTACTTATTTTTTAGCACAACCCTTTCTTAGTTCAGACCTTCAGCCTTCTTCTCCTTACAGCTAAAGGTATTTAAGCCCCATCTGCAGACACAGGCTTCTGCTGTCTAAGGCCAATCCTGACCTCAGAGAAGGAAGTCTCCAGGGACTCCTGGCTAAGTCACTCTGTCTGTTCGCAGAGCCTAGAGGGGCACCTACCTTTGTTTCCTGTGCTCATGGCCTCTCCGGTGTTTTAAACTCTGCTGAGCTCTGGTGGACTTTGGAATGGGCATAAGCTCCCTGGACTCCCTTATAATTAATGTTTGTAATTAGTGGAAACACTACAGAGATTTGCAACACAATATGCTGCATGTGGGCATAATTGGAGGAAAGCACTTTTGCCCAGATTTGGAGACCTCTAGGATCTGGGGATTAGAGGCACATAAAGAAATCTAAGTGGGCTAATCAGGCATGGGAGGATTGAGTCATGACTGGATCCAGTGTCATTCCAGAATCTTATGAAGGGCTTCTCGTCAGTCTTACATCTTGGGCCGCAAATTTCTTGATGGGAGATGATGTTCATTCCTTTCCGTTTCTACTTGTTTGCCTTTGGGGACCTCTAGAGAGGATGGAACTTTGGTTTGCATTTCCTTGCACCTGAGGCTTTGCAGGATAATTCCATTGGCATGGTGTCTTGACAAGCCTGGTGCCACAGAGCTACACCCCAAGGTGGTAAGGGGCCCCGGGGCAGCATGGTGACCTGGGGCTCTGGGCGGCATGGTGACCTGGGGCCCTGGGGCGGCATGGTGGCCTGGTTACTTGGGTTAAACACACTCACAACAAAGAAGGTGCTCACTTCCTCTTTAACGTGATTCTGGGTTGCTGTATTTCTCTGAATCAGTCAGGAAGGCAACCATGCAGAAGATACTAAGTAACTCATGGGAATTCATTAAATATTTGCTGGATGGATGAGTCTTTTATTCAAAATACTAATTATTATTAATAGTTTTAATAGTTCGGGTTCACACTGGAGTTCTATGGATTCTCGTTCATTGGTTTGGTTAATGAATGGGATGGGGACAAATTCCACTCATTAAATGAATGCTCAGTTGTTCAGCTGTAAAAGAGAACCAGTTCCTGCTGAATGTATTATGTGAAACACTTCTTTGAAATGGTTTTTCAGTCTGGCACTGTTGCTCTTTTTTATCCTGAGAAGTTTTAAACTGACACAATAGGTTTAGAATTTGATAGGGAAAATAGGAAGCTATTAAGTCCTAACTTTGCCTATCTATATCTGAGTGATGAAGGTGACTGACAGGCTGGTTCACTTGTCTAACACTTTTGTGGAGGACTGTGTCCTGACTTGTTGCGGTTTGGGTTCGGGGCAGCGTAGGCTCCCATGGATCCCAAAGTCCGTTTCTCTTCACAAGGAAACTCCGGACCAGTACTTCCCACAGCTCGAAAGCTAAAGAAATCCAAACCAGGAATACCAAACGGGAAAGAACACAAAGGAACACTTTATTTTCTTGTGCTGCAACCAAATGCTCATAGAAGCGACCCCTGGGGGAACAAGGCTGTGTTTCTGCTTGGCTCCAGGGCAAGTGGAGGACGCCGGGGTAGGGGTAGTTGTGGAGGCAGCTGCTGAATGGCTCCTTAGACGTCCTCAGAGCAGAGAGCAGGGAAAGAGGCTGGCCTGGAACCAGGGCCAGCGAAAACCCTCAGCCCACCTCCAGCAATGACTCCTGCACCCACAGCCCTCACCGCCCCGACCAGCTCCACCTGCTGGGGACCAAGTGTTCAAATACAGGCGCCTGGGGAGCATTTAACATTCAAGTCGGAACAGTGCTGGGCGCTCAGGGGCCTGGAGTTTTAGCTCATCCTCTTTGTGGTAAATGTCCTTGAGGGCAAATATCAGATCTCGTGGGAAATGTCTGCCGTGAAGAACTTTGATGCTCAGGTTGTGGGTAAATTCCACAGCCAGACGTCTAGAAAACTTGTCCTGTCAGAGAACCCGCTCCTCCACTGAGGGTGTCCCAACTCATCAACTAACAAGGTTACACCTGTGAGGGAAACGCTGTGTGGTCTGGCCCCTAGTGCCTTCCGTAAATTAGCTACAGTGTGACGACCCACAAAGCCACAAGACAGAAAGGATTCTACTCCAGCAAACTGCTTCGTAATCCCCCCTTTCCCCTAACACCTGCCAGACTCCTCCATGTGCTCCCAGGGCCCAGGCCTCTCAACTCCCTTACAGTTGTGCAAGTACCCAGTGTCTTCCACCGAGAGCTTAGAGGGAATGCGAGCATGCTGCTGAGGAGGACGGAGCTCACGGCCCACCCACTCTCGGAAAACCTCCTACAGCAGCAGGAGCTTGTGTGTACACACCAAGAGAAAAGACTTACAACCTAACTGCTTCTTGTGTGGCCTTACACAGATCACCAGAGTTGAGAATCTTTCTTCCAACCAAGCAGACCTGAATTAAACAGTCAACAAGTTCTCCCTGGTGCTGGCTGCTAATGTCGGGAAACCTCAAATGGTCCTGGCAAGTGCTGTCCAGTGGTCTGTGGGTGTGGAAAGGTGGCTGTTCTGTTCTCAGATCTGTTAACTGCAAACTTCTTGTGGCCATTTGACATGTGCTCACGTGACAGGAAGGCATTTACCTTTATTTGGTGCCAGTTAGTTGAGATAGACTTTGGCTGCTTTACACGTATCTGGTTTTGTCCCCTCTTGCCCCCTGTAGTGACTTTTTTTTTTTCTCCCAAATGAGAGTCCAAAATTTTCTCCAGATCAAGCCACAACATTCCTATGTATTTGACTCTGCAGGCTTTTGTGGCTTTTCCTGGGGACACGTGAACAACCAACTGTCTATTCACTACCGATAGGGCTGTGATGAGGAACCAAGGAAACTCTTACTAGCCACCTCACCCAGCCTAGCTTAGGGAACCAGTGAGTCTGCTGGGGTTACTTACAGGAGCACAGGTGACTCAGAGGCAGCTGCATCACCAAAATCCCATCCTAACCCAGCAGAGACTCAAGAGAGCTACATCCTGTGAGCTCTCTGCACAACAGCCAAGCTGACTGCACTCTTTTGGCCTCTGCTTATATAACCTGGAGAGGGGCCTCTGAATCTTTTAAATTTCAGGAGCTTCCTGAGACTTGCTTTGTTTACTTCCTGAGGCTTAAACCTCCCTCCAGGTGGCAGTGGTTCAATTCAGAGGAAATACCTACAAGCAGGATGGTTTGCAGGCTGCCAGGCAAATGCAGACTCCCTAACATGGTTAAGGCTTCCCAGCTCAGTCTAATAGAGTCCTGTCTGTACTCCCCGCACCCCCATTTCTGCCCGAACTCTAGCCTGGGGCTGGCTTCCTTTCCACACAGGGTCTCCTCCTCTCAACCTTTTGGGAAACCAAGCAGCACGACGCAGGCAAACCTTCCATGCTGAGTGTTCAGAGATTATCCTGCATACTCTGGTTTGTGCTAATGCCTGACATTTGGAGGTTTGTTCCATGTGCTCCTCAGGTAGTAAAGATCTCAGTCCCTTATCCCAGTAACTGCCCAATGCTGGCTGCTTCAGCAATGTGTGACACTGAGTTGGTAAAGGTCATCAGCAGAGACACAGTCATCAGATGCCTGGGAGACACAGGGCAGCACAGTATGATGAGACGCCTACTGGGGCTGTGTCCCTCCAGGAGATGAAGTTCACGTGGGTTTGCATTAATGATCCACTTGCATCCGAATCCTTCCTGTAGATGGTTTGTCACTGAGGCTGTCCCATCTCATAAAGCCCCCATGACAGCAAACTGTTGACGGAGTATTAGAAAGAGCTTGGGTCTTTAAAGCCAGGGATATGACAGAGAATCTTTTCAGTTTCCCAGTCTCCGCAGTCTGTGTCCTCCAACACGATTCCATTAAATCATAAAGATTAGAGCTTGTCAGGTCCTTCACATCCCTTTCCTCTGATTTGCAAAAATGAGTAGAGGATTTGCTATTAATTTTTGTTGTTGCAGCTACAGAGCAGCCACCATTAACTATGGCTAAGCCATTAACCTGATTGGTATTAATCAGAAGTGTCCCGGGAGCCACAGCCAGTGGACAGGCTGGATGTTTTTCAGAAAAGGGACTTTGTAGGATCAAATAAGAATTGATTGATGATCCAGAGTGTGTGTATCCACAGGAGGAACTGGCCACATTCTGGGTGCTGCTCTTTAATGGAAGTGCTGTCCTGTCAGTCTCTGCATGCAAAGAAGGCAAGAGGATGTAATGACCCTTTCCAAAGCCACTGTGCCCAGGGAACTTTTCCAGCAGCGATACTGAACTGCACTGATGTATTTACTGTCTCAGCCAGTTCTTCCTGAGGCCAATGTTGTGCTCTTCTGAAGTGGAGAGACAATGTCCTGGTTATTAGAAAGAGAGAGAGAGAAACAACAAGCAACAGAGAGACAGAGAAAGGGAAAAAGAGAGAGAGACATACACAGAGAGAGACAGAGACAGAGAGACAGACATAGAATGATCAACAGAGAGTGAGAAAGGGAAAAACAGAGACAGACACAGAGAGAGAGGAGAGAGACAGACAGAGACAAAGACAGACAGACAGAGATATAGAATGATCAACAGAGAGACAGAAAGGGGAAAACAGAGAGACTGACGTACACATACACAGAGAGAGAGAGAGGAGAGAGGGGAGAGAGAGGAAGAGGAGAGAGAGAGGAGAGAGAGGGGAGAGAGAGAGAGAGAGAGAGAAACTGATTTGTTCATAGGAGAGTTCAGATGAGTGATACCCTGGGTATCCTTGTTCTTAAGCAGGTACTTATTTTTTGGAAGACTGGTTCCCGGATGCTATTAAGTCCTGTCTGTCCCACAGCCTTTACATCCCACATATGGAAGACAGACATGAAGGAACTCAGTCTCTAGCCAAGTCTCTGATCAGGGCTTAAGCCCGTGACCTTGAAGTCTCTGGTGCTGTCCTGTAGATAACTGGGCCAACCAGTCACAGATGCCCTGGACAGCTGAGTGAACGCTAGCTACACTGAGAATGTGGAAAACAAACACCTCCCTTGCAGTTGGCAAATTCTCTTATTTCCTATGCAGCTTTCTCAAACAGTTTTGAGTTTAGGGGTTTCTCTGAAAGCCGTTATTATGTCCATGCTGCTTAAAGAACCAGGTATTGGGGCAATCCCCTGAAATATTTGTGTTTGCAAAATGTAATTATATTAGGAAAAGTCTTCCAGTAACTTCATCCTGTCAGTTTGTCCTTTCCAATACTGCCCAGACAGTAGACATCTGGAGGGAGGGAGCCAAGGGAAAAAGTCGGTCCTCCCCTGGTTCTGCCTCTTGTGAATTCCACAAGGCAGTTGAGGGTTTGGTTATGCTCTATTTCAGAAAGTGACTTGAGAAAACATACTGACTAGATTATTACACGGTGTGTGGAAACATTTCCGTTCTGCTGTGTCAGAGCTAAAGCACCTGTGGAAACTCAGGGGCCACGAAGTGGAGGAACAGGAAACAGGGGAATACAGCATGTATGCATCGTACAAACTGGGAGCTCCTTCAGGATGGTTAGAAGTGTCTGTCGGGTTTCGACTTTTCAGTTAAATTGAGAATCACAATGTCCCCACTCCAGATACCAAAGGCCACGTAGTTGTTTCTGATTCTAAGATGGAAATTTGAGCTTGCCAACGTGTCTCCTTCAGAGAGAGACCAGCTTGTGATGGGAAGGACAGTTCTTTACACAGGAACTCCCAGCGGGAGGTAGAGCTAACTGAGGACAGCCAAGGCCTTCCATGTGGATGATCTGAGTCACACTAATGTCTGTCGTCTGTTATGCTTCAGCCTCAGGACCCCAAAGAGACCAGCAACTGCCCGACACTTCCAAAACTGCAAAAGCAAGGTTTATTGAACAAAAGTACAAACCGCAGTAGGGACCTTAACACAGAGACTGGCGCCCCAGCTCTATGAGAAGGCCCAGTCCATCGTTTGGGCTGGCCTTTTATAGGGGGCCCACCACAGCCTTACGTCATGGTGGGGTGAATGTACGGGGCCGTAGGTGATTGGTTGTTTGTTTGTCAGGCTATTTTGACCGTTTGTGGTTGGGAGGCAGTTTTGACCGTTTGTGGCAGTTGGTCTCTGGGTATTCCGGGAACTACTCGCTCTTACTGAAAAGATTCAACTGGGGTGTTTAATAAAATGGAGGTTTGTTTTAAAACGGAGTTGCCACAGCTCTTCATTCCCCCCTTAGACTTGTCCCTGAGACCCAATCATGGGTCTTGTTACAATAACTCATAGCTTGTAGGGGGTTCTGATCTGAGAGGTGTGTAAGTCTGCTGCCCCTGGACCATAAGCTGGATGGTTCCTAATCGATCTTTCATAAACTGTACCAGCTTGTTGATGATACATGGCCCAAAAGTCAAGAGTAGAAGTAGGAGGATGAGGGGGCCTAGCAATGTAGAAACGAGGGTGGTGAGCCAGGGGGATTTATCAAACCAGCTCTCGAACCAGCTCTGCATCTCCTGCCTCTGTCTACGTATCCAGCCCCTCCCTGATCTTAGCCATGTTATCTTTTATAATCCCTGAATGGTCTCAGTAGAAGCAGCACTCCTCTCGCAAGGCGGCACAGAGGCCCCCTTGCTGAAGGAAGAGGAGGTCCAGCCCCCTCCAGTTTTGCAGGGCTACCTCTGCTAAAGAACTGATAGAATCCTGAAGCTGACTTATAGATTCTTCTAAACACTGGAGATCAGCGTCTAGGCTGGTGCACAAGTCAGTGTATTGAGCATTTCCCTTTATGATGGCAGTGGCCTCCGTGCCTATCCCTGAAGCTATCCCAGTGCTTACTAAAGTTGCAAGAGTCACAGCCGTGACTATGGAAGTTCTTTTAACGCGCAGGGGGAACTGCTCTTGCTGTAGATAAAGCTGCATGAACTCTTCATTTGAGTGGTATACCAAGCGAGGGAAAAGGAGGGTGAGCACACAAAAGCTGGTCGTTTTGACAACCTGAGACTGGGCACAGGGTGTCAGCCCAGTAGAGCAGGCCCACCAGGTGTTGTCAGCTGGGTTAACAACACTTTTCCCATTTCAATGTTGGCCAATGTCCAGGTCACTTGTACTGGTGCATGGGGACTCGAACTTCCTGTAGGGAGGTGCCCAACCAGCAGCATACAGGCCAACAGGAAGTGTCCCACTGAATCGGAAGCTTGAGTGGGTTCGAAGGGTGTCACGATGCCTTCCAGGTGTCTCCCTTGTAATCTTCTGGAGCTGTAAGTGGGTCGACAGGCTTTGCGTGGGAATAGTGTACCCAGGCTGCAACTCCGTCCACTTTGAGAGCGGTGGGTGTTGTCATGAGGACTATGAAGGGACCCTTCCATCTCAGCTCGAGGTTTTTCCGTTGGTGTCTGCGGATGAAGACCCAATCGCCTGGCTCAAACCTGTGGGGTTGTGGGGGAACAACAGCCTCGTATATGGCCCTAAGTTGTGGCCAAACTCGTTGACAGGCCTGTTACAGCCCTTCTTTGTAGAGAGTCCAGCAGATCTTGGTCATCTAAGGCCGATACCAGGTCAGTTTGGAGGCTGGGAACCATGGGGGTTGGGATTCCATACATAATTTCAAAGGGGGTCAAACTAGTTGGTACGGAGTATTTCTCACTCTAAAAAGGGCAAAGGGGAGGAGAGCCACCCAGTCTGTGCCAGTCTCTAAGGCTAATTTGGTTAAGGTCTCTTTTAGAGTTCTATTCATTCTCTCAACCTGTCCTGAACTCTGGGGTCTATATGCACAATGTAATTTCCAGTTGGCCCCCAGTGCAGTGGCTATTCCCTGACTTACCTGAGAGACGAAGGCTGGGCCATTGTCTGATCCGATCATAGTCGGAAAGCCATACCTGGGCAGGATCTCTTCAATTAGCTTTTTAGCTACTACATGAGCCATCTCCTGTTTGGTTGGGTAAGCCTCAGTCCATCCCGAGAAGGTGTCTATGAAGACTAATAAATATTTACATCCAAATTTCCCTGATTCGATTTCAGTGAAATCAGTCTCCCAGTACGTACCCGGCCGTGTCCCTCTGTTCCTGGACCCTAGGTTAGTGGGAGATGAGGTCACGTCGGTTAATTGGCAGGCATGACAATGCCTAACAATTTTTTGATGGCTTGGTTTCCTTTCTGAATTTTAACTTTGGCCCTTCTTAATAAGTCTTGCATTCTCCGTGTGCGCATGTGTGAAGCTTGATGTATTCTCTTAAGCTATCTTAGGCCTAATTTCTGGGGTAGGATGACCCGTCCATCTGCTGTTCTCCACCAGTCCTCTAGACATTGAGTCA
>NW_008360311.1:1418915-1443032 GCF_000622305.1 Nannospalax galili
ACCTGAGCCAAGATCTCAGCACAGTCATGGAGTGGGTCTCCAAGGTCAGGATCTGGCAGCAATGTGGCTGGGTTCAGTGATGTCGGCACCTGGAAGATAATTCTGGGCAGATTCAAGAGCAGGGCCTGGTAATGAGTCAATCAGGCATTGCTCAACCATTGATCAGGAGGTTGCTTAAGCACTCCCTCGAGGGCATGGGGGGCTGCTACAAGCAGATCCTGTCCCAGTGTTAATTTGTTGGCGTCCTTAACCAGCAAGGCCACTGCTGCTATAATCCGTAAGCAGGGGGGGCATCCAGCTGCTACAGGGTCTAATTTCTTTGATAGGTATGCGATAGGTCTCTTCCAGGGGCCCACTCTCTGGGTAAGGTAAGGACCCCTTTTGCAATACTTCTATGTTCATCCACATACAGCCAGAAAGGTTTGCTTACGTCCGGTAGTCCCAGGGCAGGGGCCTCTGAAAGCTTGCGTTTTAGGGTTTCAAAGGCCTCTTGTCTTTCCTGTGTCCAGTTGAAGTCCTGTCCTTCTTTGGTGGCCTCATATAGGGGTTTTGCAATCTCAGCAAACTGCAGAATCCAGAGACGGCAGAACCCTGCGGTGCCTAGGAATTACCTCACCTGTTTCCTGGAGGTCGGTGCAGGTATCTTTAGCACAGTCTCTTTTTGGGCTCTAGTCAACCAGCGTTGTCCTTCTTTGAGGACATACCCTAAATAGGTCACTTCTTGTAAACATATCTGAGCCTTTTTGGCTGAGGCCCAGTAAGCCAGGTCCCCAAGTGTACGTAGTAAGTCCTCAGTCCCTTCCAGGCAGGACTTCTGGTCCGGTGCTGCGATCAAGAGGTCATCAACATATTGTAACAGGCTTATGTTAAGGTGTTGGGCTCTGTACTCACCCAGATCTTCGTGCAGGGCTTCATCATATATAGTTGGAGAATTTTTAAACCCTTGAGGCAATCACATCCAGGTCAGCTGGCCGTTAATTCCTGCCTCCGGATCATGCTATTCAAAGGCAAAGTAGGGCTGACTGTTGGGAGCTAGCGGTAAGCTGAAGAAGGTGTCCTTGAGATCCAGAACTGTATACCATTTCCGATCTGGTGGCAGGGTGCTGAGTAATGTATAAGGGTTGGGGACAGTGGGGTGGATGTCAATGACTCTCTTGTTCACCTCTCTTAAATCCCATACTGGTCTATAGTCCCCAGATTGGGGCTTCTTGACAGGCAGGAGTGGGGTGTTCCAGGCAGACTGGGTCGTTTTCAGCACTTCCTGTCCCGTTAATTTTCTGATGTGTGGAGTGATTCCACGTCTTGCCTCTAGGGGCAAAGGATACTGGCGCACCTTGACAGGGTCCACTCCTGCTTTAAGTTCAACATATACAGAAGGCCTGTGTCCCACTAGACCCATACCCCTGTTTCTGCCCAGGCTTGGGGAAACTTTTGAAGCCAGTCTAATATATCAGGGTTTGGTTGGATCGGTTCCTGGTAAAGTCTATATTCTTCAGCCAGGTCGTTGGCGACTAGAACCTGAACTGGTGCCCCACTGTGAAGCAGGGTGGCTCCTTTAGCTGTGAAGTGGATCTGTGCCCTCATTTTTGACAATAAATCTCTGCCCAGGAGCAGGTAGGGACATTCTGGAATTACTAGAAACAAGTGGGATACCTGTCTTTTTCCTAAATCTACTGTTCTTCAGGTAGTCCATGAATAGGGCTTTGTTCCTGTTGCCCTCTGTACCCATATAGTTCTGGAGGACACTGGCCCTCTTGTCTCTAGTAAGACTGAATTCTGGGCACCTGTGTCTTCCATAAACTCAATTGGTTTCCCCTCTATTTTCAGAGTTACCCTGGGCTCAGGGAGGGGTACTGAGCCCTGTCTCCCCTAGTTGCTGTCTTCACCTCTTGTCAGAGCCGATAATATTTTGGCTGATCGTCTATTCTTTCTGGGGCAATCCTTCACCCAGTGTCCTTCCTCCTTGCAGTAGGCACATTGGTTTTTTCCTACCTTGTTTCGTGGTCTTGATCCTGCCGGTGAACTCCATCCATACTGAGGGTTTGTTGCCAGTAACATCTCTCTAAGGTCCTTTCTGTGGTGGGCCTGTTGTCTCTCCAGGACCCTGGTCAGGCTTGCTTCCTCTTTTCCTTTCTTTCCTCCCTTTGTTCTGCTGTCTCTCTTTTATTATAAACCTTTTCCACCACTGCTGTTAAGTCCCTAAGATTCTTTTCCCCTAGTCTATCCAAAGATTGCAACTTCCTTTTGATGTCAGGGGCTGCCTGATTTACAAAGGCAAACATTACAGTCTGCGCTGATTCCTCTGCCTCCGGGTCATATGGAGTAAATCGCTGGAAGGCATCTCGTAAGAAGGCTCTCTTCTGGCCCCTGTCTGACATCATAGACCTTAGACATATTAGCAGGTTTTCGAGCTGCATCTTGAAACCCGCTAACAGAGTCTGGCGGTAGACTGGGAGCCTCTCCTTACCTTCTGCCATGTTATAGTCCCAGCTGGGGTGGGTGGAGGGAAAACTGGCATTAATGACGCCTGGGTCTGTGGTAGGGTCCCCGGTGGGGCCCGGAACCAATATCCGGGCAGCTTCCAGAATTCTATTTCACTCTTCAGTAGTGAACAGTACACCTAGGAGTTGGTGGCAGTCATCCCAGGTGGGCTGGTGAGTGAAGAGAACAGTTTCTAATGTTAATCAAGTCTCGGGGGTTCTCAGGGGGTTCTCAGAGAAAGGCGGGTTCTGTGAGCGCCAATTATAAAGATCACTAGTGGCAAAAGGCCAGTAGTGAAAGGGCTGATTGCCCTCCCCATCTGGGGGCCCCACTGGCCGAAGGGGGAGGACAATGGCATCAGGTTGGGGGGTTGCCCCCCTTCGACTCCACGTGGCTTGTGCAGGTCCCTGTGGGGGTGGGGGTGGTTCTGCAGGGTCAGGGGGTGGAGCCTGCACTTGTGGTGCTGTTGGTGGGGCACTCATTTGGGGGGAGTAGGGCAGGGGGGAAAATGTCTCTCTCCTCTGTCCCCCCCCCCGAAGAACATGTCTCTCTTCCATCTTTGGTTTGAGAGAGAGAACCTGTAAGGGTGGATAGGGAGCTGTTGGATTAATCAGGGGAAGGAAGGACTTGACCCAAGGGAGGGGGCCATCAGGTTGTTCAATGAGGCCTCGCCAGGTCACGATGTATGGAATCTGATCTTGATGGCCCGTCCATGGGCAGAAGACGTGGTCCTTTACCCTAGAGATCAAAGTTAGGTTAAAGGTTCCTTCTGGAGGCCAACCAACATTAAAGGAGGGCCAGTCAGCCTTGCATAAGGTCGTCCATTTCCTTTTTTTCACATCTACACCATTATTATGAGCAATCATCTTTATGTCCCCCCAGTGGGCTAGTGTTAGTTCCAGAAGGGAGGAGGGGGTATTGCCCATGATGTTTGTCAGTCCCATCCGTTTCGTCAACAAGGAAGTTAGAACGAAGATCACAAGACACAAGAAGGATGCAGAAAGACAGAGGGCCCAGAACAGACTGCCACAGCTCTTAGATGGTCTGGATTCCCGCCTGCGTGGGTTTCCTGGCTCGATTATGCCAAAGACCATACAGATAAGATGCACGTGTCCCAACAGGGTGCGTGGTCCTCTGATGTTTCAGATGGACAAACGTCCTGGTGGAATGCCCAGTGTGGGGCACCCACCCTGACGAGGACGGTGGCATCTCCCAGATCCTCCAGGTCGCTTTCTTAGTGTGTCCACTAATATTCCAGCGACAAAAAACAAATTCAAACGGCCGCGACCAAAACGAAAGTGGAGAGAAGACAAACGGACAAACAGGCTAGTTACACAAAGACATACCTGGCTGGTTGAGCACAAACCTTTTGGGGTCGGGTTCCGTGGCGGGGGGTGGGTCTCTGGGGATCCTGGACGAGCCCCCAAATGTTATACTTCAGCCTCAGGACCCCAAAGAGACCAGTGACTGCCTGACACTTCCAAAACTGCAAAAGCAAGGTTTATTGAACAAAAGTAAAAACCGAGGTAGGGACCTTAACACAGAGACTGGTGCCCCAGCTCTATGAGAAGGCCCAGTCCATCGTTTGGGCTGGCCTTTTATAGGGGGCCCACCACAGCCTTACGTCATGATGGGTAGGTGATTGGTTGTTTGTCAGGTTATTTTGACCATTTGTGGTTGGGAGGCAGTTTTGACCGTTTGTGGCAGTTGGTCTCTGGGTATTCTAGGAACTACTCGCTCTTACTGAAAAGATTCAACTGGGGTGTTTAATAAAATGGAGGTTGGTTTTAAAATGGAGCTGCCACAGCTCTTCATCGTCCACTGCCCCCACAACACCTGCCATGTGTGGCTCAGTTTCAGGCTGTTTCTTGATATTGTTGAAGACACTGTTGTGCTCTAAAGAGAGGGGGGCTGGCCAGCTGTGGAAACTAGAGATGGAAAACCCACAAATGCAGAGAAAAGAAATAACTGAAAGGTGGGGGCTTCATGGACACCACTCAGTTCTCTAATCAAGTGGCTTGTGAGGCATCTGTGTGAATGAGAGTTGCCCTCTTTTTTGTTTCAGGACAGAGATGTGAGATTGTTGTGAAAAGTATTAACCCGTACAATAAACTCCAATTACTAAAAGCAATGATGATTACTTACCTGTTCAATAAATAGCTATTGAGTGTGTACAATGTGGCCCGCACTGTGGCAGCACTAGAGATACATTATGAAACAAGCTGGCAGAGGCCCCTTCCCTTCTATGATAAACCCCATCAGAGAAACTGGAGGTATTGAACCAAAAGGCAGTGCCCAGGAGCGCTAGTCTGGTTGTTTGTAAGCACTGGAAGTCTAAAGAGGCAGATGGCAAAATGGCTCCACCTAAAAGAATCCAGGAAGGTGAAGATCTCCAGACTCTACAGTCTGGGAGGAAGAGCATCTGATGCTGTCTCAAGCCCTGCTTCTCAGGTTCTGTGCTCCTCACTCCGCAGCCCCAGGGAGGGCCTTGATGGAGGGTGTGCACCTCCACCAGTGTCCTAAGTGACTCTCCTGATCCAAGGGCCCTCTTCAAGTATCCACAGTATAAAGAATTGCCAGACCTGGTGGCACATGCCTTTAATCCCAGTACTCAGGAGGCAGAGGCAGGTGGATCTCTGTGAGACCAAGGCAAGCCTAGTCTTCATAGCGAGTTCCAGGCCAGTTTAGGGTACAGGAAGACCCTGTCTCAAAAAGACAAAAAAAAAAAAAAAAGATGCATGAAGAGCCTGTCAGTGGTGAAATGGTGAATTCTAACACCTGCTAAAAGAACTAGCATCTATTCTTACAAATTCTCCCAAATAGAAGAAGGATATAGAACACTTAAGTGCCCACAATTGATAGATACATAAAATGTAGTGTATTGATAGAATAGAATATCATTCAACCTTAAAAAGAAATGCAGTACAGCCCCATGCTACAACATGGATAAAACTGCGACTCTGTATTGAGTCGATGAATCCAGTCACACAAAGCCACATAGGATGTGATTCCATTTATATGAAATGTCTAAATAAACAAATCCAGAGGGCCAGAACAGTCTTGGGGTGAGGGGAAGGGAATGAGGAGGAGGAAGCTCATGAGTATTATTTGAAACAATGAAAATGTCCCCACATAGAGTGATGATGCCTCAGTAGAAGAGGAAAGACTTTCTTTCCTAACCTATCGCTGGGTTGACAGTAGAGATTCTGTAGCAGGTGACAGATTAATAAAAGAAAAACACGCAAATGTCTGTAATGAGTTGCTTGTGACTGGAGCCTTCAGAAATTAAGATACAAAGAAACAGGGAAAGCTATTGTTATGTTCAGGTTTGATGGAAGGTGCACCGTCCTGTGGACGTGAGGTTAAGCATTAAAAGAGTGTGATTGAATGGTAATATGCTGGGGGAAGAGGTCCAGACGCTGCTGCTCAGGTGTAGAACACAAGTCTGGCATGAAGAAGGCCTTGGTTTGATTCCCAGCACCATAATAAATAAACTGGAGGGAATTTAGCACGGCCTGCTTGTTCCAGCTCTTCTTGGTGTCCCTGTGTGTCATTCCATCACCTTTGTGTAGGACAAAACACCTGTCAAATGAGGGTCTTCAGTGGAGAGAAGGTCTGGGAGCGACCTTGGATTTTATGCCCTTCTCCAGGAAGAGCTGCCTGAGGCTGGTTCAGTTTCCTTCAGCAGAAAGGGCTCCCTGTGCTAACATGCAGCACTGGGGAGCAGCGAGGCTCCGTCCCCATAAGTGATATAACTGAATAAACAGGACACTCCAGAGTGGTGCATTTTAAAATACCATGTGCATTGTGTGAATCCATTGCTAATTTTTTAAAGAATGCATGATCCATCCTGGGAAAGAGAATGACGAGACTGGTATCTCCGGTGAACTTATAGTTAGTGGAGTAGACTAACTTTGACTGCAGACTCTTTGGATTGGATGCTGAATAAAGAAACAGCAGTCTAAAATATTCCTTCTGAAATCCTTTCTTGTCCTGAGAGTCTGCAATGATGAGATTCATAAGGAGACTATGATGTTAACTTCATGACCAACTGTTATGTGCTAGGTTCTACAGAGTGGTGGCCGGCAGACTCACACTATATTTGGTTCATGAATTCTGTGGGTAATAGATGCCAGTGTTGTCCATATGTGATAATACACAATTATATCACAATTATATATATATATGTGTGTGTGTGCATGTATCTGTGGGGGCCTGGACATTGGACTTCTGACATAACGTGTCTCCTTCAGTGATTCATGTGCGGACCTCCACCCAGGAAGTCTACGGGGAACGTGGCATATCTAGACTTAAGCACTCAGCGCAAATCCTGTGTTCAGAGAAGTGCTGATGTGAAGACAACAGTACCACCCACTGCAATTACAAAGCCCAGAGCTGGGCTCCTTGGGTACCAAGCCCGGCTCAGCCATAGACGCACTTGCATTCCTGTTTGAATTACTGGCCCTGTGCGCTCTTTAGCTCTCATCTGCAAATTGGGGTGATAACAAATAGTTCCCAGCCTACCCACATTGACTGAATGATGAAATCTTTGTAAAGCATTTGGGCAGATGCCTGTTGCAGAGCAAGCACCACATAAATTATGTAAACCCCCGGAGCCCAGCACAGACCATTCCTGTTGAGAAGTCTGCATGCAAAGTAGTTCTTCATGAAAATGCTCCCACTTTTCTAAACTGCCTTTTTTTCTTCCATCGTTTCTGCTTTGCTAATCACACAAACTCTTTTCAAAATATTTATTTTGTTTTAAATTTTGCATATGTGTGTTTGTCTATGTGTTAGTATGCACACATGCATGCAAGTGTCCAAGGACTCCAGAAGAGGACATCAGATCCTCTGGAGCTAGAGTTACAGGCAGTTGTGAGCCACCATATAGGTGCTGGGAACTGAACCTGGGTCCTCTGCAGGACCTGCAACTGCTCTTACCGGATGAGCCGTTTCTCCAGCCCCGGTCGTCATTAGTCTAATCTCTATTTAAGAGATATGCACACATGCATGCAAGTGCCCAAGGACTCCAGAAGAGGACATCAGATCCTCTGGAGCTGGAGTTACAGGCAGTTGTGAGCCACCATATAGGTGCTGGGAACTGAACCTGGGTCCTCTGCAGGACCTGCAACTGCTCTTACCGGATGAGCCGTTTCTCCAGCCCCGGTCGTCATTAGTCTAATCTCTATTTAAGAGAGTGTAAAAGTAGAGGCTTGTTAAGAGCAGCAGAGGACACAAGTTCAGTTCCTAGCTCCCACGTGGCAGCTAAAAACTACCAGTAACTCCAGTTCCAGGGCATCTGATGCACATTTCTACCCCCTTGGGTATTGCACACATGTGGTACACTTACACATATGCAGGCCAACACTCATACACATAAAAATTAAATAAAGAGAATGAAAAGGTGAACCATGAAACATGGCTTTAATGTATGGGACATAATGGCTGGCATACTGGTTTCTGGATGAAACACTGAATGCCGGGTTCTACCTCTTAAAGAGCCAAAAGGAGATGTTAAGGATTTGTCTAGTATCTGATGTAACTTCAAACTTTTTTCACTTTGAAAAATTTGCCTTAGGATCTAGGTGTGGGAAACTCTACCACATTAAATCCTCAAATAGGTTTATAATCTCTGTTTTACAGATGAGGGAACCCAGTCTCAGGAGGCTGTAGTGACTTCTGAGACGCACACCACTCGCAGAGCAGGGTGGAGGCAGGCCTGCAGTGACAGGCACCAGAACCTGAAGACCTGTTGCTCCCAACTGCTTTCTCAGAGGTCCAGCACCCACTCACCTTTGTCTCTTAATGCTTGATTTGGGGGATGAGGAGATATGTCTATTGGTAAAGTGCTTGCTGTGAAGCAGGAAGACAACCTTGATCCCAGCTCCTATGTAGAAAGCAGGGTGCAGCTGCACATGGTTAGAATCCCAGCTCTGGAGACATAAAGACAGGTGATCCCTGGGGCTTTCTGGTCAAACAGCTTCACCGAGTCAATAGGCTTCAGCCTCAGTAAGAGATCTGTCTCAAAAACAAGGAGAGGAACTGAGAAAGACAGGTGATACCGACCTCTGTCCTCCATACACGCACGCACACATGTGCCTGTGTACCTGTGCACACACAAGTATAAACAAATAATAAAATACGTTATTTAAAAATATTTTACTATTTTATGTGTATGAGTGTTGCCTGCATGTGTGTGAGTGCACTTGTGTCATGCGATACCTGAGGAGATCAGAAGAGGACATCGAATCCCCTGGAGCTGGAGTTACAGATGGTTGTTAGCTGCCATGTGGGTGTTGGGGATTAAACCTTGGTCTTCTGCAAGAGCAGCCAGTGCTCTTAATTGCTGAGCCATCTCTCCAGCCCTATAAAATACATTTTTATGTGGCACAAATTTGTCACTGTGAATTCTCTAAGATGTAAAATATTTCCTTTGCACTACACAAGGAAAATAAAACCATAAGAAAGAGCAGCTAAAAATGGAGCCCTAGAATTAGCCACCCCACCTGCCTTCCTGAGTTATCAGCAATTCTCTGAGCTGCTCAAAGAAGCTTTTCCAAGTCAAGCAGCAAGAGGTGTGGCCTATACACTTGCTTCTTTTTAGGGACCAGCTGGATCCTTGCCAGGCCTGAGTGATGGACCCAGGTCACTCGTTCACCTCTCTTCAAGGATGCTAGTCCCGTCTCATCTCATCCAGGGACATTAAAGTAAGCCGCTGGATGCTGGACATCACATTGATTTCATGCCAAGATTTCACTCAACCACGGTGACAACCATTGATGTGTCAAAGCCTTACAAGAAAAATAAACACATCTGATGCACACAGCTTTTTGTTTTTTTATGCCACGCTAAATTATGCACCTTCTCTAAGATCCGACACCAGCTGGGACTCTTTGCTGAGAAGCAGAGTGGAGGCTTGTAAGGTCTGGAATTGGAATGACGGAGAAAGTCAAAGGACAGTAGATCCAGAGTTGGGGACCCTCTTTCTACACCTCCTCATCTTCCTTTTCTTGGCTGATCCACTGGAACTCTGACTCTTATCTCTCAACACTGATGTCATATGTTTGTCTCTCCTCAGAGAACAAGCCTGCTGCGTAGGAACCATTTAAAACTGCCCACGACCGACCTCTTTTCAATCATGTCCGTTCAAGGTGACGCATCTTAAGACAAGCATTCTTAGTGGGCATCCCAGCTGTCAGTTGGGATGAAAGTGGGTTGCCCAGAGCAGAAGAAGCCTCTGGTCTGTTTGGTCGCCTCCTTCCTAGCCTGAGGGAGGCACAATCACTTCTCTGATGAGTCTTCTAGCTTCTGCTTTCCCTGAAATCTTTTCGTCCAGCTGTGTTTACTCTATTTTTTTGTATTTTGTCTGAAGAAGACAGAGAATTTGCATAATTAAGAATGACCCTAGCCATCTCTGCTAATGCCTCCAGTAAAACCCCTGACTGTCCCTGTTAACTAATTACATCTATCATTATGTCAGGCAGGTAAAAGACTCCTTTAGTCTGTTCAGACAACATTATTCACCTGGGATTATCAAAGGTTTCAATTCTGGCCATTAGTTGAAATTGCCCAGGTCATTCATTATAGCAAGCTGCATATCCCTTCCAGACGGTGCAGAGTAAATGCAGAATCAGGAACAGATTAAACAGCCATGCATCAGGAGCTGGAGTCTGAGCCTCAGCCCTCCTTTCCCTTAGAGCTTATGGGTGAAAAATGGAGAGAAAAAGCATGTGTTTTCCTCTCTTACTGCAGCCAGTATTCAAGTTTTAGCTGCAAGAAGTTGGAAATGACTATTTTTCTCCCCAGTTTCTTTCAACCTTTTAAGTATCTGGTTTAAGAAATCAATAACAAAAACATAAATTGGAAAATAAACAATTTGAAATAAAATCCTCCAAAAGGCTGACATACTAACTCCCTATTGTAGGCATGAGCCATGGGTTGTAGACAGGGACTTGTGTCCCTGTCAGGGCAGAGGAGTGGGGTGGTGGTGACGGCAAGCGTAGTCTGCCTGTTAAAATTATTTCACCTACATTAAGAACGGAACAAAGTAGGTTAAAGATTATATTGAGACATAAATAATACAAGGGGGATACAAACATCTCTGAAGGACATGGAGGTATGATAGTTCCTGGGCTATGGAGCAAGGTCAGGCAGAGAAACCATTTCCTTCCAAACAAGCTTTCATCTGTCCTGTTCACCACAGAATTTAGCATCCTCATCACAAGCCAACAGATATATTTTTATATTGATCCTAGTCCATTATATGGAAAAACTATGATGGGCTTGGTAAAAGGTACCAAGTAACACAAAAGATGTAAGTGGTTTATGTTCAAACTGAAATGCAAGTTACATAAAAATACAGGTAACCATCAAGCAGGACATGGTGGCTTAAGGCCATAGTTCTGGCACCAGAAAGGTAGAGACAGGAGGATCACCAGGAGTTTGAGAGCAGCCTGGGCTACATAATGAGTTTCAAACCATCCAGGACTGTAAACTTGTCTCAAAAAAATGAAACAATAAAAACATAAGTAGCAATAAGTGATATTGTTCACTAATAGTATGAAAGCGCAAGAAAATTCAGTCTCTAATCAGAACGTCCAAGTTACCTTCTTAGATGAAAGTTCATGGAAATGTGCCTGGGCGCTGTGTTCATTAAACATTCGTACTCTTTGTACAGAAGAGCGAGTGGAGACGCCACAGACCAAGTCATTGGAGAACCCTGGAAACATCTCTATAAGTGGACACAATCTGTGTTTTCCTTCAGTGTTTGGAAATATAAGATAAGGCCTACTGTTCTCTGTTGCTCAAAGATGATGCCAGTCAGAGGAGAAAAGTTAGAAATTTGAGATGAATAGATTGCTTCTTTATAATCATTCATTTAAGATTTATGTGTGAGTCAGGTGGTGAACATCATGCTAGATAGACCCTGCTGTTTGTGAAACAGACATCATACCCTCAACATCATCATAAATTAATAAAATGATCCCCTATGTTGGAAGGTGATGAATCCTGTGGTAGCAACAGGAGTGGCTGCACATGCTCAGCAGATCTGTGAACTTTTCATAAACACAGTTGTGAGGGCCTGTTGAGATGACACAGGCATTCAAAGGTCTAAATGAAAGTGAGAACATGGGTTGTGGGCATCCAAGGAAGAGTCCTCCAGACAGAGAGGACAAAGGGAGCAAGATCCTCAGCTGAGAGTGCATGGCCTGTTCAAGAGCTGCAAGCAGGCCAGATGAGGGAGGGCAGGAAGGGAACACAGAGGTGACCCGGAAATGCAGATCACAGGCTCCTTCGCTGCTATCCATGGGAAGATGCTGGCTTCCATTTTAAGGGCTTATTCTGGCTGCTCTCTTGAGAGAAGCCTGTGTGTGGGTGGTGGGGATAGGAGGGGACGGAATGCAAAGCAATTGCTGTGGGCGGGAGAGAGGTGACCATACTCAGACTCCAGGGTGACCTCGGTAGAAAGAGGAGTAGCAGGTACCTGGTAAGCACTTTCCGAGGTCAGTGCCAGCCAGATGTGCTTATAGATCAGATGAGAGATGAGAGAAACCTCATGATGCTAAGAAGTTATCCTGAGCAGCTGGAGTCATGGGAGTATCATGAACAGGACAGAAAAGACAGCTTAACACTGTTTCAGGGGCAATTAAGAATTCTGGTTGGTGATCTGTTAAGTGAGATTCTGTTAGACAAAGCTGCTGAGCACGTACTTGAATATGCTCATCCGACCCTAGCTGAAGGTATGTAAACTTAGGAGCCTCAGAATACAGATGTCACTGAAAATCATCCCACAGCATAAGGTCAGCAGGGAGGTGGAGTCAAGGAAAAGAGCTAGGACTCAGGTGAATTTCCAGCTGACAAGGCTCCCAGAGAGACACTGAGAGAACCAGCTAGGACTGTGGTGGTCATCAAGATCATCAATGGGGATCGTGGCTTACGAAAGGATGACTGAGCCACTGAGCCAAAAGTGGGGGGATGTCAGGAGGCAGAGAGAGGAACATGGGTTTAACAGTTGGAAATAGCTGACTGCTTTGATGAGCAGGTCCGGTGATTTGGTGGGACAAAAACCAGGTTGGCAGGGGTGGGGGCTGAAGCTGGGGAGATGGCTGAGTGGATGAGAGTACTGTTGCTGTTCCAGAGGAGCCGAGTTCAGCAACCATGTCAGGTGACTGACACCACCTTAACTCCAGCTCTAGGGGATCCAGTGCCCTCTTCTGGCTTCCACTGGCACCCACAAACAGGTACACACACACACACACACACACACACACACACACACACACACATATCAAACAAAACTAAACAAAACAAAAACCCATGAAGACCTGGTTGGATTTAGTTTAATAGAAAATGGGCTTTGTGGAATTAAGAGTCTTTTACTCTGAATAAAAGACTATAGAAATCTCACAAAACAAACACATGACTTAATGAGTTTTAATAAGGTGAACAAATACCACATTAGCCACATTCTCGAACAAGAACAAAACTTTGCTGGCCACCCCAGGTTCCTCTCTGTCCGTGCCACCTGCACTGTCCTGATTTTTTTTTATTAATAATCCCCTGGTGTTCATGATAATTTTATCAGTTAAATGTGCCTTCCCAGACAGCATCATTCAGCCTTGCCTGCTTAATACTATTATGCCTTTTAAATCTCTTAATTTATAGGCTTCTTTCCACTTATCTTAAAGAATTCATGCATCTGACTTTAAACCTCAGTAGTTGCCAGTGTTACCCAAAACAAAACAAATAGCAAACACACGCCACCTGTTGAAAATGAATTCCATCTCCTCTAGTCTTGCGGAGGGGGAGCAGACACCAACTAGATCAAGCTGTCAATTTTCAGAAAAATCAAAGACCAAAACAAAATGTTGAATTTCACTAGGAATATGCTGTCAATAAATTCCACAGTTAAAAGATTGTTGAGTTGAACATCCTTAGATTCTGTAACGAGTAGACTGCACAGCCAAGGGAGTTTTGCTTTGCTCAGGAGAGAGAGTAATAACCTGTTTGCAAGCTGGTGACAATGATCAAGTAGCAACCAGAAAACTAATGATGCAGGTGGACTAAGGAAAACTGCTGGAGGCTTGTCCATGTGCATGCAAGAGCGAGAGCCAGGAGGTGGTGCTGGCTTGGCAGTGAGTGAGGAGCAGGGACAGCGGAGGAGCTGGTGGGAGGCTAGATGATCCAACACCCGTAGTTTCTCCTCAGGATGGAAGAGGACGTGGAGGCTATAAGTGAGATGGATGTGGAGGAACTGGAAGAGAACTTGGCAAGGGACATACCTGATGGTTTCTGAAATAGCTCTTGCTGTTGTTTTTGGTAAGGTTCTGGACCTGAGTAGTCATGGAGAGCCCTGTAAGCTTGAGTGACAGAAGAATCCTGTCGGTCTAAATTCTCCCATCCTCTACCTGTACACCACAGGTACTGAGCCAGTCTCCTCGCTCTTTCACCTAGGACTGGTTGTGTTCCACACTGTGACGCTGGATGTTAATGTCAACTTGCCACAAATTAGAGTCACCTGAATAGGGAGCCTCACCTGAGGAATTGTCTTAATAGCCTTGATTGGAAGACTCCACCCCAGACATGGGTGGCGCCTTCTGGTAGCAGGTAAAAGGGTATGACAGACAGAAGATCATTCAGCTTTTGCTTGGTTGGTCTTCCCTCGCACTGCTGAGTTGGTTTGTCCTGCAGCTACCGCTGACTCCTTCACTGACATCAGGACTAGTGCTTTGGGCGTCCATCTTTGACTGGCTCTCCAGGAACTCATCAGGTTTCCAGCACCACATTGGACCTGCTGTGAACTGAGCAACTACAGGGCTCTTGGCTTTTAGGCTGTGAGACATTGTGGGGTACTCCAACTGTTCAGCACCAGCCTCAAGGATGAACAGCTATTGGTTCCCAGTCTCCCGGGTGTGATTCTTATGTTTCAAAGGAAGCTAATCAATTACCCAAATATTCATTCCTTCCATCAGTTGTGTTTCTTGGGAGAACCCTGACTAATACAGATATCATGTAAGCTACGCTGACCATTTTCCAGAGTCCCCTTCCCTACTTGGCTCTTGCTTAGGGTGGTGGTAGATGATCCTGAAGTGGGGAAGAGAGGACGGGACAATGTGGCACTTTTCACTGTCTGCGGTCTGATCAGGGAGTTGGGACCTGGTGGTCCCTCTACCATAGTAACCCCTCACCATGGTTGCCTGTTCTAGATTGGTTTCTATCTCTGTGTTGAACACCATGACAAAATCAACTTGGGGAGGAAAGAGTTTATTTCATCTTACACATCCGGGTATCCGTCCATCATGGGGGAAGCCAGGGCAGGAGCTCCAGGCAGGAACTTGGAAGCAGGAGCTGAAGCTTGCATGGAGGACGCTGCTTACTGGCTTTCTCCCCACGGCTTGCTCAGCTACCGTTCTTATACAGCCCAGGACCACATGCCCAGGAAGGGTACCACCCACAGTGGAATTGACCCCCCTGCATCAGCTAAGAAAATGCCTCACAGACATGGCCACAGTTGGGGTTCGCTCTTCTCAAGTGACTCTAATTTGTGTCAAGTTGACAAACACTAACCAGCACATGACCCCTCACTATGGTGGCCCTTCACTGTGGTGTTTCTTCACCATGACAGCCTCTCCTCATTGCAGCTCACCACTGTGGTGACCCCCTCACCATGTTGGCTCCTCACCATGGCGGCCCCTCACTGTACCAGTCCCTCAGCACCTTGAGAAACCACAAATCTTTAGCTTCAGTCTTGAGCTGTATGTATACACAGGCACCTCCATGGTAGAGGGAGACAGATGCTTCCTCACGGTCACTGAGGTTGACACTAGTAAGAACCAGAGGAGTCTGTGGTTCACCGTTGCTCCATGGGCCGCAGTGCCCCTTGCCTTTCACTCATAGCCAGTTTCTTTCCTGCCTGCTGGTCTGGCTGGCCTGAAGCAACTTCAGAGCCTACATCAAACACCAGGCAGCAGACAGCTCCCCTAGCTAGGACAGTAGCATATAGTCAAATCTCTATGAAAACACCCCTAGTCTGCATCATGCAGAGTGCTTTGGTGTCTCTGATCCAACCCTAACTGGTACCCTGGGTGGTACCTGCTCCATCAGTCTGCCATCTTTCCCATGTACCAGCTGTGCTGGCCTTCTGTCATGTTATCACAGTCCAAATGCTGAGTCCCTTCCCACAGTCAGCAACATGCCGGTGATGGCCAGGTTTGCCCATCATCTCCTGCTGCAGGAGAGGCCAAGGTCTTCACCCTGGAGGATGTTTCCTCTCTATGAATCAAACCGCAATTCCTAACATCAGAACAATGTGGCTGCCATGCCTGGGCCTGGGAGGAAATGCTTTTTGTAAGAGCTAATCAGATTCTACATTAATGAGAGAAATATGAAGCTAATCAACACCACAGAAGGTCTCTAGACTCAGGCCTATTAAACTTCATAAAAAATTAATGACTGAAAGAGCAGACTCTTTTGTAAGGGTCTCTTGTGGCTGGATAAGAGCCTGAAGTCCCATTCACCTCTCATTACATTGAATTAGCCTCACTTTCCAACCCAAAATACCATCCATCAAGTGGCGTTTTCCACTGGGTGTTGGATGGTCAGTGTTTGAAAACACTTGTGAAATATTTATTATTTCTTGTCTCCATCCCCTGGCCCCTCCCCTTTCAGCCAATCTCCCTCCTATTTTGTTCACGATGGCTTTTCCCATTTTAATTAAAGAGATTTGTACTCCTAAAGCCTTCTGGGAAACATCTTCAGCGATTGTGGTTTGCAGAGGGCTCTGGAACTATGTGGCAGCAAACCCCTGTGCTCAGAGCTGTTCCACATCTGCTCCAACAGCCAGAGACACAGAGGCCAGAAGGCAGACTAACTGGGCCGAGAAACAGTTCCAGGACCCCCAGTGGTCAGTCATCTTTGTTAGGGTGTTGGCTGTAGGCATTAAACAGATTCAGAATTTTAAAAATGTATCTGCCAAGCAGGGGCCTCAACTGCAATGAGATCCAAATCCCCAACCCCTCACCTGCCTTTGCCCCAGACTGTAGTTCACCTTCTTCAGTTGTGATTTTAGGTTAGAGAACTTCAGCTCCATCATTCACCCAACAGGGTGCACGGGACTCTCAGAGTGAGCAGACAGGTAATTATGTATATACAACGGGAGGGTCTTCTCATTAGGAAAGGTGATCACCAAAGTAATCTCTTCAAATGATGAGGTTCATGTTCAAAGGGCTCCTGAAAATGATGCCATCAGTGACACGGTCCCACTGAAGAGGTCAGCACCGCACTACACAGAGCAGGGCTGGAGGGCTAGCTCCCACCAGGGTAACCGGAATGGGGAGAAGGGACTTGGCGTGAAAACTGGGGCAGGTCAGATGAAATTCAAATGATGTATTCTCGCCACCCTGGACATACTGCTTCCTAAAGACCCTTCCACCTGTCTGCCTCACTCACTGACCTCCAGGACCTGCACACCAGGGCTGCACAGATCCTGACACAGGTAAACCTTGTCTCCTCTTTGAAGATTCTAAACTTGGACATGGCCCTGGGGCCTCTGTAACACAAGCTATTAACAGGTCTCCACAGCAAGTACCAGGAGAGGTGAAGAAGGGGTTCGGCCTGCACGGGTGGAAGCTGCATCAGGGTGCGTTTCCCTAATTGCACTGTCGTCTCCTGTTTCCACTTCTCTATTGATGCGCAGGAGGCCAAGAGGAAGGATAGTTAACCACGTGAGTTCACACCGTGGATCAGGAAAGGCAGGTGTGTGGCTCTGGGAACAGACTGCACACACATTTCCCGGTCTGACAGCCCCCAACACCACCCTTAGCCAGACCATGTGCTTTGTAAATACCTGCAACCAAGGCTTATTCGGGAATCCAACATTGTCCCATTTACCCATTTGTCTTCAACAACCAAAATGCCAAAACGATTTCCTCCACTGAGAGCCTAATTTCTTTTATGCTCTAATCAACAGCCAATATGGAGTAGCTTAGAATAGTGTGTGTGAAGCCCCCAGAAGCCCATGGGTTATGAAAGACCGAGTACCGGGGGGTGGGTCAGGGAAGATGATTTACTGTGCCGTTTAGCACTAAGATAATACTGAGAGATCTCTGTAAAGGTTCAGTACCTTCTGCTGGGCATCCACAATCCTCGCCAATGAAAAAACTTTAAAGTGTCTTCTGCCTGCTGTCTGCTCATCAAGGTAAGGGATTTTGTAGAGCTGTTTGTAAATGTCGTGGGCCTGTGTGCATGCACACACGCACGCACACACACACACACACACACACACACAGAGACATGTACACATACTCACAAACACATGCCCACACATATACACTCACACACATGCAAACACACATATACACATTCATATACTCCTATACACATACATACACACATATACAGTGAGTGACACAAATATACACACACATGCACATGCTACTCACACATACACACAGATACATACAACTAGCACACACACACACACACACACAGACATGTACACATACTCACAAACACATGCCCACACATATACACTCACACACATGCAAACACACATATACACATTCATATACTCCTATACACATACATACACACATATACAGTGAGTGACACAAATATACACACACATGCACATGCTACTCACACATACACACAGATACATACAACTACACATCTGCACATGCATATACACATATGTATATACACATACCCCTATACACATACACACCTGCACATTTGTACTCGAAGGCATACATATATTTATACATATGCATACACACATGCAGACATGCACACACAGGCATGCATACACTGACACACATACACACGTATCCCCCCCCAAAGGGCTCTGAAATGATAGCTGCCCATGTACCTAGAAACTATGGCGCTCTTGTCACTGGTCAGTTCCGTTTGCTACCCAGTGTTCTCTTGACTTCGCCCCTCCCCATGTATTGGCCTGAGGCCTTCAGTCGTGCATACATGGTATGTAGTGTGTGGTATGTGCCTGCCTTACCATTTTACCCAAGGAGTTAGACCACCAATGAAGGGTATGTGCAGACTTTATCAGCTTTGAAGATGAAGACATACTACATTTCCGTTTCTAAGAAGATAATGATGATTTGACTAACATTTGCCAACCTTCGGGATTCTCTTTTCTTCCGTATCTCTGAGAAAGTTAACGGTGTAGTGTTGACTCCCTTTCATGGCTGTGTCAGTGTCTGTAACTGCCCTTCCCTGGACACCACGACAAAGCACAGACCAAGCTACACCTTTAGTGAGATTCCTAAAGTCTCAGGAGACGGCAGAAGAACACCACTGCACAAGGCACCATGTGACCTCCTCGCGCTCTGACTCCTGACACTTGGATTGGAAGGTGTGGTCTCAGGTCCCTGCTACTGCTGCCCAGCTCCTGGACGTGGTCAGCTTCCAGTGGCTTCCTTTTCCTCCATTAACAGGACCAGTCCCAAGATGGCAGCATGCCCTTTCTTTAGGAAGAACTGGAGTCTCCTAAGTAAGCAGGATCCCCCGCTCAGTGAAGAGCACAGTGGTTCAATCACGGGGCAAACCACTCAGTTCTGAGGACACAACTCCAGGCCATCCCAGGTCCTTCTATCTCAGCATGCGTCCTGTGAATGATACTTTTTAAGCTACCATTTTTAGGGCATGTATGAAATGTTCATTAGGCTGAGGAATACTCAGCACCCAATTAAATACTCAAAACAACCATGTGAGTGTCAAGAGTCCATGTTCTCATTTATTAATTGAGATATTACTGCTCTGGAGGATAAGTGGCTGGTCAGAGTTGACGCTATTAAAATTGGTGTAATTGTGATAAGCCAGACTGTCTTCTTTCTCAAAATGGAGCAGTTAGCCTCAACAGCATCATGATGTTCACAACCAATGAACCTGAAAACCACATGGAGCAAAGGCCTCCTGCCTCCCAGGAGTCTTCAAAGTACCGACAGACCATTTATACCGTCCCTAAAGATGCCCAGAGAGCCTCCAGCAGCCCAGCTCTTACTGACCCTTCTTCTCACTGGATCAAGGAGAGTCCCTAACTTGCTGTCCCTGTAGAATGCAGAGCCAAGTGCCATGGAGCCAGATTAGACCCAAATCAGACAATATCACCTGTTCATGCTCTGGTGGCCTGGCTCTGCTTTTTGACAGACAATGCCGATTCCATTTTTCTGATCTTTATTTCACTGTAGGCGGGGGACTTGGTGTGCAGAACAGGTTATCTTGTCTCTATAGATTGTCAGATGAAGAAAATTGACTGGGGAAATAGTAAACTCACTAACACCTGTCCCTGGTGTGTTTGATGGGATTCTGGGCCTCTATCCTGAGACCAACACAACAACACCCTAAGACCTTAGAGGAACTGGAAATGGGGGCCTTTTGGATGTGGGAGATCTAAATCCTGGGAGGAACTGTTTCTGAAGATGACCTCCCATCAGTTACCAAAACTCATTTTCTAGAAGATGATAAACTCCAATTCTTACTTCCTTGGCATCAGTACCCTCTGCTTTCCAGGGGCTGGGGGTGAAGCTTTTCTCACTAAAACTTTTCATAACTTTAAATTTTGAGTAGGAGCCTGTGCAAGTAGCCGAGAACCCTCAAGTCCCCAGTCTAGTCACCACAGCTTTGCTGAAACACCAGCACCCGATGGACCCTTTGCCCCCAAGGACTGAGTTCATGCCTTGGACAATATTGGTTTCTTCCCATGTCTGGATTCCACAAATACCTCAGGGGAAAAGCATCAGGCTGTTAGCTCACGACCTGTTGTCCCTCTCTAGACACTTAATCACATTTGTCTCCAAGGCTCTAGTCGTTTCATTGTGTCCTTACAGAACACTTTCTATGTTTCATAAAAATTATGGGTTTTTTTTTCTCTCTGTTGGGACATTGGTTAACTGAGAACTTCTCTACCCTACCAGAAGTTTCTTGACCACTCAGACATCTGGCTATCCTAGAACTTCCTGTGACCTGCTCTCCTCGGAGCATGAGACTGGAGACAATGATTGTGGCTGGGTATCTTCTTAGTCCGTCTTTCCGTTGTAAATTGTAAGTCCTTCTATTTTTTAAAAAGTCATCTTGTGCTTTTGATAACTTCTGAGTAACCAGGAATAAAGATAATCTGGCACATAATCGATTCTTAATGAAGACCGGATTGGATAATGAAGAGTAATGAATGAACTGAGTAAGGAAGGGTTGAGGGATGGAGACACTGACCTGCTCACACTGGCTGTTATGCTTTCCCATGGTTTGAATTCTACTTTAGGCCTAAAAGAAAGTTCTGCTCTCATGCTGGTCCAGAATGCATTTCAAACAATTTGTGCCTAAAGGAATTATAAACTAGGGTAATTGCATCTGACAGGAGCAGATCGTTTCTCATGGGATGACCAACTTTTCCCGCAATTCGTTTTGGAGTCAGATAGCAGGGCACCATATCTTCTTCCTTAGCCTGTCTTCTTGCTATTGTGTGTAATCTCACTGCCCCTAAGGAGAATCCGTTACCAGAAAAGTAGCCTTATCAGTGCCTGATTCTGATTAGTTCTGACTTAGCCTTATTTTTGTCCAGAAGGGGCAGAAATGATGGCTGTGGCGTTCTTCTGTCCACCCACCTTCTCATTTTTTTGTCACCCGTACTCACAGAATTCTCTACTAGCTCTTTTTAGCTTCATCAGTCATGGGAAATACCACCAGCCGATCATCAATAATATTATACAGAGAAGGGAGAATCACCAGTGTGATGGATGAAAGCATCTCTGCGAACTGAAGTCACTATTAGTCAGCTCTCTGTCATTTTTCTGGTGACCAGAGAAGCTTCGATGGCTGGGGGCTGTTTTGCAAGACATCTCCAACCCTGATGGTCGTAGCTTTTCCTCACTTAAAGATCAATAATTTACTTGCAGTGAATTCGGTCCTTCCACTTCGATTTCACATGGCATTGAGGTTCAATAATTATAATTCATTATTTGAAGTTGGAGGGCGTGTTGCAGACTTTTGGCCACATGTTCTCTAGGTCTAATCCGGCAACGATAAACAACACCAACCGTGACTTTGCAGGCTTTCTGTCAAGAAGAGCTTAAGCCCAGCACCATGGACTCTGGCTTCTGCAGCAGCAATGTCTTGGGGAAGTTCCATAGACCTGTAGCTGCCCTATTGCATATACATAATGAAGCAGGAAGGACCTCCACAGAGGAAACACAGCATTTCATTTGTAACTTTCTTTTAAAAAATTAATTTCACTAGTTACTGAACAGTAGAAGCCAATAAACAGCCTTCACCCCCAGCCAGGCCCATATCATTTGAATTGAGAAACAGCCTATTTCTTCCTGAGACTCTGTAATTGCCCATGAGGAGCCGTCCCCAGGGTCAGTTGTGTCCAAACAAGGGGCAGATCACTGAGAAGATGCTAGCTGAAGATGTAGACCACTAGTCTCATTACCCCATATGCAGAAACAGGCTTTGCTTCCAAAGATACTTTTAATATTTGGGCCCGTGGGTGACCTCAGACCTGGGCGCAGGAGTCAAGGGAAGCTCTTCCTTCACTGTGAGGTGTTAACCTTAGCAGAGATGCCAAAGTGGGTTTGGGGTCAGCAAAGGGGCAACAAGGCTTCTTGCAGCTAGGTCGTCCCTAAAATGAGAACTGGGGTGTTGTTGGACAAATGTCAGTATTTTAAAAATCACTACATACCTCACTGGAGCAGATTTCACATTTGCAAGAACCTGGGCTCCTACCTAGGGCCCTGGAGTGCCCCTTCGTTATGTGCTATAAGTATCTCTTGGAACAGCACTGATGTCCTGTGGGTGAGAAATGACCCAACTGTAGGATGGGTCCCTGAAGCCCAAAGTAGGAGCTGCATCCAATGACAGTGATATTTGCATTTACTCCCTGAGATGCAGTGGAATGTCATCCTGAATCTACAGAGGAGCAGCTGTGTTAACACTGGAGGTTGTTGGTGGTGGTCGTGGGTGGAAGACAGCATATCTGGGTGGTAACAGGGGTGTCCACAAGGCACTAGTGACTCTCTTGCTCTGTAGCCATTTTACATGATGTGCTCTGGTGGCTGCCCAGTCATAAAAATTACTACAGGAAGACCAATGGGATCGAACAGAAAGCCCAGAAACAAGCCCTGAAAGCTACAACCACCTACTTATGGACAAAGGTGTTAGAAACTCAAATAAGAAAGATGAGCCTCTTCAACAAATGATGCTGGGTGGGACAGCTAGATAACTATCTGTAGAAGAAAGAAACTCAGCCCCATTATCTCTTACCCTGAACAAAAATGGACTCAGAATAGATCAAAGACTCTAGCATTAGACCTGAAACTCTGCAGCTGCCAAGGAAAGCACAGATTAGAACACTTCAAGGTACAGGGACAGGCAAGGACTTTTTTAAAGGACTCCAAGAGCACAGGAAATAATCCCAAGAACTGACAAATGGGATTGCACGAAATTAAAAGGCTTTGAACAGCAAGGAAACAGTCACCAGGTGAAGAGACAGCCTAGAGAGTGGGACGGAGTGCAAAAAGAACTGCAGGAATCGAAGCTCAAACCAAATCATCCAATCAGTAAATGGACCGATGATCTAAGTAGACAGTTCTCATGAGAAGAAATACAAGTAACCATAAATAATTGAAAAGTGCTCAATATAGTTAGTCACCATTGCAAAGCAGATTAAAACTGCTTTGAGATTCCGTTTCACCTGGGTCAAAATAGCCTTTATCAGGAAAACAAATGACAACAAAGGCTGGAGAGGACGTGGGACGAGAGAAAACTTTATTTTCTGCTAGTACAGCCATCATGAAAATCAGCACGGAGGTTCCTCAAAAGGCTGAAAATAGAATTGCTGTATGATCCGCCCACGTCTCAGCACAGCGCAAAGATACTCCCACATCCATGTTTATTGCTGCCGTACTCACAATAGCCAGGAAATGGAACCAGCCTAGATGTCCATCAACCGATGAATCAATAAAGAAAACATGATACGTATACACAATGGAATTTTATTCAGCCATAAAGAAAAATGGAGCAATGGCATTTTCAGGAAAATGAATGTAAATGGAGATCATTATGTTGAGTCAAAAGAACCAGACCCAGAGAGACAAACATCCATGTTTTCTCTCATATGCAAACCCTAGAGAGGAGAGAGAGAGAGGAGAGAGAGAGAAACCACGACAGGAGAGGAGAAGATCTTGAGGTAGAGGTGAGAGAGAACAAGGGAGTGATGGGATACAGGGAGGAGGAGGAGGAGGACTGTTTGAGGGAGGAAGGCAACCAGCCAGATGCAGGATATGGTGGAGGGAGCCGAATGAGAACTAAGTGTAATGACACACTGCAAGAAAATGCTGCATTCAAACTTTGTATTTGTACACGAATGATAAAAATAAAAAATAAATCAGTAGTTGAAATAACAAAAGCTTCTACATGACATGGTTCTCAAAGATACTTTGCAAAGAGTCAAAACTGAGTCTTTAAAATATAGGAAATCAGGCATGGTGGAGTACGCCTGTAGTCCCAGCACTTGGGAGGCAGAGGCAGGCGGATCTCTGTGAGTTCAAGGCCAGCCTGGTCTACATAGTGAGTTCCAGGACAGCTGGGGCTACAGGGAGACCCTGCTTCAAAAAGACAAAAAAA